>NW_026292761.1:0-300000 GCF_023091745.1 Budorcas taxicolor | reverse complement strand
GTGACAGGAAGCGTGAAACTACTGCTGCAGCTCGGGAGGAAAGCGCACGTGCATGCCCCCACTCGAGACGAGGCCTGACTCCCCTGGGGAGACTCAGAAGCACCCCAAGATCCATGGCAACACTGCAGAGGAATCCTCAGGTTCCGGCCCCGAATCCACACAAGGACTGAGGCCCCGGCATGGACGGGAGAGGAATCCCGAGAGGTCCCCTAGCAACTCGCATGGGGACTGGCCTTTCCTGAGGCCACCAGAGCGGGTCCCTGAGGTCCCCGTCGTAACACGAGAAGACCTGCCGCAACTCGAGAAAATCCAGGAGGTTCTCCCCTCCAGGCGAGATGAGGCCCATTTCCGCTGAGGCGTCTCGAGGCTGATCACACCTCACCTCTGGAACTTCGAAAGGGTCCTTCACACCCTTGGTGCAAATCAAGAAGTTTCCCGACCTAGCCGTCTCCACTCGAGAGGAATCACGAGGGTCCCGCCCACATCCAGAGGAGCCCCGTTTTTGCCTCGTAGCTCGAGATGAGGAATCCTTTCCCTGCTTCGTCGGGAAAGAGTTCCCGGCGTTCCCGTCGCATCTCAAGAGGAGGCCCTCTCAACAGGAATGGCGAGAGGAACTCCAGGATCGTGCCACCATTCCAAGAGTCCCCCAGATGTCTCAGTCCATTCCAGAGGAACCTCTTTTCCCTTCACCGGCTCGTCTTTCACGCCGAGGATGGACTCACACCAAGGTGGCACGTGGCACAGCCCTGTGGGAAAGCCTCGTGGGAAAGCCTCGAGGGACAGCCTCGAGGGAAAGCCACAGATCCCTTGATCCACGTGACAGGAAGCGTGACACTACGGCTGCAGCTCGGGAGGAAAGCGCACGTGCATGCCTCCTCTCGAGATGAGGCCTGACTCCCCTGGGGAGACTCAGAAGCACCCCAAGATCCATGGCAACACTGGAGAGGAATCCTCAGGTTCCGGCCCCGACTCCCCACAAGGACTGAGGCCCCGGCATGGACGGGAGAGGAATCCCGAGAGGTCCCCTAGCAACTCGCATGGGGACTGGCCTTTCCTGAGGCCACCAGAGCGGGTCCCTGAGGTCCCCGTCGTAACTCGAGAAGACCTGCCGCAACTCGAGAAAATCCAGGAGGTTCTCCCCTCCAGGCGAGATGAGGCACATTTCCGCTGAGGCGTCTCGAGGCTGATCACACCTCACCTCTGGAACTTCGAAAGGGTCCTTCACACCCTTGGTGCAAATCAAGAAGTTCCCCGACCTAGCCGTCTCCACTCGAGAGGAATCACGAGGGTCCCGCCCACATCCAGAGGAGCCCCGTTTCCGCCTCGTAGCTCGAAATGAGGGATCCTTTCCCTGCTTCGTCGGGAAAGAGTTCCCGGCGTTCCCGTCGCATCTCAAGAGGAGGCCCTCTCAACAGGAACGGCGAGAGGAACTCCAGGGTCGTGCCACCATTCCAAGAGTCCCCCAGATGTCTCAGTCCATTCCAGAGGAACCTCTTTTCCCTTCACCGGCTCGTCTTTCACGCCGAGGATCGACTCACACCAAGGTGGCACGTGGCACAGCCCTGTGGGAAAGCCTCGTGGGAAAGCCTCGAGGGACAGCGTCGATGGAAAGCCACAGATCCCTTGATCCACGTGACAGGAAGCGTGACACTACTGCTGCAGCTCGGGAGGAAAGCGCACGTGCATGCCCCCACTCGAGACGAGGCCTGACTCCCCTGGGGAGACTCAGAAGCACCCCAAGATCCATGGCAACACTGGAGAGGAATCCTCAGGTTCCGGCCCCGACTCCACACAAGGACTGAGGCCCCGGCATGGACGGGAGAGGAATCCCGAGAGGTCCCCTAGCAACTCGCATGGGGACTGGCCTTTCCTGAGGCCACCAGAGCGGGTCCCTGAGGTCCCCGTCGTAACTCGAGAAGACCTGCCGCAACTCGAGAAAATCCAGGAGGTTCTCCCCTCCAGGCGAGATGAGGCCCATTTCCGCTGAGGCGTCTCGAGGCTGATCACACCTCACCTCTGGAACTTCGAAAGGGTCCTTCACACCCTTGGTGCAAATCAAGAAGTTCCCCGACCTAGCCGTCTCCACTCGAGAGGAATCACGAGGGTCCCGCCCACATCCAGAGGAGCCCCGTTTCCGCCTCGTAGCTCGAGATGAGGGATCCTTTCCCTGCTTCGTCGGGAAAGAGTTCCCGGCGTTCCCGTCGCATCTCAAGAGGAGGCCCTCTCAACAGGAACGGCGAGAGGAACTCCAGGGTCGTGCCACCATTCCAAGAGTCCCCCAGATGTCTCAGTCCATTCCAGAGGAACCTCTTTTCCCTTCACCGGCTCGTCTTTCACGCCGAGGATCGACTCACACCAAGGTGGCACGTGGCACAGCCCTGTGGGAAAGCCTCGTGGGAAAGCCTCGAGGGACAGCCTCGATGGAAAGCCACAGATCCCTTGATCCACGTGACAGGAAGCGTGACACTACTGCTGCAGCTCGGGAGGAAAGCACACGTGCATGCTCCCACTCGAGACGAGGCCTGACTCCCCTGGGGAGACTCAGAAGCACCCCAAGATCCATGGCAACACTGCAGAGGAATCCTCAGGTTCCGGCCCCGACTCCACACAAGGACTGAGGCCCCGGCATGGACGGGAGAGGAATCCCGAGAGGTCCCCTAGCAACTCGCATGGGGACTGGCCTTTCCTGAGGCCACCAGAGCGGGTCCCTGAGGTCCCCGTCGTAACTCGAGAAGACCTGCCGCAACTCGAGAAAATCCAGGAGGTTCTCCCCTCCAGGCGAGATGAGGCCCATTTCCGCTGAGGCGTCTCGAGGCTGATCACACCTCACCTCTGGAACTTCGAAAGGGTCCTTCACACCGTTGGTGCAAATCAAGAAGTTCCCCGACCTAGCCGTCTCCACTCGAGAGGAATCACGAGGGTCCCGCCCACATCCAGAGGAGCCCCGTTTCCGCCTCGTAGCTCGAGATGAGGGATCCTTTCCCTGCTTCGTCGGGAAAGAGTTCCCGGCCTTCCCGTCGCATCTCAAGAGGAGGCCCTCTCAACAGGAACGGCGAGAGGAACTCCAGGGTCGTGCCACCATTCCAAGAGTCCCCCAGATGTCTCAGTCCATTCCAGAGGAACCTCTTTTCCCTTCACCGGCTCGTCTTTCACGCCGAGGATCGACTCACACCAAGGTGGCACGTGGCACAGCCCTGTGGGAAAGCCTCGTGGGAAAGCCTCGAGGGACAGCCTCGAGGGAAAGCCACAGATCCCTTGATCCACGTGACAGGAAGCGTGACACTACTGCTGCAGCTCGGAAGGAGAGCGCACGTGCATGCCCCCTCTCGAGATGAGGCCTGACTCCCCTGGGGAGACTCAGAAGCACCCCAAGATCCATGGCAACACTGGAGAGGAATCCTCAGGTTCCGGCCCCGACTCCCCACAAGGACTGAGGCCCCGGCATGGACGGGAGAGGAATCCCGAGAGGTCCCCTAGCAACTCGCATGGGGACTGGCCTTTCCTGAGGCCACCAGAGCGGGTCCCTGAGGTCCCCGTCGTAACTCGAGAAGACCTGCCGCAACTCGAGAAAATCCAGGAGGTTCTCCCCTCCAGGCGAGATGAGGCACATTTCCGCTGAGGCGTCTCGAGGCTGATCACACCTCACCTCTGGAACTTCGAAAGGGTCCTTCACACCCTTGGTGCAAATCAAGAAGTTCCCCGACCTAGCCGTCTCCACTCGAGAGGAATCACGAGGGTCCCGCCCACATCCAGAGGAGCCCCGTTTCCGCCTCGTAGCTCGAGATGAGGGATCCTTTCCCTGCTTCGTCGGGAAAGAGTTCCCGGCGTTCCCGTCGCATCTCAAGAGGAGGCCCTCTCAACAGGAACGGCGAGAGGAACTCCAGGGTCGTGCCACCATTCCAAGAGTCCCCCAGATGTCTCAGTCCATTCCAGAGGAACCTCTTTTCCCTTCACCGGCTCGTCTTTCACGCCGAGGATCGACTCACACCAAGGTGGCACGTGGCACAGCCCTGTGGGAAAGCCTCGTGGGAAAGCCTCGAGGGACAGCCTCGAGGGAAAGCCACAGATCCCTTGATCCACGTGACAGGAAGCGTGACACTACTGCTGCAGCTCGGGAGGAAAGCGCACGTGCATGCCCCCACTCGAGACGAGGCCTGACTCCCCTGGGGAGACTCAGAAGCACCCCAAGATCCATGGCAACACTGGAGAGGAATCCTCAGGTTCCGGCCCCGACTCCCCACAAGGACTGAGGCCCCGGCATGGACGGGAGAGGAATCCCGAGAGGTCCCCTAGCAACTCGCATGGGGACTGGCCTTTCCTGAGGCCACCAGAGCGGGTCCCTGAGGTCCCCGTCGTAACACGAGAAGACCTGCCGCAACTCGAGAAAATCCAGGAGGTTCTCCCCTCCAGGCGAGATGAGGCCCATATCCGCTGAGGCGTCTCGAGGCTGATCACACCTCACCTCTGGAACTTCGAAAGGGTCCTTCACACCCTTGGTGCAAATCAAGAAGTTCCCCGACCTAGCCGTCTCCACTCGAGAGGAATCACGAGAGTCCCGCCCACATCCAGAGGAGCCCCGTTTCCGCCTCGTAGCTCGAGATGAGGGATCCTTTCCCTGCTTCGTCGGGAAAGAGTTCCCGGCCTTCCCGTCGCATCTCAAGAGGAGGCCCTCTCAACAGGAACGGCGAGAGGAACTCCAGGGTCGTGCCACCATTCCAAGAGTCTCCCAGATGTCTCAGTCCATTCCAGAGGAACCTCTTTTCCCTTCACCGGCTCGTCTTTCACGCCGAGGATCGACTCACACCAAGGTGGCACGTGGCACAGCCCTGTGGGAAAGCCTCGTGGGAAAGCCTCGAGGGACAGCCTCGAGGGAAAGCCACAGATCCCTTGATCCACGTGACAGGAAGCGTGACACTACTGCTGCAGCGCGGGAGGAGAGCGCACGTGCATGCCCCCACTCGAGACGAGGCCTGACTCCCCTGGGGAGACTCAGAAGCACCCCAAGATCCATGGCAACACTGGAGAGGAATCCTCAGGTTCCGGCCCCGACTCCACACAAGGACTGAGGCTCCGGCATGGACGGGAGAGGAATCCCGAGAGGTCCCCTAGCAACTCGCATGGGGACTGGCCTTTCCTGAGGCCACCAGAGCGGGTCCCTGAGGTCCCCGTCGTAACTCGAGAAGACCTGCCGCAACTCGAGAAAATCCAGGAGGTTCTCCCCTCCAGGCGAGATGAGGCCCATTTCGGCTGAGGCGTCTCGAGGCTGATCACACCTCACCTCTGGAACTTCGAAAGGGTCCTTCACACCCTTGGTGCAAATCAAGAAGTTCCCCGACCTAGCCGTCTCCACTCGAGAGGAATCACGAGGGTCCCGCCCACATCCAGAGGAGCCCCGTTTCCGCCTCGTAGCTCGAGATGAGGGATCCTTTCCCTGCTTCGTCGGGAAAGAGTTCCCGGCGTTCCCGTCGCATCTCAAGAGGAGGCCCTCTCAACAGGAACGGCGAGAGGAACTCCAGGGTCGTGCCACCATTCCAAGAGTCCCCCAGATGTCTCAGTCCATTCCAGAGGAACCTCTTTTCCCTTCACCGGCTCGTCTTTCACGCCGAGGATCGACTCACACCAAGGTGGCACGTGGCACAGCCCTGTGGGAAAGCCTCGTGGGAAAGCCTCGAGGGACAGCCTCGATGGAAAGCCACAGATCCCTTGATCCACGTGACAGGAAGCGTGACACTACTGCTGCAGCTCGGGAGGAAAGCACACGTGCATGCTCCCACTCGAGACGAGGCCTGACTCCCCTGGGGAGACTCAGAAGCACCCCAAGGTCCATGGCAACACTGCAGAGGAATCCTCAGGTTCCGGCCCCGACTCCACACAAGGACTGAGGCCCCGGCATGGACGGGAGAGGAATCCCGAGAGGTCCCCTAGCAACTCGCATGGGGACTGGCCTTTCCTGAGGCCACCAGAGCGGGTCCCTGAGGTCCCCGTCGTAACTCGAGAAGACCTGCCGCAACTCGAGAAAATCCAGGAGGTTCTCCCCTCCAGGCGAGATGAGGCCCATTTCCGCTGAGGCGTCTCGAGGCTGATCACACCTCACCTCTGGAACTTCGAAAGGGTCCTTCACACCGTTGGTGCAAATCAAGAAGTTCCCCGACCTAGCCGTCTCCACTCGAGAGGAATCACGAGGGTCCCGCCCACATCCAGAGGAGCCCCGTTTCCGCCTCGTAGCTCGAGATGAGGGATCCTTTCCCTGCTTCGTCGGGAAAGAGTTCCCGGCGTTCCCGTCGCATCTCAAGAGGAGGCCCTCTCAACAGGAACGGCGAGAGGAACTCCAGGGTCGTGCCACCATTCCAAGAGTCCCCCAGATGTCTCAGTCCATTCCAGAGGAACCTCTTTTCCCTTCACCGGCTCGTCTTTCACGCCGAGGATCGACTCACACCAAGGTGGCACGTGGCACAGCCCTGTGGGAAAGCCTCGTGGGAAAGCCTCGAGGGACAGCCTCGAGGGAAAGCCACAGATCCCTTGATCCACGTGACAGGAAGCGTGACACTACTGCTGCAGCTCGGAAGGAGAGCGCACGTGCATGCCCCCTCTCGAGATGAGGCCTGACTCCCCTGGGGAGACTCAGAAGCACCCCAAGATCCATGGCAACACTGGAGAGGAATCCTCAGGTTCCGGCCCCGACTCCCCACAAGGACTGAGGCCCCGGCATGGACGGGAGAGGAATCCCGAGAGGTCCCCTAGCAACTCGCATGGGGACTGGCCTTTCCTGAGGCCACCAGAGCGGGTCCCTGAGGTCCCCGTCGTAACTCGAGAAGACCTGCCGCAACTCGAGAAAATCCAGGAGGTTCTCCCCTCCAGGCGAGATGAGGCACATTTCCGCTGAGGCGTCTCGAGGCTGATCACACCTCACCTCTGGAACTTCGAAAGGGTCCTTCACACCCTTGGTGCAAATCAAGAAGTTCCCCGACCTAGCCGTCTCCACTCGAGAGGAATCACGAGGGTCCCGCCCACATCCAGAGGAGCCCCGTTTCCGCCTCGTAGCTCGAGATGAGGGATCCTTTCACTGCTTCGTCGGGAAAGAGTTCCCGGCGTTCCCGTCGCATCTCAAGAGGAGGCCCTCTCAACAGGAACGGCGAGAGGAACTCCAGGGTCGTGCCACCATTCCAAGAGTCCCCCAGATGTCTCAGTCCATTCCAGAGGAACCTCTTTTCCCTTCACCGGCTCGTCTTTCACGCCGAGGATCGACTCACACCAAGGTGGCACGTGGCACAGCCCTGTGGGAAAGCCTCGTGGGAAAGCCTCGAGGGACAGCCTCGAGGGAAAGCCACAGATCCCTTGATCCACGTGACAGGAAGCGTGACACTACTGCTGCAGCTCGGGAGGAAAGCGCACGTGCATGCCCCCACTCGAGACGAGGCCTGACTCCCCTGGGGAGACTCAGAAGCACCCCAAGATCCATGGCAACACTGGAGAGGAATCCTCAGGTTCCGGCCCCGACTCCCCACAAGGACTGAGGCCCCGGCATGGACGGGAGAGGAATCCCGAGAGGTCCCCTAGCAACTCGCATGGGGACTGGCCTTTCCTGAGGCCACCAGAGCGGGTCCCTGAGGTCCCCGTCGTAACACGAGAAGACCTGCCGCAACTCGAGAAAATCCAGGAGGTTCTCCCCTCCAGGCGAGATGAGGCCCATATCCGCTGAGGCGTCTCGAGGCTGATCACACCTCACCTCTGGAACTTCGAAAGGGTCCTTCACACCCTTGGTGCAAATCAAGAAGTTCCCCGACCTAGCCGTCTCCACTCGAGAGGAATCACGAGAGTCCCGCCCACATCCAGAGGAGCCCCGTTTCCGCCTCGTAGCTCGAGATGAGGGATCCTTTCCCTGCTTCGTCGGGAAAGAGTTCCCGGCCTTCCCGTCGCATCTCAAGAGGAGGCCCTCTCAACAGGAACGGCGAGAGGAACTCCAGGGTCGTGCCACCATTCCAAGAGTCTCCCAGATGTCTCAGTCCATTCCAGAGGAACCTCTTTTCCCTTCACCGGCTCGTCTTTCACGCCGAGGATCGACTCACACCAAGGTGGCACGTGGCACAGCCCTGTGGGAAAGCCTCGTGGGAAAGCCTCGAGGGACAGCCTCGAGGGAAAGCCACAGATCCCTTGATCCACGTGACAGGAAGCGTGACACTACTGCTGCAGCGCGGGAGGAGAGAGCACGTGCATGCCCCCACTCGAGACGAGGCCTGACTCCCCTGGGGAGACTCAGAAGCACCCCAAGATCCATGGCAACACTGGAGAGGAATCCTCAGGTTCCGGCCCCGACTCCACACAAGGACTGAGGCTCCGGCATGGACGGGAGAGGAATCCCGAGAGGTCCCCTAGCAACTCGCATGGGGACTGGCCTTTCCTGAGGCCACCAGAGCGGGTCCCTGAGGTCCCCGTAGTAACTCGAGAAGACCTGCCGCAACTCGAGAAAATCCAGGAGGTTCTCCCCTCCAAGCGAGATGAGGCCCATTTCCGCTGAGGCGTCTCGAGGCTGATCACACCTCACCTCTGGAACTTCGAAAGGGTCCTTCACACCCTTGGTGCAAATCAAGAAGTTTCCCGACCTAGCCGTCTCCACTCGAGAGGAATCACGAGGGTCCCGCCCACATCCAGAGGAGCCCCGTTTCCGCCTCGTAGCTCGAGATGAGGGATCCTTTCCCTGCTTCGTCGGGAAAGAGTTCCCGGTGTTCCGGTCGCATCTCAAGAGGAGGCCCTCTCAACAGGAACGGCGAGAGGAACTCCAGGGTCGTGCCACCATTCCAAGAGTCCCCCAGATGTCTCAGTCCATTCCAGAGGAACCTCTTTTCCCTTCACCGGCTCGTCTTTCACGCCGAGGATCGACTCACACCAAGGTGGCACGTGGCACAGCCCTGTGGGAAAGCCTCGTGGGAAAGCCTCGAGGGACAGCCTCGAGGGAAAGCCACAGATCCCTTGATCCACGTGACAGGAAGCGTGAAACTACTGCTGCAGCTCGGGAGGAAAGCGCACGTGCATGCCCCCACTCGAGACGAGGCCTGACTCCCCTGGGGAGACTCAGAAGCACCCCAAGATCCATGGCAACACTGCAGAGGAATCCTCAGGTTCCGGCCCCGACTCCACACAAGGACTGAGGCCCCGGCATGGACGGGAGAGGAATCCCGAGAGGTCCCCTAGCAACTCGCATGGGGACTGGCCTTTCCTGAGGCCACCAGAGCGGGTCCCTGAGGTCCCCGTCGTAACACGAGAAGACCTGCCGCAACTCGAGAAAATCCAGGAGGTTCTCCCCTCCAGGCGAGATGAGGCCCATTTCCGCTGAGGCGTCTCGAGGCTGATCACACCTCACCTCTGGAACTTCGAAAGGGTCCTTCACACCCTTGGTGCAAATCAAGAAGTTTCCCGACCTAGCCGTCTCCACTCGAGAGGAATCACGAGGTTCCCGCCCACATCCAGAGGAGCCCCGTTTTTGCCTCGTAGCTCGAGATGAGGAATCCTTTCCCTGCTTCGTCGGGAAAGAGTTCCCGGCGTTCCCGTCGCATCTCAAGAGGAGGCCCTCTCAACAGGAATGGCGAGAGGAACTCCAGGATCGTGCCACCATTCCAAGAGTCCCCCAGATGTCTCAGTCCATTCCAGAGGAACCTCTTTTCCCTTCACCGGCTCGTCTTTCACGCCGAGGATGGACTCACACCAAGGTGGCACGTGGCACAGCCCTGTGGGAAAGCCTCGTGGGAAAGCCTCGAGGGACAGCCTCGAGGGAAAGCCACAGATCCCTTGATCCACGTGACAGGAAGCGTGACACTACGGCTGCAGCTCGGGAGGAAAGCGCACGTGCATGCCTCCTCTCGAGATGAGGCCTGACTCCCCTGGGGAGACTCAGAAGCACCCCAAGATCCATGGCAACACTGGAGAGGAATCCTCAGGTTCCGGCCCCGACTCCCCACAAGGACTGAGGCCCCGGCATGGACGGGAGAGGAATCCCGAGAGGCCCCCTAGCAACTCGCATGGCGACTGGCCTTTCCTGAGGCCACCAGAGCGGGTCCCTGTGGTCCCCTTCGTAACTCGAGAAGACCTGCCGCAACTCGAGAAAATCGAGGAGGTTCTCCCCTCCAGGCGAGATGAGGCCCATTTCCGCTGAGGCGTCTCGAGGCTGATCACACCTCACCTCTGGAACTTCGAAAGGGTCCTTCCCACCCTTGGTGCAAATCAAGAAGTTCCCCGACATACCCGTCTCCACTCGAGAGGAATCACAAGGGTCCCGCCCACATCCAGTGGAGCCCCGTTTCTGCCTCGTAGCTCGAGATGAGTGATCCTTTACCTTCTTCGTCGGGAACGAGTTCCCGGCGTTCCCGTCGCATCTCAAGTGTAGGCCCTCTCAACAGGAACGGCAAGAGGCACTCCAGGGTCTTGCCACCATTCCACGAGTCCCCCAGATATCTCAGTCCATTCCAGAGGAACCTCTTTTCCCTTCACCTGCTCGTCTTTCACGCCGAGGATCGACTCACACCAAGGTGGCACGTGGCACAGCCCTGTGGGAAAGCCTCGTGGGAAAGCCTCGAGGGACAGACTCGAGGGAAAGCCACAGATCCCTTGATCCACGTGACAGGAAGCGTGACACTACTGCTGCAGCTCGGGAGGAAAGCGCACGTGCATGCCTCCACTCGAGACGAGGCCTGACTCCCCTGGGGAGACTCAGAAGCACCCCAAGATCCATGGCAACACTGGAGAGGAATCCTCAGGTTCTGGCCCCGACTCCACACAAGGACTGAGTCCCCGGCATGGACGGGAGAGGAATCCCGAGAGGTCCCCTAGCAACTGGCATGGGGACTGGCCTTTCCTGAGGCCACAAGAGCGGGTCCCTGAGGTCCCCGTCGTAACTCGAGAAGACCTGCCGCAACTCGAGAAAATCCAGGAGGTTCTCCCCTACAGGCGAGATGAGGCCCATTTCCCCTGAGGCATCTCGAGGCTGATCACACCTCACCTCTGGAACTTCGAAAGGGTCCTTCACACCCTTGGTGCAAATCAAGAAGTTCCCCGACATACCCGTCTCCACTCGAGAGGAATCACGAGGGTCCCGCCCACATCCAGAGGAGCCCCGTTTCCGCCTCGTAGCTCGAGATGAGGCATCCTTTCCCTGCTTCGTCGGGAAAGAGTTCCCGGCGTTCCCGTTGCATCTCAAGAGGAGGCGCTCTCAACAGGAACGGCGAGAGGAACTCCAGGGTCGTGCCACCATTCCAAGAGTCCCCCAGATGTCTCAGTTCATTCCAGAGGAACCTCTTTTCCCTTCACCGGCTCGTCTTTCACACCGAGGATCGACTCACACCAAGGTGGAACGTGGCACAGCCCTGTGGGAAAGCCTCGTGGGAAAGCCTCGAGGGAAAGCCACAGATCCCTTGATCCACGTGACAGGAAGCGTGACACTACTGCTGCAGATCGGGAGGAAAGCGCACGTGCATGCCCACACTCGAGACGAGGCCTGACTCCCCTGGGGAGACTCAGAAGCACCCCAAGATCCATGGCAACACTGGAGAGGAATCCTCAGGTTCCGGCCCCGACTCCACACAAGGACTGAGGCCCCGGCATGGACGGGAGAGGAATCCCGAGTGGCCCCCTAGCATTTCGCATGGGGACTGGCCTTTCCTGAGGCCACCAGAGCGGGTCCCTGAGGTCCCCGTCGTAACTCGAGAAGACCTGCCGCAACTCGAGAAAATCCAGGAGGTTCTCCCCTCCAGGCGAGATGAGGCCCATTTCTGCTGAGGCGTCTCGAGGCTGATCACACCTCACCTCTGGAAATTCGAAAGGGTCCTTCACACCCCTGCAAATCAAGAAGTTCCCCGACATACCCGTCTCCACTCGAGAGGAATCACGAGGGTCCCGCCCACATCCAGAGGAGCCCCGTTTCGGCCTCGTAGCTGGAGATGAGGGATCCTTTCCCTGCTTCGTCGGGAAAGAGTTCCTGGCATTCCCGTCGCACCTCAAGAGGAGGCCCTCTCAACAGGAACGGCGAGAGGAACTCCAGGGTCGTGCCACCTTTCCAAGAGTCCCCCAGATGTCTCAGTCCATTCGAGAGGAAACTCTTTTCCCTTCACCGGCTCGTCTTTCACGCCGAGGATCGACTCACACCAAGGTGGCACGTGGCACAGCCCTGTGGGAAAGCCTCGTGGGAAAGCCTCGAGTGACAGCCTCGAGGGAAAGCCACAGATCCCTTGATCCACGTGACAGGAAGCGTGACACTACTGCTGCAGCTCGGGAGGAAAGCGCACGTGCATGCCCCCACTCGAGACGAGGCCTGACTCCCCTGGGGAGACTCAGAAGCACCCCAAGATCCATGGCAACACTGGAGAGGAATCCTCAGGTTCCGGCCCCGACTCCACACAAGGACTGAGGCCCCGGCATGGACGGGAGAGGAATCCCGAGAGGCCCCCTAGCAACTCGCATGGGGACTGGCCTTTCCTGAGGCCACCAGAGCGGGTCCCTGAGGTCCCCTTCGTAACTCTAGAAGACCTGCCGTAACTCGAGAAAATCCAGGAGGTTCTCCCCTCCAGGCGAGATGAGGCCCATTTCCGCTGAGGCGTCTCGAGGCTGATCACACCTCACCTCTGGAACTTCGAAAGGGTCCTTCCCACCCTTGGTGCAAATCAAGAAGTTCCCCGACATACCCGTCTCCACTCGAGAGGAATCACGAAGGTCCCGCCCACATCCAGAGGAGCCGCTTTTCCGCCTCTTAGCTCAAGATGAGGGATCCTTTCCCGGGTTCGTCGGGAAAGAGTTCCCGGCGTTCCCGTCGCATCTCAAGAGGAGGCCCTCTCAACAGGAACGGCGAGAGGAACTCCAGGGTCGTGCCACCATTCCAAGAGTCCCCCAGATATCTCTGTCCATTTCAGAGGACCCTCTTCTCCCTTCACCGGCTCGTCTTTCACGCCGAGGATCGACACACACCAGGGTGCCACGTGGCACAGCCCTGTGGGAAAGCCTCGTGGGAAAGCCTCGATGGACAGCCTCGAGGGAAAGCCACAGATCCCTTGATCCACGTGACAGTAATCGTGAGACTACTGCTGCAGCTCGGGAGGAAAGCGCACGTGCATGCCCCACTCGAGACGGGGCCTGACTCCCCTGGGGAGACTCAGAAGAACCCAAAGATCCATGGCAACACTGGAGAGGAATCCTCAGGTTCCGGCCCCGACTCCACACAAGGACTGAGGCCCCGGCATGGACGGGAGAGGAATCCCGAGAGGCCCCCTAGCCACTCGCATGGGGACTGGCCTTTCCTGAGGCCACCAGAGCGGGTCCCTGAGGTCCCCGTCGTAACTCGGGAAGACCTGCCGCAACTCGAGAAAATCCAGGAGGTTCTCCCCTACAGGCGAAATGAGGCCCATTTCCCCTGAGGCGTCTCGAGGCTGATCACACCTCACCTCTGGAACTTCGAAAGGGTCCTTCACACCCTTGGTGGAAATCAAGAAGTTCCCCGACATACCCGTCTCCACTCGAGAGGAGTCACGATGGTCCCGCCCACATCCAGAGGAGCCCCGTTTCCGCCTCGTAGCTCGACATGAGGGATCCTTTCCCCGCTTCGTCGGGAAAGAGTTCCCGGCGTTCCCGTCGCATCTCAAGAGGAGGCCCTCTCAACAGGAACGGCGAGAGGAACTCCAGGGTCGTTCCACCATTCCAAGAGTCCCCCAGATGTCTCAGTCCATTCCAGAGGAACCTCATTTCCCTTCACCAGCTCGTCTTTCACGCCGAGGATCGACTCCCACCAAGGTGGTACGTGGTACAGCCCTGTGGGAAAGCCTCGTGGGAAAGCCTCGAGGGACAGCCTCGAGGGAAAGCCACAGATCCCTTGATCCACGTGACAGGAAGCGTGACACTACTGCTGCAGCTCGGGAGGAAAGCGCACGTGCATGCCCCCACACGAGACGATGCCTGACTCCCCTAGGGAGACTGAGAAGCACCCCCAAGATCCATGGCAACACTGGAGAGGAATCCTCAGGTTCCGGCCCCGACTCCACACAAGGTCTTAAGCCCCGGCATGGACGGGAGAGGGATCCCGAGATGGCCCCTAGCAACTCGCATGGGGACTGGCCTTTCCTGAGGCCATCATAGCGGGTCCCTGAGGTCCCCGTCGTAACTCGAGAAGACCTGCCGCAACTCGAGAAAATCCAGGAGGTTATCCCCTCCAGGCGAGATGAGGCCCATTTCCGCTGAGGCGTCTCGAGGCTGATCACACCTCACCTCTGGAACTTCGAAAGGGTCCTTCACACCCTTGGTGCAAATAAAGAAGTTCCCCGACATACCCGTCTCCACTCGAGAGGAATCACGAGGGTCCCGCCCACATCCAGAGGAGCCCCGTTTCCGCCTCGTAGCTTGAGATGAGGGATCCTTTCCCTGCTTCGTCGGGAAAGAGTTCCCGGCGTTCCCGTCGCATCTCAAGAGGAGGCCTTCTCAACTGGAACGGCGAGAGGAACTCCAGGGTCGTGCCACCATTCCAAGAGTCCCCCAGATGTCTCAGTCCATTCCAGAGGAACCTCTTTTCCCTTCACCGGCTCGTCTTTCACGCCGAGGATCGACTCACACCAAGGTGGCACGTGGCACAGCCCTGTGGGAAAGCCTCGTGGGAAAGCCTCGAGGGACAGCCTCGAGGGAAAGCCACAGATCCCTTGATCCACGTGACAGGAAGCGTGACACTACTGCTGCAGCTCGGGAGGAAAACGCACGTTCATGCCCCCACTCGAGACGAGGCCTGACTCCCCTGGGGAAACTCAGAAGCACCCCAAGATCCATGGCAACACTGGAGAGGAATCCTCAGGTTCCGGGCCCGACTCCACACAAGGACTGAGGCCCCGGCATGGACGGGAGAGGAATCCCGAGAGGTCCCCTAGCAACTCGCATGGGGACTGGCCTTTCCTGAGGCCACCAGAGCGGGTCCCTGAGGTCCCCGTCGTAACTCGAGAAGACCTGCCGCAACTCGAGAAAATCCAGGAGGTTATCCCCTCCAGGCGAGATGAGGCCCATTTCTGCTGAGGTTTCACGAGGAGGATTACACCTCACCTCTGGAACTTCGATAGGCTCCTTCACACCCTTGCTGCAAATCAAGAAGTTCCCCGACATACCCGTCTCCACTCGAGAGGAATCACGAGGGTCCCGCCCACATCCACAGGAGCCCCGTTTCGGCCTCGTAGCTCGAGATGAGGGATCCTGTCCCTGCTTCGTCGGGAAAGAGTTCCCGGCGTTCCCGTCGCATCTCAAGAGGAGGCCCTCTCAACAGGAACGGCGAGAGGAACTCCAGGGTCGTGCCACCTTTCCAAGAGTCCCCCAGATGTCTCAGTCCATTCCAGAGGAACCTCTTTTCCCTTCACCGGCTCGTCTTTCACGCCGAGGATCGACTCACACCAAGGTGGCACGTGGCACAGCCCTGTAGGAAAGCCTCGTGGGAAAGCCTCGAGGGACAGCCTCGAGGGAAAGCCACAGATCCCTTGATCCACGTGACACAAGCGTGACACTACTGCTGCAGCTCGGGAGGAAAGCGCACGTGCATGCCCCCACTCGAGACGAGGCTTGACTCCCCTGGGGAGACTCAGAAGCACCCCAAGATCCATGACAACACTGGAGAGGAATCCTCAGGTTCCGGCCCCGACTCCACACAAGGACTGAGGCCCCGGCATGGACGGGAGAGGAATCCCGAGAGGCCCCCTAGCAACTCGCATGGGGACTGGCCTTTCCTGAGGCCACCAGAGCGGGTCCCTGAGGTCCCCTTCGTAACTCGAGAAGACCTGCCGCAACTCGAGAAAATCCAGTAGGTTCTCCCCTCCAGGCGAGATGAGGCCCATTTCTGCTGAGGCGTCTCGAGGCTGATCACATCTCACCTCTGTAACTTCGAAAGGCTCCTTCACACCCTTGGTGCAAATCAAGAAGTTCCCCGACATACCCGTCTCCACACGAGAGGAATCACGAGGGACCCGCCCACATCCAGAGGAGCCCCGTTTCCGCCTCGTAGCTCGAGATGAGGGATCCTTTCCCTGCTTCGTCGGGAAAAAGTTCCCAGCGTTCCCGTCGCATCTCAAGAGGAGGCCCTCTCAACAGGAACGGCGAGAGGAACTCCAGGGTCGTGTCACCTTTCCAAGAGTCCCCCAGATGTCTCAGTCCATTCCAGAGGAACCTCTTTTCCCTTCACCGGTTCGTCTTTCACGCCGAGGATCGACTCACACCAAGGTGGCACGTGGCACAGCCCTGTGGGAAAGCCTCGTGGGAAAGCCTCGAGGGACAGCCTCGAGGGAAAGCCACAGATCCCTTGATCCACGTGACAGGAAGCGTGACACTACTGCTGCAGCTCGGGAGGAAAGCGCACGTGCATGCCCCCACTCGAGACGAGGCCTGAGTCCCCTGGGGAGACTCAGAAGCACCCCAAGATCCATGGCAACACTGGAGAGGAATCCTCAGGTTCCGGCCCCGACTCCACACAAGGACTGAGGCCCCGGCATGGACGGGAGAGGAATCCCGAGAGGCCCCCTAGCAACTCGCATGGGGACTGGCCTTTCCTGAGGCCACCAGAGCGGGTCCCTGAGGTCCCCTTCGTATCTCGAGAAGACCTGCCGCAACTCGAGAAAATCCAGGAGGTTCTCCCCTCCAGGCGAGATGAGGCCCATTTCTGCTGAGGCGTCTCAAGGCTGATCACATCTCACCTCTGTAACTTCGAAAGGCTCCTTCACACCCTTGGTGCAAATCAAGAAGTTCCCCGACATAGCCGTCTCCACTCGAGAGGAATCACGTGGGACCCGCCCACATCCAGAGGAGCCCCGTTTCCGCCTCGTAGCTCGAGATGAGGGATCCTTTCCCTGGTTCGTCGGGAAAGAGTTCCCGGCATTCCCGTCGCATCTCAAGAGGAGGCCCTCTCAACAGGAACGGCGAGAGGAACTCCAGGGTCGTGCCACCATTCCAAGAGTCCCCCAGATGTCTCAGTCCATTCCAGAGGAACCTCTTTTCCCTTCACCGGCTCGTCTTTCACGCCGAGGATCGACTCACACCAAGGTGGCACGTGGCACAGCCCTGTGGGAAAGCCTCCTGGGAAAGCCTCGAGGGACAGCCTCGAGGGAAAGCCACAGATCCCTTGATCCACGTGACAGGAAGCGTGACACTACTGCTGCAGCTCGGGAGGAAAGCGCACGTGCATGCCCCCACTCGAGACGAGGCCTGACTCCCCTGGGGAGACTCAGAAGCACCCCAAGATCCATGGCAACACTAGAGAGGAATCCTCAGGTTCCGGGCCCGACTCCACACACGGACTGAGGCCCCGGCATGGACGGGAGAGGAATCCCGAGAGGCCCCCTAGCAACTCGCACGGGGACTGGCCTTTCCTGAGGCCACCAGAGCGGGTCCCTGAGGTCCCCTTCGTAACTCGAGAAGACCTGCCGCAACTCGAGAAAATCCAGGAGGTTCTCCCCTCCAGGCGAGATGAGGCCCATTTCCGCTGAGGCGTCTCGAGGCTGATCACATCTCACCTCTGGAACTTCGAAAGGCTGCTTCACACCCTTGGTGCAAATCAAGAAGTTCCCCGACATAGCCGTCTCCACTCGAGAGGAATCACGAGGGACCCGCCCACATCCAGAGGAGCCCCGTTTCCGCCTCGTAGCTCGAGATGAGGGATCCTTTCCCTGCTTCGTCGGGAAAGAGTTCCCGGCGTTCCCGTCGCATCTCAAGAGGAGGCCCTCTCAACAGGAACGGCGAGAGGAACTCCAGGGTCGTGCCACCTTTCCAAGAGTCCCCCAGATGTCTCAGTCCATTCCAGAGGAAACTCTTTTCCCTTCACCGGCTCGTCTTTCACGCCGAGGATCGACTCACACCAAGGTGGCACGTGGCACAGCCCTGTGGGAAAGCCTCGTGGGAAAGCCTCGAGGGACAGCCTCGAGGGAAAGCCACAGATCCCTTGATCCACGTGACAGGAAGCGTGACACTACTGCTGCAGCTCGGGAGGAAAGCGCACGTGCATGCCCCCACTCGAGACGAGGCCTGACTCCCCTGGGGAGACTCAGAAGCACCCCAAGATCCATGGCAACACTGGAGAGGAATCCTCAGGTTCCGGGGCCGACTCCACACAAGGACTGAGGCCCCGGCATGGACGGGAGAGGAATCCCGAGAGGTCCCCTAGCAACTCGCATGGGGACTGGCCTTTCCTGAGGCCACCAGAGCGGGTCCCTGAGGTCCCCGTCGTAACTCGAGAAGACCTGCCGCAACTCGAGAAAATCCAGGAGGTTATCCCCTCCAGGCGAGATGAGGCCCATTTCTGCTGAGGTGTCACGAGGAGGATCACACCACACCTCTGGAACTTCGAAGGGCTCCTTCACACCCTTGCTGCAAATCAAGAAGTTCCCCGACATACCCGTCTCCACTCGAGAGGAATCACGAGGGTCCCGCCCACATCCAGAGGAGCCCCGTTTCGGCCTCGTATCTCGAGATGAGGGATCCTGTCCCTGCTTCGTCGGGAAAGAGTTCCCGGCGTTCCCGTCGCATCTCAAGAGGAGGCCCTCTCAACAGGAACGGTGAGAGGAACTCCAGGGTCGTGCCACCTTTCCAACAGTCCCCCAGATGTCTCAGTTCATTCCAGAGGAACCTCTTTTACCTTCACCGGCTCGTCTTTCACGCCGAGGATCGACTCACACCAAGGTGGCACGTGGCACAGCCCTGTAGGAAAGCCTCGTGGGAAAGCCTCGAGGGACAGCCTCGAGGGAAAGCCACAGATCCCTTGATCCACGTGACACAAGCGTGACACTACTGCTGCAGCTCGGGAGGAAAGCGCACGTGCATGCCCCCACTCGAGACGAGGCTTGACTCCCCTGGGGAGACTCAGAAGCACCCCAAGATCCATGGCAACACTGGAGAGGAATCCTCAGGTTCCGGCCCCGACTCCACACAAGGACTGAGGCCCCGGCATGGACGGGAGAGGAATCCCGAGAGGCCCCCTAGCAACTCGCATGGGGACTGGCCTTTCCTGAGGCCACCAGAGCGGGTCCCTGAGGTCCCCTTCGTAACTCGAGAAGACCTGCCGCAACTCGAGAAAATCCAGGAGGTTCTCCCCTCCAGGCGAGATGAGGCCCATTTCTGCTGAGGCGTCTCGAGGCTGATCACATCTCACCTCTGGAACTTCGAAAGGCTCCTTCACACCCTTGGTGCAAATCAAGACGTTCCCCGACATACCCGTCTCCACACGAGAGGAATCACGAGGGACCCGCCCACATCCAGAGGAGCCCCGTTTCCGCCTCGTAGCTCGAGATGAGGGATCCTTTCCCTGCTTCGTCGGGAAAGAGTTCCCGGCGTTCCCGTCGCATCTCAAGAGGAGGCCCTCTCAACAGGAACGGCGAGAGGAACTCCAGGGTCGTGCCACCTTTCCAAGAGTCCCCCAGATGTCTCAGTCCATTCCAGAGGAACCTCTTTTCCCTTCACCGGCTCGTCTTTCACGCCGAGGATCGACTCACACCAAGGTGGCACGTGGCACAGCCCTGTGGGAAAGCCTCGTGGGAAAGCCTCGAGGGACAGCCTCGAGGGAAAGCCACAGATCCCTTGATCCACGTGACAGGAAGCGTGACACTACTGCTGCAGCTCGGGAGGAAAGCGCACGTGCCTGCCCCCACTCGAGACGAGGCCTGACTCCCCTGGGGAGACTCAGAAGCACCCCAAGATCCATGGCAACACTGGAGAGGAATCCTCAGGTTCCGGCCCCAACTCCACACAAGGACTGAGGCCCCGGCATGGACGGGAGAGGAATCCCGAGAGGCCCCCTAGCAACTCGCATGGGGACTGGCCTTTCCTGAGGCCACCAGAGCGGGTCCCTGAGGTCCCCTTCGTAACTCGAGAAGACCTGCCGCAACTCGAGAAAATCCAGGAGGTTCTCCCCTCCAGGCGAGATGAGGCCCATTTCTGCTGAGGCGTCTCGAGGCTGATCACATCTCACCTCTGGAACTTCGAAAGGCTCCTTCACACCCTTGGTGCAAATCAAGAAGTTCCCCAACATACCCGTCTCCACACGAGAGGAATCACGAGGGACCCGCCCACATCCAGAGGAGCCCCGTTTCCGCCTCGTAGCTCGAGATGAGGGATCCTTTCCCTGCTTCGTCGGGAAAGAGTTCCCGGCGTTCCCGTCGCATCTCAAGAGGAGGCCCTCTCAACAGGAACAGCGAGAGGAACTCCAGGGTCGTGCCACCTTTCCAAGAGTCCCCCAGATGTCTCAGTCCATTCCAGAGGAACCTCTTTTCCCTTCACCGGCTCGTCTTTCACGCCGAGGATCGACTCACACCAAGGTGGCACGTGGCACAGCCCTGTGGGAAAGCCTCGTGGGAAAGCCTCGAGGGACAGCCTCGAGGGAAAGCCACAGATCCCTTGATCCACGTGACAGGAAGCGTGACACTACTGCTGCAGCTCGGGAGGAAAGCGCACGTGCATGCCCCCACTCGAGACGAGGCCTGACTCCCCTGGGGAGACTCAGAAGCACCCCAAGATCCATGGCAACACTGGAGAGGAATCCTCAGGTTCCGGCCCCGACTCCACACAAGGACTGAGGCCCCGGCATGGACGGGAGAGGAATCCCGAGAGGCCCCCTAGCAACTCGCATGGGGACTGGCCTTTCCTGAGGCCACCAGAGCGGGTCCCTGAGGTCCCCTTCGTAACTCGAGAAGACCTGCCGCAACTCGAGAAAATCCAGGAGGTTCTCCCCTCCAGGCGAGATGAGGCCCATTTCCGCTGAGGCGTCTCGAGGCTGATCACATCTCACCTCTGGAACTTCGAAAGGCTGCTTCACACCCTTGGTGCAAATCAAGAAGTTCCCCGACATAGCCGTCTCCACTCGAGAGGAATCACGAGGGACCCGCCCACATCCAGAGGAGCCCCGTTTCCGCCTCGTAGCTCGAGATGAGGGATCCTTTCCCTGCTTCGTCGGGAAAGAGTTCCCGGCGTTCCCGTCGCATCTCAAGAGGAGGCCCTCTCAACAGGAACGGCGAGAGGAACTCCAGGGTCGTGCCACCTTTCCAAGAGTCCCCCAGATGTCTCAGTCCATTCCAGAGGAAACTCTTTTCCCTTCACCGGCTCGTCTTTCACGCCGAGGATCAACTCACACCAAGGTGGCACGTGGCAC
This sequence comes from Budorcas taxicolor, assembly GCF_023091745.1. NCBI lineage: Eukaryota > Metazoa > Chordata > Mammalia > Artiodactyla > Bovidae > Budorcas > Budorcas taxicolor. The sequence goes on along the minus strand of NW_026292761.1, from coordinate 278,876 downwards.
AGCCCTGTGGGAAAGCCTCGTGGGAAAGCCTCGAGGGACAGCCTCGAGGGAAAGCCACAGATCCCTTGATCCACGTGACAGGAAGCGTGACACTACTGCTGCAGCTCGGGAGGAAAGCGCACGTGCATGCCCCCACTCGAGACGAGGCCTGACTCCCCTGGGGAGACTCAGAAGCACCCCAAGATCCATGGCAACACTGGAGAGGAATCCTCAGGTTCCGGGGCCGACTCCACACAAGGAGTGAGGCCCCGGCATGGACGGGAGAGGAATCCCGAGAGGTCCCTTAGCAACTCGCATGGGGACTGGCCTTTCCTGAGGCCACCAGAGCGGGTCCCTGAGGTCCCCGTCGTAACTCGAGAAGACCTGCCGCAACTCGAGAAAATCCAGGAGGTTATCCCCTCCAGGCGAGATGAGGCCCATTTCTGCTGAGGTGTCACGAGGAGGATCACACCACACCTCTGGAACTTCGAAGGGCTCCTTCACACCCTTGCTGCAAATCAAGAAGTTCCCCGACATACCCGTCTCCACTCGAGAGGAATCACGAGGGTCCCGCCCACATCCAGAGGAGCCCCGTTTCGGCCTCGTATCTCGAGATGAGGGATCCTGTCCCTGCTTCGTCGGGAAAGAGTTCCCGGCGTTCCCGTCGCATCTCAAGAGGAGGCCCTCTCAACAGGAACGGTGAGAGGAACTCCAGGGTCGTGCCACCTTTCCAACAGTCCCCCAGATGTCTCAGTTCATTCCAGAGGAACCTCTTTTACCTTCACCGGCTCGTCTTTCACGCCGAGGATCGACTCACACCAAGGTGGCACGTGGCACAGCCCTGTAGGAAAGCCTCGTGGGAAAGCCTCGAGGGACAGCCTCGAGGGAAAGCCACAGATCCCTTGATCCACGTGACACAAGCGTGACACTACTGCTGCAGCTCGGGAGGAAAGCGCACGTGCATGCCCCCACTCGAGACGAGGCTTGACTCCCCTGGGGAGACTCAGAAGCACCCCAAGATCCATGGCAACACTGGAGAGGAATCCTCAGGTTCCGGCCCCGACTCCACACAAGGACTGAGGCCCCGGCATGGACGGGAGAGGAATCCCGAGAGGCCCCCTAGCAACTCGCACGGGGACTGGCCTTTCCTGAGGCCACCAGAGCGGGTCCCTGAGGTCCCCTTCGTAACTCGAGAAGACCTGCCGCAACTCGAGAAAATCCAGGAGGTTCTCCCCTCCAGGCGAGATGAGGCCCATTTCCGCTGAGGCGTCTCGAGGCTGATCACATCTCACCTCTGGAACTTCGAAAGGCTGCTTCACACCCTTGGTGCAAATCAAGAAGTTCCCCGACATAGCCGTCTCCACTCGAGAGGAATCACGAGGGACCCGCCCACATCCAGAGGAGCCCCGTTTCCGCCTCGTAGCTCGAGATGAGGGATCCTTTCCCTGCTTCGTCGGGAAAGAGTTCCCGGCGTTCCCGTCGCATCTCAAGAGGAGGCCCTCTCAACAGGAACGGCGAGAGGAACTCCAGGGTCGTGCCACCTTTCCAAGAGTCCCCCAGATGTCTCAGTCCATTCCAGAGGAAACTCTTTTCCCTTCACCGGCTCGTCTTTCACGCCGAGGATCGACTCACACCAAGGTGGCACGTGGCACAGCCCTGTGGGAAAGCCTCGTGGGAAAGCCTCGAGGGACAGCCTCGAGGGAAAGCCACAGATCCCTTGATCCACGTGACAGGAAGCGTGACACTACTGCTGCAGCTCGGGAGGAAAGCGCACGTGCATGCCCCCACTCGAGACGAGGCCTGACTCCCCTGGGGAGACTCAGAAGCACCCCAAGATCCATGGCAACACTGGAGAGGAATCCTCAGGTTCCGGGGCCGACTCCACACAAGGACTGAGGCCCCGGCATGGACGGGAGAGGAATCCCGAGAGGTCCCCTAGCAACTCGCATGGGGACTGGCCTTTCCTGAGGCCACCAGAGCGGGTCCCTGAGGTCCCCGTCGTAACTCGAGAAGACCTGCCGCAACTCGAGAAAATCCAGGAGGTTATCCCCTCCAGGCGAGATGAGGCCCATTTCTGCTGAGGTGTCACGAGGAGGATCACACCACACCTCTGGAACTTCGAAGGGCTCCTTCACACCCTTGCTGCAAATCAAGAAGTTCCCCGACATACCCGTCTCCACTCGAGAGGAATCACGAGGGTCCCGCCCACATCCAGAGGAGCCCCGTTTCGGCCTCGTATCTCGAGATGAGGGATCCTGTCCCTGCTTCGTCGGGAAAGAGTTCCCGGCGTTCCCGTCGCATCTCAAGAGGAGGCCCTCTCAACAGGAACGGTGAGAGGAACTCCAGGGTCGTGCCACCTTTCCAACAGTCCCCCAGATGTCTCAGTTCATTCCAGAGGAACCTCTTTTACCTTCACCGGCTCGTCTTTCACGCCGAGGATCGACTCACACCAAGGTGGCACGTGGCACAGCCCTGTAGGAAAGCCTCGTGGGAAAGCCTCGAGGGACAGCCTCGAGGGAAAGCCACAGATCCCTTGATCCACGTGACACAAGCGTGACACTACTGCTGCAGCTCGGGAGGAAAGCGCACGTGCATGCCCCCACTCGAGACGAGGCTTGACTCCCCTGGGGAGACTCAGAAGCACCCCAAGATCCATGGCAACACTGGAGAGGAATCCTCAGGTTCCGGCCCCGACTCCACACAAGGACTGAGGCCCCGGCATGGACGGGAGAGGAATCCCGAGAGGCCCCCTAGCAACTCGCATGGGGACTGGCCTTTCCTGAGGCCACCAGAGCGGGTCCCTGAGGTCCCCTTCGTAACTCGAGAAGACCTGCCGCAACTCGAGAAAATCCAGGAGGTTCTCCCCTCCAGGCGAGATGAGGCCCATTTCTGCTGAGGCGTCTCGAGGCTGATCACATCTCACCTCTGGAACTTCGAAAGGCTCCTTCACACCCTTGGTGCAAATCAAGACGTTCCCCGACATACCCGTCTCCACACGAGAGGAATCACGAGGGACCCGCCCACATCCAGAGGAGCCCCGTTTCCGCCTCGTAGCTCGAGATGAGGGATCCTTTCCCTGCTTCGTCGGGAAAGAGTTCCCGGCGTTCCCGTCGCATCTCAAGAGGAGGCCCTCTCAACAGGAACGGCGAGAGGAACTCCAGGGTCGTGCCACCTTTCCAAGAGTCCCCCAGATGTCTCAGTCCATTCCAGAGGAACCTCTTTTCCCTTCACCGGCTCGTCTTTCACGCCGAGGATCGACTCACACCAAGGTGGCACGTGGCACAGCCCTGTGGGAAAGCCTCGTGGGAAAGCCTCGAGGGACAGCCTCGAGGGAAAGCCACAGATCCCTTGATCCACGTGACAGGAAGCGTGACACTACTGCTGCAGCTCGGGAGGAAAGCGCACGTGCCTGCCCCCACTCGAGACGAGGCCTGACTCCCCTGGGGAGACTCAGAAGCACCCCAAGATCCATGGCAACACTGGAGAGGAATCCTCAGGTTCCGGCCCCAACTCCACACAAGGACTGAGGCCCCGGCATGGACGGGAGAGGAATCCCGAGAGGCCCCCTAGCAACTCGCATGGGGACTGGCCTTTCCTGAGGCCACCAGAGCGGGTCCCTGAGGTCCCCTTCGTAACTCGAGAAGACCTGCCGCAACTCGAGAAAATCCAGGAGGTTCTCCCCTCCAGGCGAGATGAGGCCCATTTCTGCTGAGGCGTCTCGAGGCTGATCACATCTCACCTCTGGAACTTCGAAAGGCTCCTTCACACCCTTGGTGCAAATCAAGAAGTTCCCCAACATACCCGTCTCCACACGAGAGGAATCACGAGGGACCCGCCCACATCCAGAGGAGCCCCGTTTCCGCCTCGTAGCTCGAGATGAGGGATCCTTTCCCTGCTTCGTCGGGAAAGAGTTCCCGGCATTCCCGTCGCATCTCAAGAGGAGGCCCTCTCAACAGGAACAGCGAGAGGAACTCCAGGGTCGTGCCACCTTTCCAAGAGTCCCCCAGATGTCTCAGTCCATTCCAGAGGAACCTCTTTTCCCTTCACCGGCTCGTCTTTCACGCCGAGGATCGACTCACACCAAGGTGGCACGTGGCACAGCCCTGTGGGAAAGCCTCGTGGGAAAGCCTCGAGGGACAGCCTCGAGGGAAAGCCACAGATCCCTTGATCCACGTGACAGGAAGCGTGACACTACTGCTGCAGCTCGGGAGGAAAGCGCACGTGCATGCCCCCACTCGAGACGAGGCCTGACTCCCCTGGGGAGACTCAGAAGCACCCCAAGATCCATGGCAACACTGGAGAGGAATCCTCAGGTTCCGGCCCCGACTCCACACAAGGACTGAGGCCCCGGCATGGACGGGAGAGGAATCCCGAGAGGCCCCCTAGCAACTCGCATGGGGACTGGCCTTTCCTGAGGCCACCAGAGCGGGTCCCTGAGGTCCCCTTCGTAACTCGAGAAGACCTGCCGCAACTCGAGAAAATCCAGGAGGTTCTCCCCTCCAGGCGAGATGAGGCCCATTTCCGCTGAGGCGTCTCGAGGCTGATCACATCTCACCTCTGGAACTTCGAAAGGCTGCTTCACACCCTTGGTGCAAATCAAGAAGTTCCCCGACATAGCCGTCTCCACTCGAGAGGAATCACGAGGGACCCGCCCACATCCATAGGAGCCCCGTTTCCGCCTCGTAGCTCGAGATGAGGGATCCTTTCCCTGCTTCGTCGGGAAAGAGTTCCCGGCGTTCCCGTCGCATCTCAAGAGGAGGCCCTCTCAACAGGAACGGCGAGAGGAACTCCAGGGTCGTGCCACCTTTCCAAGAGTCCCCCAGATGTCTCAGTCCATTCCAGAGGAAACTCTTTTCCCTTCACCGGCTCGTCTTTCACGCCGAGGATCGACTCACACCAAGGTGGCACGTGGCACAGCCCTGTGGGAAAGCCTCGTGGGAAAGCCTCGAGGGACAGCCTCGAGGGAAAGCCACAGATCCCTTGATCCACGTGACAGGAAGCGTGACACTACTGCTGCAGCTCGGGAGGAAAGCGCACGTGCATGCCCCCACTCGAGACGAGGCCTGACTCCCCTGGGGAGACTCAGAAGCACCCCAAGATCCATGGCAACACTGCAGAGGAATCCTCAGGTTCCGGCCCCGACTCCACACAAGGACTGAGGCCCCGGCATGGACGGGAGAGGAATCCCGAGAGGCCCCCTAGCAACTCGCATGGGGACTGGCCTTTCCTGAGGCCACCAGAGCGGGTCCCTGAGGTCCCCTTCGTAACTCGAGAAGACCTGCCGCAACTCGAGAAAATCCAGGAGGTTCTCCCCTCCAGGCGAGATGAGGCCCATTTCTGCTGAGGCGTCTCGAGGCTGATCACATCTCACCTCTGGAACTTCGAAAGGCTCCTTCACACCCTTGGTGCAAATCAAGACGTTCCCCGACATACCCGTCTCCACACGAGAGGAATCACGAGGGACCCGCCCACATCCAGAGGAGCCCCGTTTCCGCCTCGTAGCTCGAGATGAGGGATCCTTTCCCTGCTTCGTCGGGAAAGAGTTCCCGGCGTTCCCGTCGCATCTCAAGAGGAGGCCCTCTCAACAGGAACGGCGAGAGGAACTCCAGGGTCGTGCCACCTTTCCAAGAGTCCCCCAGATGTCTCAGTCCATTCCAGAGGAACCTCTTTTCCCTTCACCGGCTCGTCTTTCACGCCGAGGATCGACTCACACCAAGGTGGCACGTGGCACAGCCCTGTGGGAAAGCCTCGTGGGAAAGCCTCGAGGGACAGCCTCGAGGGAAAGCCACAGATCCCTTGATCCACGTGACAGGAAGCGTGACACTACTGCTGCAGCTCGGGAGGAAAGCGCACGTGCCTGCCCCCACTCGAGACGAGGCCTGACTCCCCTGGGGAGACTCAGAAGCACCCCAAGATCCATGGCAACACTGGAGAGGAATCCTCAGGTTCCGGCCCCAACTCCACACAAGGACTGAGGCCCCGGCATGGACGGGAGAGGAATCCCGAGAGGCCCCCTAGCAACTCGCATGGGGACTGGCCTTTCCTGAGGCCACCAGAGCGGGTCCCTGAGGTCCCCTTCGTAACTCGAGAAGACCTGCCGCAACTCGAGAAAATCCAGGAGGTTCTCCCCTCCAGGCGAGATGAGGCCCATTTCTGCTGAGGCGTCTCGAGGCTGATCACATCTCACCTCTGGAACTTCGAAAGGCTCCTTCACACCCTTGGTGCAAATCAAGAAGTTCCCCAACATACCCGTCTCCACACGAGAGGAATCACGAGGGACCCGCCCACATCCAGAGGAGCCCCGTTTCCGCCTCGTAGCTCGAGATGAGGGATCCTTTCCCTGCTTCGTCGGGAAAGAGTTCCCGGCATTCCCGTCGCATCTCAAGAGGAGGCCCTCTCAACAGGAACAGCGAGAGGAACTCCAGGGTCGTGCCACCTTTCCAAGAGTCCCCCAGATGTCTCAGTCCATTCCAGAGGAACCTCTTTTCCCTTCACCGGCTCGTCTTTCACGCCGAGGATCGACTCACACCAAGGTGGCACGTGGCACAGCCCTGTGGGAAAGCCTCGTGGGAAAGCCTCGAGGGACAGCCTCGAGGGAAAGCCACAGATCCCTTGATCCACGTGACAGGAAGCGTGACACTACTGCTGCAGCTCGGGAGGAAAGCGCACGTGCATGCCCCCACTCGAGACGAGGCCTGACTCCCCTGGGAAGACTCAGAAGCACCCCAAGATCCATGGCAACACTGGAGAGGAATCCTCAGGTTCCGGCCCCGACTCCACACAAGGACTGAGGCCCCGGCATGGACGGGAGAGGAATCCCGAGAGGCCCCCTAGCAACTCGCATGGGGACTGGCCTTTCCTGAGGCCACCAGAGCGGGTCCCTGAGGTCCCCTTCGTAACTCGAGAAGACCTGCCGCAACTCGAGAAAATCCAGGAGGTTCTCCCCTCCAGGCGAGATGAGGCCCATTTCCGCTGAGGCGTCTCGAGGCTGATCACATCTCACCTCTGGAACTTCGAAAGGCTGCTTCACACCCTTGGTGCAAATCAAGAAGTTCCCCGACATAGCCGTCTCCACTCGAGAGGAATCACGAGGGACCCGCCCACATCCAGAGGAGCCCCGTTTCCGCCTCGTAGCTCGAGATGAGGGATCCTTTCCCTGCTTCGTCGGGAAAGAGTTCCCGGCGTTCCCGTCGCATCTCAAGAGGAGGCCCTCTCAACAGGAACGGCGAGAGGAACTCCAGGGTCGTGCCACCTTTCCAAGAGTCCCCCAGATGTCTCAGTCCATTCCAGAGGAAACTCTTTTCCCTTCACCGGCTCGTCTTTCACGCCGAGGATCGACTCACACCAAGGTGGCACGTGGCACAGCCCTGTGGGAAAGCCTCGTGGGAAAGCCTCGAGGGACAGCCTCGAGGGAAAGCCACAGATCCCTTGATCCACGTGACAGGAAGCGTGACACTACTGCTGCAGCTCGGGAGGAAAGCGCACGTGCATGCCCCCACTCGAGACGAGGCCTGACTCCCCTGGGGAGACTCAGAAGCACCCCAAGATCCATGGCAACACTGGAGAGGAATCCTCAGGTTCCGGGGCCGACTCCACACAAGGAGTGAGGCCCCGGCATGGACGGGAGAGGAATCCCGAGAGGTCCCTTAGCAACTCGCATGGGGACTGGCCTTTCCTGAGGCCACCAGAGCGGGTCCCTGAGGTCCCCGTCGTAACTCGAGAAGACCTGCTGCAACTCGAGAAAATCCAGGAGGTTATCCCCTCCAGGCGAGATGAGGCCCATTTCTGCTGAGGTGTCACGAGGAGGATCACACCACACCTCTGGAACTTCGAAGGGCTCCTTCACACCCTTGCTGCAAATCAAGAAGTTCCCCGACATACCCGTCTCCACTCGAGAGGAATCACGAGGGTCCCGCCCACATCCAGAGGAGCCCCGTTTCGGCCTCGTATCTCGAGATGAGGGATCCTGTCCCTGCTTCGTCGGGAAAGAGTTCCCGGCGTTCCCGTCGCATCTCAAGAGGAGGCCCTCTCAACAGGAACGGTGAGAGGAACTCCAGGGTCGTGCCACCTTTCCAACAGTCCCCCAGATGTCTCAGTTCATTCCAGAGGAACCTCTTTTACCTTCACCGGCTCGTCTTTCACGCCGAGGATCGACTCACACCAAGGTGGCACGTGGCACAGCCCTGTAGGAAAGCCTCGTGGGAAAGCCTCGAGGGACAGCCTCGAGGGAAAGCCACAGATCCCTTGATCCACGTGACACAAGCGTGACACTACTGCTGCAGCTCGGGAGGAAAGCGCACGTGCATGCCCCCACTCGAGACGAGGCTTGACTCCCCTGGGGAGACTCAGAAGCACCCCAAGATCCATGGCAACACTGGAGAGGAATCCTCAGGTTCCGGCCCCGACTCCACACAAGGACTGAGGCCCCGGCATGGACGGGAGAGGAATCCCGAGAGGCCCCCTAGCAACTCGCATGGGGACTGGCCTTTCCTGAGGCCACCAGAGCGGGTCCCTGAGGTCCCCTTCGTAACTCGAGAAGACCTGCCGCAACTCGAGAAAATCCAGGAGGTTCTCCCCTCCAGGCGAGATGAGGCCCATTTCTGCTGAGGCGTCTCGAGGCTGATCACATCTCACCTCTGGAACTTCGAAAGGCTCCTTCACACCCTTGGTGCAAATCAAGAAGTTCCCCGACATACCCGTCTCCACACGAGAGGAATCACGAGGGACCCGCCCACATCCAGAGGAGCCCCGTTTCCGCCTCGTAGCTCGAGATGAGGGATCCTTTCCCTGCTTCGTCGGGAAAGAGTTCCCGGCGTTCCCGTCGCATCTCAAGAGGAGGCCCTCTCAACAGGAACGGCGAGATGAACTCCAGGTTCGTGCCACCTTTCCAAGAGTCCCCCAGATGTCTCAGTCCATTCCAGAGGAACCTCTTTTCCCTTCACCGGCTCGTCTTTCACGCCGAGGATCGACTCACACCAAGGTGGCACGTGGCACAGCCCTGTGGGAAAGCCTCGTGGGAAAGCCTCGAGGGACAGCCTCGAGGGAAAGCCACAGATCCCTTGATCCACGTGACAGGAAGCGTGACACTACTGCTGCAGCTCGGGAGGAAAGCGCACGTGCCTGCCCCCACTCGAGACGAGGCCTGACTCCCCTGGGGAGACTCAGAAGCACCCCAAGATCCATGGCAACACTGGAGAGGAATCCTCAGGTTCCGGCCCCAACTCCACACAAGGACTGAGGCCCCGGCATGGACGGGAGAGGAATCCCGAGAGGCCCCCTAGCAACTCGCATGGGGACTGGCCTTTCCTGAGGCCACCAGAGCGGGTCCCTGAGGTCCCCTTCGTAACTCGAGAAGACCTGCCGCAACTCGAGAAAATCCAGGAGGTTCTCCCCTCCAGGCGAGATGAGGCCCATTTCCGCTGAGGCGTCTCGAGGCTGATCACATCTCACCTCTGGAACTTCGAAAGGCTCCTTCACACCCTTGGTGCAAATCAAGAAGTTCCCCAACATACCCGTCTCCACACGAGAGGAATCACGAGGGACCCGCCCACATCCAGAGGAGCCCCGTTTCCGCCTCGTAGCTCGAGATGAGGGATCCTTTCCCTGCTTCGTCGGGAAAGAGTTCCCGGCGTTCCCGTCGCATCTCAAGAGGAGGCCCTCTCAACAGGAACAGCGAGAGGAACTCCAGGGTCGTGCCACCTTTCCAAGAGTCCCCCAGATGTCTCAGTCCATTCCAGAGGAACCTCTTTTCCCTTCACCGGCTCGTCTTTCACGCCGAGGATCGACTCACACCAAGGTGGCACGTGGCACAGCCCTGTGGGAAAGCCTCGTGGGAAAGCCTCGAGGGACAGCCTCGAGGGAAAGCCACAGATCCCTTGATCCACGTGACAGGAAGCGTGACACTACTGCTGCAGCTCGGGAGGAAAGCGCACGTGCATGCCCCCACTCGAGACGAGGCTTGACTCCCCTGGGGAGACTCAGAAGCACCCCAAGATCCATGGCAACACTGGAGAGGAATCCTCAGGTTCTGGCCCCGATTCCACACAAGGACTGAGGCCCCGGCATGGACGGGAGAGGAATCCCGAGAGGTCCCCTAGCAACTCGCATGGGGACTGGCCTTTCCTGAGGCCACCAGAGCGGGTCCCTGAGGTCCCCTTCGTAACTCGAGAAGACCTGCCGCAACTCGAGAAAATCCAGGAGGTTCTCCCCTCCAGGCGAGATGAGGCCCATTTCTGCTGAGGCGTCTCGAGGCTGATCACATCTCACCTCTGGAACTTCGAAAGGCTCCTTCACACCCTTGGTGCAAGTCAAGAAGTTCCCCGACATACCCGCCTCCACTCGAAAGGAAACACGAGGGTCCCGCCCACATCCAGAGGAGCCCCGTTTCCGCCTCGTAGCTCGAGATGAGGGATTCTTTACCTGCTTCGTCGGGAAAGAGTTCCCGGCGTTCCCGTCGCATCTCAAGAGGAGGCCCTCTCAACAGGATCGGCGAGAGGAACTCCAGGGTCGTGCCACCTTTCCAAGAGTCCCCCAGATGTCTCAGTCCATTCCAGAGGAACCTCTTTTCCCTTCACCGGCTCGTCTTTCACGCCGAGGATCGACTCACACCAAGGTGGCACGTGGCACAGCCCTGTGGGAAAGCCTCGTGGGAAAGCCTCGAGGGACAGCCTCGAGGGAAAGCCACAGATCCCTTGATCCACGTGACAGGAAGCGTGACACTACTGCTGCAGCGCGGGAGGAGAGCGCACGTGCATGCCCCCACTCGAGACGAGGCCTGACTCCCCTGGGGAGACTCAGAAGCACCCCAAGATCCATGGCAACACTGGAGAGGAATCCTCAGGTTCTGGCCCCGACTCCACACAAGGACTGAGGCCCCGGCATGGACGGGAGAGGAATCCCGAGAGGTACCCTAGCAACTCGCATGGGGACTGGCCTTTCCTGAGGCCACCAGAGCGGGTCCCTGAGGTCCCCTTCGTAACTCGAGAAGACCTGCCGCAACTCGAGAAAATCCAGGATGTTCTCCCCTCCAGGCGAGATGAGGCCCATTTCCTCTGAGGCGTCTCGAGGCTGATCACATCTCACCTCTGGAACTTCGAAAGGCTCCTTCACACCCTTGGTGCAAGTCAAGAAGTTCCCCGACATACCCGCCTCCACTTGAAAGGAAACACGAGGGTCCCGCCCACATCCAGAGGAGCCCCGTTTCCGCCTCGTAGCTCGAGATGAGGGATTCTTTACCTGCTTCGTCGGGAAAGAGTTCCCGGCGTTCCCGTCGCATCTCAAGAGGAGGCCCTCTCAACAGGATCGGCGAGAGGAACTCCAAGGTCGTGCCACCATTCCAAGAGTCCCCCAGATGTCTCAGTCCATTCCAGAGGAACCTCTTTTCCCTTCACCGGCTCGTCTTTCACGCCGAGGATCGACTCACACCAAGGTGGCACGTGGCACAGCCCTGTGGGAAAGCCTCGTGGGAAAGCCTCGAGGGAAAACCGCAGATCCCTTGATCCACGTGACAGGAAGCGTGACACTACTGCTGCAGCTCGGGAGGAAAGCGCACGTGCATGCCCCCACTCGAGACGAGGCCTGATTCCCCTGGGGAGACTCAGAAGCACCCCAAGATCCATGGCAACACTGGAGAGGAATCCTCAGGTTCTGGCCCCGACTCCACACAAGGACTGAGGCCCCGGCATTGACGGGAGAGGAATCCCGAGAGGTCCCCTAGCAACTCGCATGGGGACTGGCCTTTCCTGAGGCCACCAGAGCGGGTCCCTGAGGTCCCCGTGGTAACTCGAGAAGACCTGCCGCACTCGATAAAATCCAGGAGGTTCTCCACTCCAGGCGAGATGAGGCCCATTTCCTCTGAGGCGTCTCGAGGCTGATCACACCTCACCTCTGGAACTTCGAAAGGGTCCTTCACACCCTTGGTGCAAATCAAGAAGTTCCCCGACCTAGCCGTCTCCACTCGAGAGGAATCACGAGGGTCCCGCCCACATCCAGAGGAGCCCCGTTTCCGCCTCGTAGCTTGAGATGAGGGATCCTTTCCCTGCTTCGTCGGGAAAGAGTTCCCGGCGTTCCCGTCGCATCTCAAGAGGAGGCCCTCTCAACAGGAACGGCGAGAGGAACTCCAGGGTCGTGCCACCATTCCAAGAGTCCCCCAGATGTCTCAGTCCATTCCAGAGGAACCTCTTTTCCCTTCACCGGCTCGTCTTTCACGCCGAGGATCGACTCACACCAAGGTGGCACGTGGCACAGATCTGTGGGAAAGCCTCGTGGGAAAGCCTCGAGGGACAGCCTCGAGGGAAAGCCACAGATCCCTTGATCCACGTGACAGGAAGCGTGACACTACTGCTGCAGCTCGGGAGGAAAACGCACGTTCATGCCCCCACTCGAGACGAGGCCTGACTCCCCTGGGGAGACTCAGAAGCACCCCAAGATCCATGGCAACACTGGAGAGGAATCCTCAGGTTCCGGGCCCGACTCCACACAAGGATTGAGGCCCCGGCATGGACGGGAGAGGAATCCCGAGAGGTCCCCTAGCAAATCGCATGGGGACTGACCTTTCCTGAGGCCACCAGAGCGGGTCCCTGAGGTCCCCGTCGTAACTCGAGAAGACCTGCCGCAACTCGAGAAAATCCAGGAGATATCCCCTCCAGGCGAGATGAGGCCCATTTCTGCTGAGGTTTCACGAGGAGGATTACACCTCACCTCTGGAACTTCGATAGGCTCCTTCACACCCTTGCTGCAAATCAAGAAGTTCCCCGACATACCCGTCTCCACTCGAGAGGAATCACGAGGGTCCCGCCGACATCCAGAGGAGCCCCGTTTCGGCCTCGTAGCTCGAGATGAGGGATCCTGTCCCGGCTTCGTCGGGAAAGAGTTCCCGGCGTTCCCGTCGCATCTCAAGAGGAGGCCCTCTCAACAGGAACGGCGAGAGGAACTCCAGGGTCGTGCCACCTTTCCAAGAGTCCCCCAGATGTCTCAGTCCATTCCAGAGGAACCTCTTTTCCCTTCACCGGCTCGTCTTTCACGCCGTGGATCGACTCACACCAAGGTGGCACGTGGCACAGCCCTGTGGGAAAGCCTCGTGGGAAAGCCTCGAGGGACAGCCTCGAGGGAAAGCCACAGATCCCTTGAGCCACGTGACACAAGCGTGACACTACTGCTGCAGCTCGGGAGGAAAGCGCACGTGCATGCCCCCACTCGAGACGAGGCTTGACTCCCCTGGGGAGACTCAGAAGCACCCCAAGATCCATGGCAACACTGGAGAGGAATCCTCAGGTTCCGGCCCCGACTCCACACAAGGACTGAGGCCCCGGCATGGACGGGAGAGGAATCCCGAGAGGCCCCCTAGCAACTCGCATGGGGACTGGCCTTTCCTGAGGCCACCAGAGCGGGTCCCTGAGGTCCCCTTCGTAACTCGAGAAGACCTGCCGCAACTCGAGAAAATCCAGGAGGTTCTCCCCTCCAGGCGAGATGAGGCCCATTTCTGCTGAGGCGTCTCGAGGCTGATCACATCTCACCTCTGGAACTTCGAAAGGCTCCTTCACACCCTTGGTGCAAATCAAGAAGTTCCCCGACATACCCGTCTCCACACGAGAGGAATCACGAGGGACCCGCCCACATCCAGAGGAGCCCCGTTTCCGCCTCGTAGCTCGAGATGAGGGATCCTTTCCCTGCTTCGTCGGGAAAGAGTTCCCGGCGTTCCCGTCGCATCTCAAGAGGAGGCCCTCTCAACAGGAACGGCGAGAGGAACTCCAGGGTCGTGCCACCTTTCCAAGAGTCCCCCAGATGTCTCAGTCCATTCCAGAGGAACCTCTTTTCCCTTCACCGGCTCGTCTTTCACGCCGAGGATCGACTCACACCAAGGTGGCACGTGGCACAGCCCTGTGGGAAAGCCTCGTGGGAAAGCCTCGAGGGACAGCCTCGAGGGAAAGCCACAGATCCCTTGATCCACGTGACAGGAAGCGTGACACTACTGCTGCAGCTCGGGAGGAAAGCGCACGTGCATGCCCCCACTCGAGACGAGGCCTGACTCCCCTGGGGAGACTCAGAAGCACCCCAAGATCCATGGAACACTGGAGAGGAATCCTCAGGTTCCGGCCCCGACTCCACACAAGGACTGCGGCCTCGGCATGGACGGGAGAGGAATCCCGAGAGGCCCCCTAGCAACTCGCATGGGGACTGGCCTTTCCTGAGGCCACCAGAGCGGGTCCCTGAGGTCCCCGTGGTAACTCGAGAAGACCTGCCGCACTCGATAAAATCCAGGAGGTTCTCCCCTCCAGGCGAGATGAGGCCCATTTCCTCTGAGGCGTCTCGAGGCTGATAACACCTCACCTCTGGAACTTCGAAAGGGTCCTTCACACCCTTGTTGCAAATCAAGAAGTTCCCCGACCTAGCCGTCTCCACTCGAGAGGAATCACGAGGGTCCCGCCCACATCCAGAGGAGCCCCGTTTCTCCGCCTCGTAGCTCGAGATGAGGGATCCTTTCCCTGCTTCGTCGGGAAAGAGTTCCCGGCATTCCCGTCGCATCTCAAGAGGAGGCCCTCTCAACAGGAACGGCGAGAGGAACTCCAGGGTCGTGCCACCATTCCAAGAGTCCCCCAGATGTCTCAGTCCATTCCAGAGGAACCTCTTTTCCCTTCACCGGCTCGTCTTTCACGCCGAGGATCGACTCACACCAAGGTGGCACGTGGCACAGCCCTGTGGGAAAGCCTCGTGGGAAAGCCTCGAGGGAAAACCGCAGATCCCTTGATCCACGTGACAGGAAGCGTGACACTACTGCTGCAGCTCGGGATGAAAGCGCACGTGCATACCCCCACTCGAGACGAGGCCTGATTCCCCTGGGGAGACTCATAAGCACCCCAAGATCCATGGCAACACTGGAGAGGAATCCTCAGGTTCTGGCCCCGACTCCACACAAGGACTGAGGCCCCGGCATGGACGGGAGAGGAATCCCGAGAGGTCCCCTAGCAACTCGCATGGGGACTGGCCTTTCCTGAGGCCACCAGAGCGGGTCCCTGAGGTCCCCGTGGTAACTCGAGAAGACCTGCCGCACTCGATAAAATCCAGGAGGTTCTCCCCTCCAGGCGAGATGAGGCCCATTTCCTCTGAGGCGTCTCGAGGCTGATCACACCTCACCTCTGGAACTTCGAAAGGGTCCTTCACACCCTTGGTGCAAATCAAGAAGTTCCCCGACCTAGCCGTCTCCACTCGAGAGGAATCACGAGGGTCCCGCCCACATCCAGAGGAGCCCCGTTTCCGCCTCGTAGCTCGAGATGAGGGATCCTTTCCCTGCTTCGTCAGGAAAGAGTTCCCGGCGTTCCCGTCGCATCTCAAGAGGAGGCCCTCTCAACAGGAACGGCGAGAGGAACTCCAGGGTCGTGCCACCATTCCAAGAGTCCCCCAGATGTCTCAGTCCATTCCAGAGGAACCTCTTTTCCCTTCACCGGCTCGTCTTTCACGCCGAGGATCGACTCACACCAAGGTGGCACGTGGCACAGCCCTGTGGGAAAGCCTCGTGGGAAAGCCTCGAGGGACAGCCTCGAGGGAAAGCCACAGATCCCTTGATCCACGTGACAGGAAGCGTGACACTACTGCTGCAGCTCGGGAGGAAAACGCACGTTCATGCCCCCACTCGAGACGAGGCCTGACTCCCCTGGGGAGACTCAGAAGCACCCCAAGATCCATGGCAACACTGGAGAGGAATCCTCAGGTTCCGGGCCCGACTCCACACAAGGACTGAGGCCCCGGCATGGACGGGAGAGGAATCCCGAGAGGTCCCCTAGCAACTCGCATGGGGACTGGCCTTTCCTGAGGCCACCAGAGCGGGTCCCTGAGGTCCCTGTCGTAACTCGAGAAGACCTGCCGCAACTCGAGAAAATCCAGGAGGTTATCCCCTCCAGGCGAGATGAGGCCCATTTCTGCTGAGGTTTCACGAGGAGGATTACACCTCACCTCTGGAACTTCGATAGGCTCCTTCACACCCTTGCTGCAAATCAAGAAGTTCCCCGACATACCCGTTTCCACTCGAGAGGAATCACGAGGGTCCCGCCCACATCCAGAGGAGCCCCGTTTCGGCCTCGTAGCTCGAGATGAGGGATCCTGTCCCTGCTTCGTCGGGAAAGAGTTCCCGGCGTTCCCGTCGCATCTCAAGAGGAGGCCCTCTCAACAGGAACGGCGAGAGGAACTCCAGGGTCGTGCCACCTTTCCAAGAGTCCCCCAGATGTCTCAGTCCATTCCAGAGGAACCTCTTTTCCCTTCACCGGCTCGTCTTTCACGCCGAGGATCGACTCCCACCAAGGTGGCACGTGGCACAGCCCTGTGGGAAAGCCTCGTGTGAAAGCCTCGAGGGACAGCCTCGAGGGAAAGCCACAGATCCCTTGATCCACGTGACAGGAAGCGTGACACTACTGCTGCAGCTCGGGAGGAAAGCGCACGTGCATGCCCCCACTCGCGACGAGGCCTGACTCCCCTGGGGAGACTCAGAAGCACCCCAAGATCCATGGTAACACTGGAGAGGAATCCTCAGGTTCCGGCCCCGACTCCACACAAGGACTGAGGCCCCGGCATGGACGGGAGAGGAATCCCGAGAGGCCCCCTAGCAACTCGCATGGGGACTGGCCTTTCCTGAGGCCACCAGAGCGGGTCCCTGAGGTCCCCTTCGTATCTCGAGAAGACCTGCCGCAACTCGAGAAAATCCAGGAGGTTCTCCCCTCCAGGCGAGATGAGGCCCATTTCCGCTGAGGCGTCTCGAGGCTGATCACACCTCACCTCTGGAACTTCGAAAGGCTCCTTCACACCATTGGTGCAAATCAAGAAGTTCCCCGACATAGCCGTCTCCACTCGAGAGGAATCACGAGGGACCCGCCCACATCCAGAGGAGCCCCGTTTCCGCCTCGTAGCTCGAGATGAGGGATCCTTTCCCTGCTTCGTCGGGAAAGAGTTCCCGGCTTTCCCGTCGCATCTCAAGAGGAGGCCCTCTCAACAGGAACGGCGAGAGGAACTCCAGGGTCGTGCCACCTTTCCAAGAGTCCCCCAGATGTCTCAGTCCATTCCAGAGGAACCTCTTTTCCCTTCACCGGCTCGTCTTTCACGCCGAGGATCGACTCACACCAAGGTGGCACGTGGCACAGCCCTGTGGGAAAGCCTCGTGGGAAAGCCTCGAGGGACAGCCTCGAGGGAAAGCCACAGATCCCTTGATCCACGTGACAGGAAGCGTGACACTACTGCTGCAGCTCGGGAGGAAAGCGCACGTGCATGCCCCCACTCGAGACGAGGCCTGACTCCCCTGGGGAGACTCAGAAGCACCCCAAGATCCATGGCAACACTGGAGAGGAATCCTCAGGTTCCGGCCCCGACTCCACACAAGGACTGAGGCCCCGGCATGGACGGGAGAGGAATCCCGAGAGGTCCCCAAGCAACTCGCATGGGGACTAGCCTTTCCTGAGGCCACCAGAGCGGGTCCCTGAGGTCCCCGTCGTAACTCGAGAAGACCTGTCGCAACTCGAGAAAATCCAGGAGGTTCTCCCCTCCAGGCGAGATGAGGCCCATTTCTGCTGAGGTGTCACGAAGCGGATCACACCTCACCTCTGGAACTTCGAAAGGCTCCTTCACACCCTTGCTGCAAATCAAGAAGTTCCCCGACATACCCGTCTCCACTCGAGAGGAATCACGAGGGTCCCGCCCACATCCAGAGGAGCCCCGTTTCGGCCTCGTAGCTCGAGATGAGGGATCCTGTCCCTGCTTCGTCGGGAAAGAGTTCCCGGCGTTCCCGTCGCATCTCAAGAGGAGGCCCTCTCAACAGGAACGGCGAGAGGAACTCCAGGGTCGTGCCACCATTCCAAGAGTCCCCCAGATGTCTCAGTCCATTCCAGAGGAACCTCTTTTCCCTTCACCGGCTCGTCTTTCACGCCGAGGATCGAATCCCACCAAGGTGGCACGTGGCACAGCCCTGTGGGAAAGCCTCGTGGGAAAGCCTCGAGGGACAGCCTCGAGGGAAAGACACAGATCCCTTGATCCACGTGACAGGAAGCGTGACTCTACTGCTGCAGCTCGGGAGGAAAGCGCACGTGCATGCCCCCACTCGAGACGAGGCCTGACTCCCCTGGGGAGACTCAGAAGCACCCCAAGATCCATGGCAACACTGGAGAGGAATCCTCAGGTTCCGGCCCCGACTCCACACAAGGACTGAGGCCCCGGCATGGACGGGAGAGGAATCCCGAGAGGTCCCCTAGCAACTCGCATGGGGACTGGCCTTTCCTGAGGCCACCAGAGCGGGTCCCTGAGGTCCCCTTCGTAACTCGAGAAGACCTGCCGCAACTCGAGAAAATCCACGATGTTCTCCCCTCCAGGCGAGATGAGGCCCATTTCTGCTGAGGCCTCTCGAGGCTGATCACATCTCACCTCTGGAACTTCGAAAGGCTCCTTCACACCCTTGGTGCAAGTCAAGAAGTTCCCCGACATACCCGCCTCCACTCGAAAGGAAACACGAGGGTCCCGCCCACATCCAGAGGAGCCCCGTTTCCGCCTAGTAGCTCGAGATGAGGGATCCTTTACCTGCTTCGTCGGGAAAGAGTTCCCGGCGTTCCCGTCGCATCTCAAGAGGAGGCCCTCTCAACAGGAACGGCGAGAGGAACTCCAAGGTCGTGCCACCTTTCCAAGAGTCCCCCAGATGTCTCAGTCCATTCCAGAGGAACCTCTTTTCCCTTCACCGGCACGTGTTTCACGCCGAGGATCGACTCACACCAAGGTGGCACGTGGCACAGCCCTGTGGGAAAGCCTCGTGGGAAAGCCTCGAGGGAAAACCGCAGATCCCTTGATCCACGTGACAGGAAGCGTGACACTACTGCTGCAGCTCGGGAGGAAAGCGCACGTGCATGCCCCCACTCGAGACGAGGCCTGATTCCCCTGGGGAGACTCATAAGCACCCCAAGATCCATGGCAACACTGGAGAGGAATCCTCAGGTTCTGGCCCCGACTCCACACAAGGACTGAGGCCCCGGCATGGACGGGAGAGGAATCCCGAGAGGTCCCCTAGCAACTCGCATGGGGACTGGCCTTTCCTGAGGCCACCAGAGCGGGTCCCTGAGGTCCCCGTGGTAACTCGAGAAGACCTGCCGCACTCGATAAAATCCAGGAGGTTCTCCCCTCCAGGCGAGATGAGGCCCATTTCCTCTGAGGCGTCTCGAGGCTGATCACACCTCACCTCTGGAACTTCGAAAGGGTCCTTCACACCCTTGGTGCAAATCAAGAAGTTCCCCGACCTAGCCGTCTCCACTCGAGAGGAATCACGAGGGTCCCGCCCACATCCAGAGGAGCCCCGTTTCCGCCTCGTAGCTCGAGATGAGGGATCCTTTCCCTGCTTCGTCAGGAAAGAGTTCCCGGCGTTCCCGTCGCATCTCAAGAGGAGGCCCTCTCAACAGGAACGGCGAGAGGAACTCCAGGGTCGTGCCACCATTCCAAGAGTCCCCCAGATGTCTCAGTCCATTCCAGAGGAACCTCTTTTCCCTTCACCGGCTCGTCTTTCACGCCGAGGATCGACTCACACCAAGGTGGCACGTGGCACAGCCCTGTGGGAAAGCCTCGTGGGAAAGCCTCGAGGGACAGCCTCGAGGGAAAGCCACAGATCCCTTGATCCACGTGACAGGAAGCGTGACACTACTGCTGCAGCTCGGGAGGAAAACGCACGTTCATGCCCCCACTCGAGACGAGGCCTGACTCCCCTGGGGAGACTCAGAAGCACCCCAAGATCCATGGCAACACTGGAGAGGAATCCTCAGGTTCCGGGCCCGACTCCACACAAGGACTGAGGCCCCGGCATGGACGGGAGAGGAATCCCGAGAGGTCCCCTAGCAACTCGCATGGGGACTGGCCTTTCCTGAGGCCACCAGAGCGGGTCCCTGAGGTCCCCGTCGTAACTCGAGAAGACCTGCCGCAACTCGAGAAAATCCAGGAGGTTATCCCCTCCAGGCGAGATGAGGCCCATTTCTGCTGAGGTTTCACGAGGAGGATTACACCTCACCTCTGGAACTTCGATAGGCTCCTTCACACCCTTGCTGCAAATCAAGAAGTTCCCCGACATACCCGTCTCCACTCGAGAGGAATCACGAGGGTCCCGCCCACATCCAGAGGAGCCCCGTTTCGGCCTCGTAGCGCGAGATGAGGGATCCTGTCCCTGCTTCGTCGGGAAAGAGTTCCCGGCGTTCCCGTCGCATCTCAAGAGGAGGCCCTCTCAACAGGAACGGCGAGAGGAACTCCAGGGTCGTGCCACCTTTCCAAGAGTCCCCCAGATGTCTCAGTCCATTCCAGAGGAACCTCTTTTCCCTTCACCGGCTCGTCTTTCACGCCGAGGATCGACTCCCACCAAGGTGGCACGTGGCACAGCCCTGTGGGAAAGCCTCGTGTGAAAGCCTCGAGGGACAGCCTCGAGGGAAAGCCACAGATCCCTTGATCCACGTGACAGGAAGCGTGACACTACTGCTGCAGCTCGGGAGGAAAGCGCACGTGCATGCCCCCACTCGAGACGAGGCCTGACTCCCCTGGGGAGACTCAGAAGCACCCCAAGATCCATGGCAACACTGGAGAGGAATCCTCAGGTTCCGGCCCCGACTCCACACAAGGACTGAGGCCCCGGCATGGACGGGAGAGGAATCCCGAGAGGCCCCCTAGCAACTCGCATGGGGACTGGCCTTTCCTGAGGCCACCAGAGCGGGTCCCTGAGGTCCCCTTCGTATCTCGAGAAGACCTGCCGCAACTCGAGAAAATCCAGGAGGTTCTCCCCTCCAGGCGAGATGAGGCCCATTTCTGCTGAGGCGTCTGGAGGCTGATCACATCTCACCTCTGGAACTTCGAAAGGCTCCTTCACACCCTTGGTGCAAATCAAGAAGTTCCCCGACATAGCCGTCTCCACTCGAGAGGAATCACGAGGGACCCGCCCACATCCAGAGGAGCCCCGTTTCCGCCTCGTAGCTCGAGATGAGGGATCCTTTCCCTGCTTCGTCGGGAAAGAGTTCCCGGCGTTCCCGTCGCATCTCAAGAGGAGGCCCTCTCAACAGGAACGGCGAGAGGAACTCCAGGGTCGTGTCACCTTTCCAAGAGTCCCCCAGATGTCTCAGTCCATTCCAGAGGAACCTCTTTTCCCTTCACCGGCTCGTCTTTCACGCCGAGGATCGACTCACACCAAGGTGGCACGTGGCACAGCCCTGTGGGAAAGCCTCGTGGGAAAGCCTCGAGGGACAGCCTCGAGGGAAAGCCACAGATCCCTTGATCCACGTGACAGGAAGCGTGACACTACTGCTGCAGCTCGGGAGGAAAGCGCACGTGCATGCCCCCACTCGAGACGAGGCCTGACTCCCCTGGGGAGACTCAGAAGCACCCCAAGATCCATGGCAACACTGGAGAGGAATCCTCAGGTTCCGGCCCCGACTCCACAAAAGGACTGAGGCCCCGGCATGGACGGGAGAGGAATCCCGAGAGGTCCCCAAGCAACTCGCATGGGGACTAGCCTTTCCTGAGGCCACCAGAGCGGGTCCCTGAGGTCCCCGTCGTAACTCGAGAAGGCCTGTCGCAACTCGAGAAAATCCAGGAGGTTCTCCCCTCCAGGCGAGATGAGGCCTATTTCTGCTGAGGTGTCACGAAGCGGATCACACCTCACCTCTGGAACTTCGAAAGGCTCCTTCACACCCTTGCTGCAAATCAAGAAGTTCCCCGACATACCCGTCTCCACTCGAGAGGAATCACGAGGGTCCCGCCCACATCCAGAGGAGCCCCGTTTCGGCCTCGTAGCTCGAGATGAGGGATCCTGTCCCTGCTTCGTCGGGAAAGAGTTCCCGGCGTTCCCGTCGCATCTCAAGAGGAGGCCCTCTCAACAGGAACGGCGAGAGGAACTCCAGGGTCGTGCCACCATTCCAAGAGTCCCCCAGATGTCTCAGTCCATTCCAGAGGAACCTCTTTTCCCTTCACCGGCTCGTTTTTCACGCCGAGGATCGAATCCCACCAAGGTGGCACGTGGCACAGCCCTGTGGGAAAGCCTCGTGGGAAAGCCTCGAGGGACAGCCTCGAGGGAAAGACACAGATCCCTTGATCCACGTGACAGGAAGCGTGACTCTACTGCTGCAGCTAGGGAGGAAAGCGCACGTGCATGCCCCCACTCGAGACGAGGCCTGACTCCCCTGGGGAGACTCAGAAGCACCCCAAGATCCATGGCAACACTGGAGAGGAATCCTCAGGTTCCGGCCCCGACTCCACACAAGGACTGAGGCCCCGGCATGGACGGGAGAGGAATCCCGAGAGGTCCCCTAGCAACTCGCATGGGGACTGGCCTTTCCTGAGGCCACCAGAGCGGGTCCCTGAGGTCCCCGTCGTAACTCGAGAAGACCTGCCGCAACTCGAGAAAATCCAGGAGGTTCTCCCCTCCAGGCGAGATGAGGCCCATTTCCGCTGAGGCGTCTCGAGGCTGATCACACCTCACCTCTGGAACTTCGAAAGGGTCCTTCACACCCTTGGTGCAAATCAAGAAGTTCCCCGACATACCCGTCTCCACTCGAGAGGAATCACGAGGGTCCCGCCCACATCCAGAGGAGCCCTGTTTCCTCCTCGTAGCTCGAGATGAGGGATCCTTTCCCTGCTTCGTCGGGAAAGAGTTCCCGGCGTTCCCGTCGCATCTCAAGAGGAGGCCCTCTCAACAGGAACGGCGAGAGGAACTCCAGGGTCGTGCCACCATTCCAAGAGTCCCCCAGATGTCTCAGTCCATTCCAGAGGAACCTCTTTTCCCTTCACCGGCTCGTCTTTCACGCCGAGGATCGACTCACACCAAGGTGGCACGTGGCACAGCCCTGTGGGAAATCCTCCTGGGAAAGCCTCGAGGGACAGCCTCGAGGGAAAGCCACAGATCCCTTGATCCACGTGACAGGAAGCGTGACACTACTGCTGCAGCTCGGGAGGAAAGCGCACGTGCATGCCCCCACTCGAGACGAGGCCTGACTCCCCTGGGGAGACTCAGAAGCACCCCAAGATCCATGGCAACACTGGAGAGGAATCCTCAGGTTCCGGCCCCGACTCCACACAAGGACTGAGGCCCCGGCATGGACGGGAGAGGAATCCCGAGAGGTCCCCAAGCAACTCGCATGGGGACTAGCCTTTCCTGAGGCCACCAGAGCGGGTCCCTGAGGTCCCCGTCGTAACTCGAGAAGACCTGCCGCAACTCGAGAAAATCCAGGAGGTTCTCCCCTCCAGGCGAGATGAGGCCCATTTCTGCTGAGGTGTCACGAAGCGGATCACACCTCACCTCTGGAACTTCGAAAGGCTCCTTCACACCCTTGCTGCAAATCAAGAAGTTCCCCGACATACCCGTCTCCACTCGAGAGGAATCACGAGGGTCCCGCCCACATCCAGAGGAGCCCCGTTTCGGCCTCGTAGCTCGAGATGAGGGATCCTGTCCCTGCTTCGTCGGGAAAGAGTTCCCGGCGTTCCCGTCGCATCTCAAGAGGAGGCCCTCTCAACAGGAACGGCGAGAGGAACTCCAGGGTCGTGCCACCATTCCAAGAGTCCCCCAGATGTCTCAGTCCATTCCAGAGGAACCTCTTTTCCCTTCACCGGCTCGTCTTTCACGCCGAGGATCGAATCCCACCAAGGTGGCACGTGGCACAGCCCTGTGGGAAAGCCTCGTGGGAAAGCCTCGAGGGACAGCCTCGAGGGAAAGACACAGATCCCTTGATCCACGTGACAGGAAGCGTGACTCTACTGCTGCAGCTCGGGAGGAAAGCGCACGTGCATGCCCCCACTCGAGACGAGGCCTGACTCCCCTGGGGAGACTCAGAAGCACCCCAAGATCCATGGCAACACTGGAGAGGAATCCTCAGGTTCCGGCCCCGACTCCACACAAGGACTGAGGCCCCGGCATGGACGGGAGAGGAATCCCGAGAGGTCCCCTAGCAACTCGCATGGGGACTGGCCTTTCCTGAGGCCACCAGAGCGGGTCCCTGAGGTCCCCGTGGTAACTCGAGAAGACCTGCCGCACTCGATAAAATCCAGGAGGTTCTCCCCTCCAGGCGAGATGAGGCCCATTTCCTCTGAGGCGTCTCGAGGCTGATCACACCTCACCTCTGGAACTTCGAAAGGGTCCTTCACACCCTTGGTGCAAATAAAGAAGTTCCCCGACCTAGCCGTCTCCACTCGAGAGGAATCACGAGGGTCCCGCCCACATCCAGAGGAGCCCTGTTTCCTCCTCGTAGCTCGAGATGAGGGATCCTTTCCCTGCTTCGTCGGGAAAGAGTTCCCGGCGTTCCCGTCGCATCTCAAGAGGAGGCCCTCTCAACAGGAACGGCGAGAGGAACTCCAGGGTCGTGCCACCATTCCAAGAGTCCCCCAGATGTCTCAGTCCATTCCAGAGGAACCTCTTTTCCCTTCACCGGCTCGTCTTTCACGCCGAGGATCGACTCACACCAAGGTGGCACGTGGCACAGCCCTGTGGGAAATCCTCCTGGGAAAGCCTCGAGGGACAGCCTCGAGGGAAAGCCACAGATCCCTTGATCCACGTGACAGGAAGCGTGACACTACTGCTGCAGCTCGGGAGGAAAGCGCACGTGCATGCCCCCACTCGAGACGAGGCCTGACTCCCCTGGGGAGACTCAGAAGCACCCCAAGATCCATGGCAACACTGGAGAGGAATCCTCAGGTTCCGGCCCCGACTCCACACAAGGACTGAGGCCCCGGCATGGACGGGAGAGGAATCCCGAGAGGTCCCCAAGCAACTCGCATGGGGACTAGCCTTTCCTGAGGCCACCAGAGCGGGTCCCTGAGGTCCCCGTCGTAACTCGAGAAGACCTGCCGCAACTCGAGAAAATCCAGGAGGTTCTCCCCTCCAGGCGAGATGAGGCCCATTTCTGCTGAGGTGTCACGAAGCGGATCACACCTCACCTCTGGAACTTCGAAAGGCTCCTTCACACCCTTGCTGCAAATCAAGAAGTTCCCCGACATACCCGTCTCCACTCGAGAGGAATCACGAGGGTCCCGCCCACATCCAGAGGAGCCCCGTTTCGGCCTCGTAGCTCGAGATGAGGGATCCTGTCCCTGCTTCGTCGGGAAAGAGTTCCCGGCGTTCCCGTCGCATCTCAAGAGGAGGCCCTCTCAACAGGAACGGCGAGAGGAACTCCAGGGTCGTGCCACCATTCCAAGAGTCCCCCAGATGTCTCAGTCCATTCCAGAGGAACCTCTTTTCCCTTCACCGGCTCGTCTTTCACGCCGAGGATCGAATCCCACCAAGGTGGCACGTGGCACAGCCCTGTGGGAAAGCCTCGTGGGAAAGCCTCGAGGGACAGCCTCGAGGGAAAGACACAGATCCCTTGATCCACGTGACAGGAAGCGTGACTCTACTGCTGCAGCTCGGGAGGAAAGCGCACGTGCATGCCCCCACTCGAGACGAGGCCTGACTCCCCTGGGGAGACTCAGAAGCACCCCAAGATCCATGGCAACACTGGAGAGGAATCCTCAGGTTCCGGCCCCGACTCCACACAAGGACTGAGGCCCCGGCATGGACGGGAGAGGAATCCCGAGAGGTCCCCTAGCAACTCGCATGGGGACTGGCCTTTCCTGAGGCCACCAGAGCGGGTCCCTGAGGTCCCCGTGGTAACTCGAGAAGACCTGCCGCACTCGATAAAATCCAGGAGGTTCTCCCCTCCAGGCGAGATGAGGCCCATTTCCTCTGAGGCGTCTCGAGGCTGATCACACCTCACCTCTGGAACTTCGAAAGGGTCCTTCACACCCTTGGTGCAAATAAAGAAGTTCCCCGACCTAGCCGTCTCCACTCGAGAGGAATCACGAGGGTCCCGCCCACATCCAGAGGAGCCCCGTTTCCGCCTCGTAGCTCGAGATGAGGGATCCTTTCCCTGCTTCGTCAGGAAAGAGTTCCCGGCGTTCCCGTCGCATCTCAAGAGGAGGCCCTCTCAACAGGAACGGCGAGAGGAACTCCAGGGTCGTGCCACCATTCCAAGAGTCCCCCAGATGTCTCAGTCCATTCCAGAGGAACCTCTTTTCCCTTCACCGGCTCGTCTTTCACGCCGAGGATCGACTCACACCAAGGTGGCACGTGGCACAGCCCTGTGGGAAAGCCTCGTGGGAAAGCCTCGAGGGACAGCCTCGAGGGAAAGCCACAGATCCCTTGATCCACGTGACAGGAAGCGTGACACTACTGCTGCAGCTCGGGAGGAAAACGCACGTGCATGCCCCCACTCGAGACGAGGCCTGACTCCCCTGGGGAGACTCAGAAGCACCCCAAGATCCATGGCAACACTGGAGAGGAATCCTCAGGTTCCGGCCCCGACTCCACACAAGGACTGAGGCCCCGGCATGGACGGGAGAGGAATCCCGAGAGGTCCCCTAGCAACTCGCATGGGGACTGGCCTTTCCTGAGGCCACCAGAGCGGGTCCCTGAGGTCCCCGTGGTAACTCGAGAAGACCTGCCGCACTCGATAAAATCCAGGAGGTTCTCCCCTCCAGGCGAGATGAGGCCCATTTCCTCTGAGGCGTCTCGAGGCTGATCACACCTCACCTCTGGAACTTCGAAAGGGTCCTTCACACCCTTGGTGCAAATAAAGAAGTTCCCCGACCTAGCCGTCTCCACTCGAGAGGAATCACGAGGGTCCCGCCCACATCCAGAGGAGCCCTGTTTCCTCCTCGTAGCTCGAGATGAGGGATCCTTTCCCTGCTTCGTCGGGAAAGAGTTCCCGGCGTTCCCGTCGCATCTCAAGAGGAGGCCCTCTCAACAGGAACGGCGAGAGGAACTCCAGGGTCGTGCCACCATTCCAAGAGTCCCCCAGATGTCTCAGTCCATTCCAGAGGAACCTCTTTTCCCTTCACCGGCTCGTCTTTCACGCCGAGGATCGACTCACACCAAGGTGGCACGTGCACAGCCCTGTGGGAAATCCTCCTGGGAAAGCCTCGAGGGACAGCCTCGAGGGAAAGCCACAGATCCCTTGATCCACGTGACAGGAAGCGTGACACTACTGCTGCAGCTCGGGAGGAAAGCGCACGTGCATGCCCCCACTCGAGACGAGGCCTGACTCCCCTGGGGAGACTCAGAAGCACCCCAAGATCCATGGCAACACTGGAGAGGAATCCTCAGGTTCCGGCCCCGACTCCACACAAGGACTGAGGCCCCGGCATGGACGGGAGAGGAATCCCGAGAGGTCCCCAAGCAACTCGCATGGGGACTAGCCTTTCCTGAGGCCACCAGAGCGGGTCCCTGAGGTCCCCGTCGTAACTCGAGAAGACCTGCCGCAACTCGAGAAAATCCAGGAGGTTCTCCCCTCCAGGCGAGATGAGGCCCATTTCTGCTGAGGTGTCACGAAGCGGATCACACCTCACCTCTGGAACTTCGAAAGGCTCCTTCACACCCTTGCTGCAAATCAAGAAGTTCCCCGACATACCCGTCTCCACTCGAGAGGAATCACGAGGGTCCCGCCCACATCCAGAGGAGCCCCGTTTCGGCCTCGTAGCTCGAGATGAGGGATCCTGTCCCTGCTTCGTCGGGAAAGAGTTCCCGGCGTTCCCGTCGCATCTCAAGAGGAGGCCCTCTCAACAGGAACGGCGAGAGGAACTCCAGGGGTCGTGCCACCATTCCAAGAGTCCCCCAGATGTCTCAGTCCATTCCAGAGGAACCTCTTTTCCCTTCACCGGCTCGTCTTTCACGCCGAGGATCGAATCCCACCAAGGTGGCACGTGGCACAGCCCTGTGGGAAAGCCTCGTGGGAAAGCCTCGAGGGACAGCCTCGAGGGAAAGACACAGATCCCTTGATCCACGTGACAGGAAGCGTGACTCTACTGCTGCAGCTCGGGAGGAAAGCGCACGTGCATGCCCCCACTCGAGACGAGGCCTGACTCCCCTGGGGAGACTCAGAAGCACCCCAAGATCCATGGCAACACTGGAGAGGAATCCTCAGGTTCCGGCCCCGACTCCACACAAGGACTGAGGCCCCGGCATGGACGGGAGAGGAATCCCGAGAGGTCCCCTAGCAACTCGCATGGGGACTGGCCTTTCCTGAGGCCACCAGAGCGGGTCCCTGAGGTCCCCGTGGTAACTCGAGAAGACCTGCCGCACTCGATAAAATCCAGGAGGTTCTCCCCTCCAGGCGAGATGAGGCCCATTTCCTCTGAGGCGTCTCGAGGCTGATCACACCTCACCTCTGGAACTTCGAAAGGGTCCTTCACACCCTTGGTGCAAATAAAGAAGTTCCCCGACCTAGCCGTCTCCACTCGAGAGGAATCACGAGGGTCCCGCCCACATCCAGAGGAGCCCGTTTCCGCCTCGTAGCTCGAGATGAGGGATCCTTTCCCTGCTTCGTCAGGAAAGAGTTCCCGGCGTTCCGTCGCATCTCAAGAGGAGGCCCTCTCAACAGGAACGGCGAGAGGAACTCCAGGGTCGTGCCACCATTCCAAGAGTCCCCCAGATGTCTCAGTCCATTCCAGAGGAACCTCTTTTCCCTTCACCGGCTCGTCTTTCACGCCGAGGATCGACTCACACCAAGGTGGCACGTGGCACAGCCCTGTGGGAAAGCCTCGTGGGAAAGCCTCGAGGGACAGCCTCGAGGGAAAGCCACAGATCCCTTGATCCACGTGACAGGAAGCGTGACACTACTGCTGCAGCTCGGGAGGAAACGCACGTTCATGCCCCCACTCGAGACGAGGCCTGACTCCCCTGGGGAGACTCAGAAGCACCCCAAGATCCATGGCAACACTGGAGAGGAATCCTCAGGTTCCGGGCCCGACTCCACACAAGGACTGAGGCCCCGGCATGGACGGGAGAGGAATCCCGAGAGGTCCCCTAGCAACTCGCATGGGGACTGGCCTTTCCTGAGGCCACCAGAGCGGGTCCCTGAGGTCCCCGTCGTAACTCGAGAAGACCTGCCGCAACTCGAGAAAATCCAGGAGGTTATCCCCTCCAGGCGAGATGAGGCCCATTTCTGCTGAGGTTTCACGAGGAGGATTACACCTCACCTCTGGAACTTCGATAGGCTCCTTCACACCCTTGGTGCAAATCAAGAAGTTCCCCGACATACCCGTCTCCACTCGAGAGGAATCACGAGGGTCCCGACCACATCCAAAGGAGCCCCGTTTCGGCCTCGTAGCGCGAGATGAGGGATCCTGTCCCTGCTTCGTCGGGAAAGAGTTCCGGCGTTCCCGTCGCATCTCAAGAGGAGGCCCTCTCAACAGGAACGGCGAGAGGAACTCCAGGGTCGTGCCACCTTTCCAAGAGTCCCCCAGATGTCTCAGTCCATTCCAGAGGAACCTCTTTTCCCTTCACCGCTCGTCTTTCACGCCGAGGATCGACTCCCACCAAGGTGGCACGTGGCACAGCCCTGTGGGAAAGCTCGTGTGAAAGCCTCGAGGGACAGCCTCGAGAGGGAAAGCCACAGATCCCTTGATCCACGTGACAGGAAGCGTGACACTACTGCTGCAGCTCGGGAGGAAAGCGCACGTGCATGCCCCCACTCGAGACGAGGCCTGACTCCCCTGGGGAGACTCAGAAGCACCCCAAGATCCATGGCAACACTGGAGAGGAATCCTCAGGTTCCGGCCCCGACTCCACACAAGGACTGAGGCCCCGGCATGGACGGGAGAGGAATCCCGAGAGGCCCCCTAGCAACTCGCATGGGGACTGGCCTTTCCTGAGGCCACCAGAGCGGGTCCCTGAGGTCCCCTTCGTATCTCGAGAAGACCTGCCGCAACTCGAGAAAATCCAGGAGGTTCTCCCCTCCAGGCGAGATGAGGCCCATTTCTGCTGAGGCGTCTGGAGGCTGATCACAT
Source organism: Budorcas taxicolor (assembly GCF_023091745.1). Taxonomy (NCBI): domain Eukaryota; kingdom Metazoa; phylum Chordata; class Mammalia; order Artiodactyla; family Bovidae; genus Budorcas; species Budorcas taxicolor. Next base: position 249,104 of record NW_026292761.1, on the reverse strand, counting down.
CTCACCTCTGGAACTTCGAAAGGCTCCTTCACACCCTTGGTGCAAATCAAGAAGTTCCCCGACATAGCCGTCTCCACTCGAGAGGAATCACGAGGGACCCGCCCACATCCAGAGGAGCCCCGTTTCCGCCTCGTAGCTCGAGATGAGGGATCCTTTCCCTGCTTCGTCGGGAAAGAGTTCCCGGCGTTCCCGTCGCATCTCAAGAGGAGGCCCTCTCAACAGGAACGGCGAGAGGAACTCCAGGGTCGTGCCACCTTTCCAAGAGTCCCCCAGATGTCTCAGTCCATTCCAGAGGAACCTCTTTTCCCTTCACCGGCTCGTCTTTCACGCCGAGGATCGACTCACACCAAGGTGGCACGTGGCACAGCCCTGTGGGAAAGCCTCGTGGGAAAGCCTCGAGGGACAGCCTCGAGGGAAAGCCACAGATCCCTTGATCCACGTGACAGGAAGCGTGACACTACTGCTGCAGCTCGGGAGGAAAGCGCACGTGCATGCCCCCACTCGAGACGAGGCCTGACTCCCCTGGGGAGACTCAGAAGCACCCCAAGATCCATGGCAACACTGGAGAGGAATCCTCAGGTTCCGGCCCCGACTCCACAAAAGGACTGAGGCCCCGGCATGGACGGGAGAGGAATCCCGAGAGGTCCCCAAGCAACTCGCATGGGGACTAGCCTTTCCTGAGGCCACCAGAGCGGGTCCCTGAGGTCCCCGTCGTAACTCGAGAAGACCTGTCGCAACTCGAGAAAATCCAGGAGGTTCTCCCCTCCAGGCGAGATGAGGCCTATTTCTGCTGAGGTGTCACGAAGCGGATCACACCTCACCTCTGGAACTTCGAAAGGCTCCTTCACACCCTTGCTGCAAATCAAGAAGTTCCCCGACATACCCGTCTCCACTCGAGAGGAATCACGAGGGTCCCGCCCACATCCAGAGGAGCCCCGTTTCGGCCTCGTAGCTCGAGATGAGGGATCCTGTCCCTGCTTCGTCGGGAAAGAGTTCCCGGCGTTCCCGTCGCATCTCAAGAGGAGGCCCTCTCAACAGGAACGGCGAGAGGAACTCCAGGGTCGTGCCACCATTCCAAGAGTCCCCCAGATGTCTCAGTCCATTCCAGAGGAACCTCTTTTCCCTTCACCGGCTCGTTTTTCACGCCGAGGATCGAATCCCACCAAGGTGGCACGTGGCACAGCCCTGTGGGAAAGCCTCGTGGGAAAGCCTCGAGGGACAGCCTCGAGGGAAAGACACAGATCCCTTGATCCACGTGACAGGAAGCGTGACTCTACTGCTGCAGCTCGGGAGGAAAGCGCACGTGCATGCCCCCACTCGAGACGAGGCCTGACTCCCCTGGGGAGACTCAGAAGCACCCCAAGATCCATGGCAACACTGGAGAGGAATCCTCAGGTTCCGGCCCCGACTCCACACAAGGACTGAGGCCCCGGCATGGACGGGAGAGGAATCCCGAGAGGTCCCCTAGCAACTCGCATGGGGACTGGCCTTTCCTGAGGCCACCAGAGCGGGTCCCTGAGGTCCCCGTCGTAACTCGAGAAGACCTGCCGCAACTCGAGAAAATCCAGGAGGTTCTCCCCTCCAGGCGAGATGAGGCCCATTTCCGCTGAGGCGTCTCGAGGCTGATCACACCTCACCTCTGGAACTTCGAAAGGGTCCTTCACACCCTTGGTGCAAATCAAGAAGTTCCCCGACATACCCGTCTCCACTCGAGAGGAATCACGAGGGTCCCGCCCACATCCAGAGGAGCCCCGTTTCCTCCTCGTAGCTCGAGATGAGGGATCCTTTCCCTCCTTCGTCGGGAAAGAGTTCCCGGCGTTCCCGTCGCATCTCAAGAGGAGGCCCTCTCAACAGGAACGGCGAGAGGAACTCCAGGGTCGTGCCACCATTCCAAGAGTCCCCCAGATGTCTCAGTCCATTCCAGAGGAACCTCTTTTCCCTTCACCGGCTCGTCTTTCACGCCGAGGATCGACTCACACCAAGGTGGCACGTGGCACAGCCCTGTGGGAAATCCTCCTGGGAAAGCCTCGAGGGACAGCCTCGAGGGAAAGCCACAGATCCCTTGATCCACGTGACAGGAAGCGTGACACTACTGCTGCAGCTCGGGAGGAAAGCGCACGTGCATGCCCCCACTCGAGACGAGGCCTGACTCCCCTGGGGAGACTCAGAAGCACCCCAAGATCCATGGCAACACTGGAGAGGAATCCTCAGGTTCCGGCCCCGACTCCACACAAGGACTGAGGCCCCGGCATGGACGGGAGAGGAATCCCGAGAGGTCCCCAAGCAACTCGCATGGGGACTAGCCTTTCCTGAGGCCACCAGAGCGGGTCCCTGAGGTCCCCGTCGTAACTCGAGAAGACCTGCCGCAACTCGAGAAAATCCAGGAGGTTCTCCCCTCCAGGCGAGATGAGGCCCATTTCTGCTGAGGTGTCACGAAGCGGATCACACCTCACCTCTGGAACTTCGAAAGGCTCCTTCACACCCTTGCTGCAAATCAAGAAGTTCCCCGACATACCCGTCTCCACTCGAGAGGAATCACGAGGGTCCCGCCCACATCCAGAGGAGCCCCGTTTCGGCCTCGTAGCTCGAGATGAGGGATCCTGTCCCTGCTTCGTCGGGAAAGAGTTCCCGGCGTTCCCGTCGCATCTCAAGAGGAGGCCCTCTCAACAGGAACGGCGAGAGGAACTCCAGGGTCGTGCCACCATTCCAAGAGTCCCCCAGATGTCTCAGTCCATTCCAGAGGAACCTCTTTTCCCTTCACCGGCTCGTCTTTCACGCCGAGGATCGAATCCCACCAAGGTGGCACGTGGCACAGCCCTGTGGGAAAGCCTCGTGGGAAAGCCTCGAGGGACAGCCTCGAGGGAAAGACACAGATCCCTTGATCCACGTGACAGGAAGCGTGACTCTACTGCTGCAGCTCGGGAGGAAAGCGCACGTGCATGCCCCCACTCGAGACGAGGCCTGACTCCCCTGGGGAGACTCAGAAGCACCCCAAGATCCATGGCAACACTGGAGAGGAATCCTCAGGTTCCGGCCCCGACTCCACACAAGGACTGAGGCCCCGGCATGGACGGGAGAGGAATCCCGAGAGGTCCCCTAGCAACTCGCATGGGGACTGGCCTTTCCTGAGGCCACCAGAGCGGGTCCCTGAGGTCCCCGTCGTAACTCGAGAAGACCTGCCGCAACTCGAGAAAATCCAGGAGGTTCTCCCCTCCAGGCGAGATGAGGCCCATTTCCGCTGAGGCGTCTCGAGGCTGATCACACCTCACCTCTGGAACTTCGAAAGGGTCCTTCACACCCTTGGTGCAAATCAAGAAGTTCCCCGACATACCCGGCTCCACTCGAGAGGAATCACGAGGGTCCCGCCCACATCCAGAGGAGCCCCGTTTCCTCCTCGTAGCTCGAGATGAGGGATCCTTTCCCTGCTTCGTCGGGAAAGAGTTCCCGGCGTTCCCGTCGCATCTCAAGAGGAGGCCCTCTCAACAGGAACGGCGAGAGGAACTCCAGGGTCGTGCCACCATTCCAAGAGTTCCCCAGATGTCTCAGTCCATTCCAGAGGAACCTCTTTTCCCTTCACCGGCTCGTCTTTCACGCCGAGGATCGACTCACACCAAGGTGGCACGTGGCACAGCCCTGTGGGAAATCCTCCTGGGAAAGCCTCGAGGGACAGCCTCGAGGGAAAGCCACAGATCCCTTGATCCACGTGACAGGAAGCGTGACACTACTGCTGCAGCTCGGGAGGAAAGCGCATGTGCATGCCCCCACTCGAGACGAGGCCTGACTCCCCTGGGGAGACTCAGAAGCACCCCAAGATCCATGGCAACACTGGAGAGGAATCCTCAGGTTCCGGCCCCGACTCCACACAAGGACTGAAACCCCGGCATGGACGGGAGAGGAATCCCGAGAGGTCCCCAAGCAACTCGCATGGGGACTAGCCTTTCCTGAGGCCACCAGAGCGGGTCCCTGAGGTCCCCGTCGTAACTCGAGAAGACCTGCCGCAACTCGAGTAAATCCAGGAGGTTCTCCCCTCCAGGCGAGATGAGGCCCATTTCTGCTGAGGTGTCACGAAGCGGATCACACCTCACCTCTGGAACTTCGAAAGGCTCCTTCACACCCTTGCTGCAAATCAAGAAGTTCCCCGACATACCCGTCTCCACTCGAGAGGAATCACGAGGGTCCCGCCCACATCCAGAGGAGCCCCGTTTCGGCCTCGTAGCTCGAGATGAGGGATCCTGTCCCTTCTTCGTCGGGAAAGAGTTCCCGGCGTTCCCGTCGCATCTCAAGAGGAGGCCCTCTCAACAGGAACGGCGAGAGGAACTCCAGGGTCGTGCCACCATTCCAAGAGTCCCCCAGATGTCTCAGTCCATTCCAGAGGAACCTCTTTTCCCTTCACCGGCTCGTCTTTCACGCCGAGGATCGACTCCACCAAGGTGGCACGTGGCACAGCCCTGTGGGAAAGCCTCGTGGGAAAGCCTCGAGGGACAGCCTCGAGGGAAAGACACAGATCCCTTGATCCACGTGACAGGAAGCGTGACTCTACTGCTGCAGCTCGGGAGGAAAGCGCTCGTGCATGCCCCCACTCGAGACGAGGCCTGACTCCCCTGGGGAGACTCAGAAGCACCCCAAGATCCATGGCAACACTGGAGAGGAATCCTCAGGTTCCGGCCCCGACTCCACACAAGGACTGAGGCCCCGGCATGGACGGGAGAGGAAGCCCGAGAGGTCCCCTAGCAACTCGCATGGGGACTGGCCTTTCCTGAGGCCACCAGAGCGGGTCCCTGAGGTCCCCGTCGTAACTCGAGAAGACCTGCCGCAACTCGAGAAAATCCAGGAGGTTCTCCCCTCCAGGCGAGATGAGGCCCATTTCCGCTGAGGCGTCTCGAGGCTGATCACACCTCACCTCTGGAACTTCGAAAGGGTCCTTCACACACTTGGTGCAAATCAAGAAGTTCCCCGACATACCCGTCTCCACTCGAGAGGAATCACGAGGGTCCCGCCCACATCCAGAGGAGCCCCGTTTCCTCCTCGTAGCTCGAGACGAGGGATCCTTTCCCTGCTTCGTCGGGAAAGAGTTCCCGGCGTTCCCGTCGCATCTCAAGAGGAGGCCCTCTCAACAGGAACGGCGAGAGGAACTCCAGGGTCGTGCCACCATTCCAAGAGTCCCCCAGATGTCTCAGTCCATTCCAGAGGAACCTGTTTTCCCTTCACCGGCTCGTCTTTCACGCCGAGGATCGACTCCCACCAAGGTGGCACGTGGCACAGCCCTGTGGGAAAGCCTCGTGGGAAAGCCTCGAGGGACAGCCTCGAGGGAAAGCCACAGATCCCTTGATCCACGTGACAGGAAGCGTGACACTACTGCTGCAGCTCGGGAGGAAAGCGCACGTGCATGCCCCCACTCGAGACGAGGCCTGACTCCCCTGGGTAGACTCAGAAGCACCCCAAGATCCATGGCAACACTGGAGAGGAATCCTCAGGTTCCGGCCCCGACTCCACACAAGGACTGAGGCCCCGGCATGGACGGGAGAGGAATCCCGAGAGGCCCCCTAGCAACTCGCATGGGGACTGGCCTTTCCTGAGGCCACCAGAGCGGGTCCCTGAGGTCCCCGTCGTAACTCGAGAAGACCTGCCGCAACTCGAGAAAATCCAGGAGGTTCTCGCCTCCAGGCGAGATGAGGCCCATTTCCGCTGAGGCGTCTCAAGGCTGATCACACCTCCCCTCTGGAACTTCTAAAGGGTCCTTCACACCCTTGGTGCAAATCAAGAAGTTCCCCGACATACCCGTCTCCACTCGAGAGGAATCACGAGGGTCCCGCCCACATCCAGAGGAGCCCCGTTTCCGCCTCGTAGCTCGAGATGAGGGATCCTTTCCCTGCTTCGTCGGGAAAGAGTTCCCGGCGTTCCCGTCGCATCTCAAGAGGAGGCCCTCTCAACAGGAACGGCGAGAAGAACTCCAGGGTCGTGCCACCATTCCAAGAGTCCCCCAGATGTCTCAGTCCATTCCAGAGGAACCTGTTTTCCCTTCACCGGCTCGTCTTTCACGCCGAGGATCGACTCCCACCAAGGTGGCACGTGGCACAGCCCTGTGGGAAAGCCTCGTGTGAAAGCCTCGAGGGACAGCCTCGAGGGAAAGCCACAGATCCCTTGATCCACGTGACAGGAAGCGTGACACCACTGCTGCAGCTCGGGAGGAAAGCGCACGTGCATGCCCCCACTCGAGACGAGGCCTGACTCAACTGGGGAGACTCAGAAGCACCTCAAGATCCATGGCAACACTGGAGAGGAATCCTCAGGTTCCGGCCCCGACTCCACACAAGGACTGAGGCCCCGGCATGGACGGGAGAGGAATCCCGAGAGGTCCCCAAGCAACTCGCATGGGGACTAGCCTTTCCTGAGGCCACCAGAGCGGGTCCCTGAGGTCCCCGTCGTAACTCGAGAAAACCTGTCGCAACTCGAGAAAATCCAGGAGGTTCTCCCCTCCAGGCGAGATGAGGCCCATTTCTGCTGAGGTGTCACGAAGCGGATCACACCTCACCTCTGGAACTTCGAAAGGCTCCTTCACACCCTTGCTGCAAATCAAGAAGTTCCCCGACATACCCGTCTCCACTCGAGAGGAATCACGAGGGTCCCGCCCACATCCAGAGGAGCCCCGTTTCGGCCTCGTAGCTCGAGATGAGGGATCCTGTCCCTGCTTCGTCGGGAAAGAGTTCCCGGCGTTCCCGTCGCATCTCAAGAGGAGGCCCTCTCAACAGGAACGGCGAGAGGAACTCCAGGGTCGTGCCACCATTCCAAGAGTCCCCCAGATGTCTCAGTCCATTCCAGAGGAACCTCTTTTCCCTTCACCGGCTCGTCTTTCACGCCGAGGATCGAATCCCACCAAGGTGGCACGTGGCACAGCCCTGTGGGAAAGCCTCGTGGGAAAGCCTCGAGGGACAGCCTCGAGGGAAAGACACAGATCCCTTGATCCACGTGACAGGAAGCGTGACTCTACTGCTGCAGCTCGGGAGGAAAGCGCACGTGCATGCCCCCACTCGAGACGAGGCCTGACTCCCCTGGGGAGACTCAGAAGCACCCCAAGATCCATGGCAACACTGGAGAGGAATCCTCAGGTTCCGGCCCCGACTCCACACAAGGACTGAGGCCCCGGCATGGACGGGAGAGGAATCCCGAGAGGCCCCCTAGCAACTCGCATGGGGACTGGCCTTTCCTGAGGCCACCAGAGCGGGTCCCTGAGGTCCCCGTCGTAACTCGAGAAGACCTGCCGCAACTCGAGAAAATCCAGGAGGTTCTCCCCTCCAGGCGAGATGAGGCCCATTTCCGCTGAGGCGTCTCGAGGCTGATCACACCTCACCTCTGGAACTTCGAAAGGGTCCTTCACACCCTTGGTGCAAATCAAGAAGTTCCCCGACATACCCGTCTCCACTCGAGAGGAATCACGAGGGTCCCGCCCACATCCAGAGGAGCCCCGTTTCCTCCTCGTAGCTCGAGATGAGGGATCCTTTCCCTGCTTCGTCGGGAAAGAGTTCCCGGCGTTCCCGTCGCATCTCAAGAGGAGGCCCTCTCAACAGGAACGGCGAGAGGAACTCCAGGGTCGTGCCACCATTCCAAGAGTCCCCCAGATGTCTCATTCCATTCCAGAGGAACCTCTTTTCCCTTCACCGGCTCGTCTTTCACGCCGAGGATCGACTCACACCAAGGTGGCACGTGGTACAGCCCTGTGGGAAAGCCTCCTGGGAAAGCCTCGAGGGACAGCCTCGAGGGAAAGCCACAGATCCCTTGATCCACGTGACAGGAAGCGTGACACTACTGCTGCAGCTCGGGAGGAAAGCGCACGTGCATGCCCCCACTCGAGACGAGGCCTGACTCCCCTGGGGAGACTCAGAAGCACCCCAAGATCCATGGCAACACTGGAGAGGAATCCTCAGGTTCCGGCCCCGACTCCACACAAGGACTGAGGCCCCGGCATGGACGGGAGAGGAATCCCGAGAGGTCCCCAAGCAACTCGCATGGGGACTGGCCTTTCCTGAGGCCACCAGAGCGGGTCCCTGAGGTCCCCGTCGTAACTCGAGAAGACCTGCCGCAACTCGAGAAAATCCAGGAGGTTCTCCCCTCCAGGCGAGATGAGGCCCATTTCTGCTGAGGTGTCACGAAGCGGATCACACCTCACCTCTGGAACTTCGAAAGGCTCCTTCACACCCTTGCTGCAAATCAATAAGTTCCCCGACATACCCGTCTCCACTCGAGAGGAATCACGAGGGTCCCGCCCACATCCAGAGGAGCCCGTTTCGGCCTCGTAGCTCGAGATGAGGGATCCTGTCCCTGCTTCGTCGGGAAAGAGTTCCCGGCGTTCCCGTCGCATCTCAAGAGGAGGCCCTCTCAACAGGAACGGCGAGAGGAACTCCAGGGTCGTGCCACCATTCCAAGAGTCCCCCAGATGTCTCAGTCCATTCCAGAGGAACCTCTTTTCCCTTCACCGGCTCGTCTTTCACGCCGAGGATCGACTCCCACCAAGGTGGCACGTGGCACAGCCCTGTGGGAAAGCCTCGTGGGAAAGCCTCGAGGGACAGCCTCGAGGGAAAGCCACAGATCCCTTGATCCACGTGACAGGAAGCGTGACACTACTGCTGCAGCTCGGGAGGAAAGCGCACGTGCATGCCCCCACTCGAGACGAGGCCTGACTCCCCTGGGGAAACTCAGAAGCACCCCAAGATCCATGGCAACACTGGAGAGGAATCCTCAGGTTCCGGCCCCGACTCCACACAAGGACTGAGGCCCCGGCATGGACGGGAGAGGAATCCCGAGAGGCCCCCTAGCAACTCGCATGGGGACTGGCCTTTCCTGAGGCCACCAGAGCGGGTCCCTGAGGTCCCCGTCGTAACTCGAGAAGACCTGCCGCAACTCGAGAAAATCCAGGAGGTTCTCGCCTCCAGGCGAGATGAGGCCCATTTCCGCTGAGGCGTCTCGAGGCTGATCACACCTCCCCTCTGGAACTTCTAAAGGGTCCTTCACACCCTTGGTGCAAATCAAGAAGTTCCCCGACATACCCGTCTCCACTCGAGAGGAATCACGAGGGTCCCGCCCACATCCAGAGGAGCCCCGTTTCCGCCTCGTAGCTCGAGATGAGGGATCCTTTCCCTGCTTCGTCGGGAAAGAGTTCCCGGCGTTCCCGTCGCATCTCAAGAGGAAGCCCTCTCAACAGGAACGGCGAGAGGAACTCCAGGGTCGTGCCACCATTCCAAGAGTCCCCCAGATGTCTCAGTCCATTCCAGAGGAACCTGTTTTCCCTTCACCGGCTCGTCTTTCACGCCGAGGATCGACTCCCACCAAGGTGGCACGTGGCACAGCCCTGTGGGAAAGCCTCATGTGAAAGCCTCGAGGGACAGCCTCGAGGGAAAGCCACAGATCCCTTGATCCACGTGACAGGAAGCGTGACACTACTGCTGCAGCTCGGGAGGAAAGCGCACGTGCATGCCCCCACTCGAGACGAGGCCTGACTCTCCTGGGGAGACTCAGAAGCACCCCAAGATCCATGGCAACACTGGAGAGGAATCCTCAGGTTCCGGCCCCGACTCCACACAAGGACTGAGGCCCCGGCATGGACGGGAGAGGAATCCCGAGAGGTCCCCAAGCAACTCGCATGGGGACTAGCCTTTCCTGTGGCCACCAGAGCGGGTCCCTGAGGTCCCCGTCGTAACTCGAGAAGACCTGCCGCAACTCGAGAAAATCCAGGAGGTTCTCCCCTCCAGGCGAGATGAGGCCCATTTCTGCTGAGGTGTCACGAAGCGGATCACACCTCACCTCTGGAACTTCGAAAGGCTCCTTCACACCCTTGCTGCAAATCAATAAGTTCCCCGACATACCCGTCTCCACTCGAGAGGAATCACGAGGGTCCCGCCCACATCCAGAGGAGCCCCGTTTCGGCCTCGTAGCTCGAGATGAGGGATCCTGTCCCTGCTTCGTCGGGAAAGAGTTCCCGGCGTTCCCGTCGCATCTCAAGAGGAGGCCCTCTCAACAGGAACGGCGAGAGGAACTCCAGGGTCGTGCCACCATTCCAAGAGTCCCCCAGATGTCTCAGTCCATTCCAGAGGAACCTCTTTTCCCTTCACCGGCTCGTCTTTCACGCCGAGGATCGACTCACACCAAGGTGGCACGTGGCACAGCCCTGTGGGAAAGCCTCGTGGGAAAGCCTCGAGGGACAGCCTCGAGGGAAAGACACAGATCCCTTGATCCACGTGACAGGAAGCGTGACTCTACTGCTGCAGCTCGGGAGGAAAGCGCACGTGCATGCCCCCACTCGAGACGAGGCCTGACTCCCCTGGGGAGACTCAGAAGCACCCCAAGATCCATGGCAACACTGGAGAGGAATCCTCAGGTTCCGGCCCCGACTCCACACAAGGACTGAGGCCCCGGCATGGACGGGAGAGGAAGCCCGAGAGGTCCCCTCGCAACTCGCATGGGGACTGGCCTTTCCTGAGGCCACCAGAGCGGGTCCCTGAGGTCCCCGTCGTAACTCGAGAAGACCTGCCGCAACTCGAGAAAATCCAGGAGGTTCTCCCCTCCAGGCGAGATGAGGCCCATTTCCGCTGAGGCGTCTCGAGGCTGATCACACCTCACCTCTGGAACTTCGAAAGGGTCCTTCACACACTTGGTGCAAATCAAGAAGTTCCCCGACATACCCGTCTCCACTCGAGAGGAATCACGAGGGTCCCGCCCACATCCAGAGGAGCCCCGTTTCCTCCTCGTAGCTCGAGATGAGGGATCCTTTCCCTGCTTCGTCGGGAAAGAGTTCCCGGCGTTCCCGTCGCATCTCAAGAGGAGGCCCTCTCAACAGGAACGGCGAGAGGAACTCCAGGGTCGTGCCACCATTCCAAGAGTCCCCCAGATGTCTCAGTCCATTCCAGAGGAACCTCTTTTCCCTTCACCGGCTCGTCTTTCACGCCGAGGATCGACTCACACCAAGGTGGCACGTGGTACAGCCCTGTGGGAAAGCCTCCTGGGAAAGCCTCGAGGGACAGCCTCGAGGGAAAGCCACAGATCCCTTGATCCACGTGACAGGAAGCGTGACACTACTGCTGCAGCTCGGGAGGAAAGCGCACGTGCATGCCCCCACTCGAGACGAGGCCTGACTCCCCTGGGGAGACTCAGAAGCACCCCAAGATCCATGGCAACACTGGAGAGGAATCCTCAGGTTCCGGCCCCGACTCCACACAAGGACTGAGGCCCCGGCATGGACGGGAGAGGAATCCCGAGAGGTCCCCAAGCAACTCGCATGGGGACTGGCCTTTCCTGAGGCCACCAGAGCGGGTCCCTGAGGTCCCCGTCGTAACTCGAGAAGACCTGCCGCAACTCGAGAAAATCCAGGAGGTTCTCCCCTCCAGGCGAGATGAGGCCCATTTCTGCTGAGGTGTCACGAAGCGGATCACACCTCACCTCTGGAACTTCGAAAGGCTCCTTCACACCCTTGCTGCAAATCAATAAGTTCCCCGACATACCCGTCTCCACTCGAGAGGAATCACGAGGGTCCCGCCCACATCCAGAGGAGCCCGTTTCGGCCTCGTAGCTCGAGATGAGGGATCCTGTCCCTGCTTCGTCGGGAAAGAGTTCCCGGCGTTCCCGTCGCATCTCAAGAGGAGGCCCTCTCAACAGGAACGGCGAGAGGAACTCCAGGGTCGTGCCACCATTCCAAGAGTCCCCCAGATGTCTCAGTCCATTCCAGAGGAACCTCTTTTCCCTTCACCGGCTCGTCTTTCACGCCGAGGATCGACTCCCACCAAGGTGGCACGTGGCACAGCCCTGTGGGAAAGCCTCGTGGGAAAGCCTCGAGGGACAGCCTCGAGGGAAAGCCACAGATCCCTTGATCCACGTGACAGGAAGCGTGACACTACTGCTGCAGCTCGGGAGGAAAGCGCACGTGCATGCCCCCACTCGAGACGAGGCCTGACTCCCCTGGGGAGACTCAGAAGCACCCCAAGATCCATGGCAACACTGGAGAGGAATCCTCAGGTTCCGGCCCCGACTCCACACAAGGACTGAGGCCCCGGCATGGACGGGAGAGGAATCCCGAGAGGCCCCCTAGCAACTCGCATGGGGACTGGCCTTTCCTGAGGCCACCAGAGCGGGTCCCTGAGGTCCCCGTCGTAACTCGAGAAGACCTGCCGCAACTCGAGAAAATCCAGGAGGTTCTCGCCTCCAGGCGAGATGAGGCCCATTTCCGCTGAGGCGTCTCGAGGCTGATCACACCTCCCCTCTGGAACTTCTAAAGGGTCCTTCACACCCTTGGTGCAAATCAAGAAGTTCCCCGACATACCCGTCTCCACTCGAGAGGAATCACGAGGGTCCCGCCCACATCCAGAGGAGCCCCGTTTCCGCCTCGTAGCTCGAGATGAGGGATCCTTTCCCTGCTTCTTCGGGAAAGAGTTCCCGGCGTTCCCGTCGCATCTCAAGAGGAAGCCCTCTCAACAGGAACGGCGAGAGGAACTCCAGGGTCGTGCCACCATTCCAAGAGTCCCCCAGATGTCTCAGTCCATTCCAGAGGAACCTGTTTTCCCTTCACCGGCTCGTCTTTCACGCCGAGGATCGACTCCCACCAAGGTGGCACGTGGCACAGCCCTGTGGGAAAGCCTCGTGTGAAAGCCTCGAGGGACAGCCTCGAGGGAAAGCCACAGATCCCTTGATCCACGTGACAGGAAGCGTGACACTACTGCTGCAGCTCGGGAGGAAAGCGCACGTGCATGCCCCCACTCGAGACGAGGCCTGACTCTCCTGGGGAGACTCAGAAGCACCCCAAGATCCATGGCAACACTGGAGAGGAATCCTCAGGTTCCGGCCCCGACTCCACACAAGGACTGAGGCCCCGGCATGGACGGGAGAGGAATCCCGAGAGGTCCCCAAGCAACTCGCATGGGGACTAGCCTTTCCTGAGGCCACCAGAGCGGGTCCCTGAGGTCCCCGTCGTAACTCGAGAAGACCTGTCGCAACTCGAGAAAATCCAGGAGGTTCTCCCCTCCAGGCGAGATGAGGCCCATTTCTGCTGAGGTGTCACGAAGCGGATCACACCTCACCTCTGGAACTTCGAAAGGCTCCTTCACACCCTTGCTGCAAATCAAGAAGTTCCCCGACATACCCGTCTCCACTCGAGAGGAATCACGAGGGTCCCGCCCACATCCAGAGGAGCCCCGTTTCGGCCTCGTAGCTCGAGATGAGGGATCCTGTCCCTGCTTCGTCGGGAAAGAGTTCCCGGCGTTCCCGTCGCATCTCAAGAGGAGGCCCTCTCAACAGGAACGGCGAGAGGAACTCCAGGGTCGTGCCACCATTCCAAGAGTCCCCCAGATGTCTCAGTCCATTCCAGAGGAACCTCTTTTCCCTTCACCGGCTCGTCTTTCACGCCGAGGATCGAATCCCACCAAGGTGGCACGTGGCACAGCCCTGTGGGAAAGCCTCGTGGGAAAGCCTCGAGGGACAGCCTCGAGGGAAAGACACAGATCCCTTGATCCACGTGACAGGAAGCGTGACTCTACTGCTGCAGCTCGGGAGGAAAGCGCACGTGCATGCCCCCACTCGAGACGAGGCCTGACTCCCCTGGGGAGACTCAGAAGCACCCCAAGATCCATGGCAACACTGGAGAGGAATCCTCAGGTTCCGGCCCCGAATCCACACAAGGACTGAGGCCCCGGCATGGACGGGAGAGGAATCCCGAGAGGTCCCCTAGCAACTCGCATGGGGACTGGCCTTTCCTGAGGCCACCAGAGCGGGTCCCTGAGGTCCCCGTCGTAACTCGAGAAGACCTGCCGCAACTCGAGAAAATCCAGGAGGTTCTCCCCTCCAGGCGAGATGAGGCCCATTTCCGCTGAGGCGTCTCGAGGCTGATCACACCTCACCTCTGGAACTTCGAAAGGGTCCTTCACACCCTTGGTGCAAATCAAGAAGTTCCCCGACATACCCGTCTCCACTCGAGAGGAATCACGAGGGTCCCGCCCACATCCAGAGGAGCCCCGTTTCCTCCTCGTAGCTCGAGATGAGGGATCCTTTCCCTGCTTCGTCGGGAAAGAGTTCCCGGCGTTCCCGTCGCATCTCAAGAGGAGGCCCTCTCAACAGGAACGGCGAGAGGAACTCCAGGGTCGTGCCACCATTCCAAGAGTCCCCCAGATGTCTCAGTCCATTCCAGAGGAAACTCTTTTCCCTTCACCGGCTCGTCTTTCACGCCGAGGATCGACTCACACCAAGGTGGCACGTGGTACAGCCCTGTGGGAAAGCCTCGTGGGAAATCCTCGAGGGACAGCCTCGAGGGAAAGCCACAGATCCCTTGATCCACGTGACAGGAAGCGTGACACTACTGCTGCAGCTCGGGAGGAAAGCGCACGTGCATGCCCCCACTCGAGACGAGGCCTGACTCCCCTGGGGAGACTCAGAAGCACCCCAAGATCCATGGCAACACTGGAGAGGAATCCTCAGGTTCCGGCCCCGACTCCACACAAGGACTGAGGCCCCGGCATGGACGGGAGAGGAATCCCGAGAGGTCCCCAAGCAACTCGCATGGGGACTGGCCTTTCCTGAGGCCACCAGAGCGGGTCCCTGAGGTCCCCGTCGTAACTCGAGAAGACCTGCCGCAACTCGAGAAAATCCAGGAGGTTCTCCCCTCCAGGCGAGATGAGGCCCATTTCTGCTGAGGTGTCACGAAGCGGATCACACCTCACCTCTGGAACTTCGAAAGGCTCCTTCACACCCTTGCTGCAAATCAAGAAGTTCCCCGACATACCTGTCTCCACTCGAGAGGAATCACGAGGGTCCCGCCCACATCCAGAGGAGCCCCGTTTCGGCCTCGTAGCTCGAGATGAGGGATCCTGTCCCTGCTTCGTCGGGAAAGAGTTCCCGGCGTTCCCGTCGCATCTCAAGAGGAGGCCCTCTCAACAGGAACGGCGAGAGGAACTCCAGGGTCGTGCCACCATTCCAAGAGTCCCCCAGATGTCTCAGTCCATTCCAGAGGAACCTCTTTTCCCTTCACCGGCTCGTCTTTCACGCCGAGGAACTACTCCCACCAAGGTGGCACGTGGCACAGATCTGTGGGGAAGCCTCGTGGGAAAGCCTTGAGGGACAGCCTCGAGGGAAAGACACAGATCCCTTGATCCACGTGACAGGAAGCGTGACACTACTGCTGCAGCTCGGGAGGAAAGCACACGTGCATGCCCCCACTCGAGACGAGGCCTGACTCCCCTGGGGAGACTCAGAAGCACCCCAAGATCCATGGCAACACTGGAGAGGAATCCTCAGGTTCCGGGCCCGACTCCACACAAGGACTGAGGCCCCGGCATGGACGGGAGAGGAATCCCGAGAGGTCCCCTAGCAACTCGCATGGGGACTGGCCTTTCCTGAGGCCACCAGAGCGGGTCCCTGAGGTCCCCGTCGTAACTCGAGAAGACCTGCCGCAACTCGAGAAAATCCAGGAGGTTCTCCCCTCCAGGCGAGATGAGGCCCATTTCCGCTGAGGCGTCTCGAGGCTGATCACACCTCACCTCTGGAACTTCGAAAGGCTCCTTCACACCCTTGGTGCAAATCAAGAAGTTCCCCGACATACCCGTCTCCACTCGAGAGGAATCACGAGGGTCCCGCCCACATCCAGAGGAGCCCCGTTTCCTCCTCGTAGCTCGAGATGAGGGATCCTTTCCCTGCTTCGTCGGGAAAGAGTTCCCGGCGTTCCCGTCGCATCTCAAGAGGAGGCCCTCTCAACAGGAACGGCGAGAGGAACTCCAGGGTCGTGCCACCATTCCAAGAGTCCCCCAGATGTCTCAGTCCATTCCAGAGGAACCTGTTTT
The DNA here is from genome assembly GCF_023091745.1 of Budorcas taxicolor. Taxonomy (NCBI): domain Eukaryota; kingdom Metazoa; phylum Chordata; class Mammalia; order Artiodactyla; family Bovidae; genus Budorcas; species Budorcas taxicolor. The sequence continues at coordinate 233,298 of NW_026292761.1, read as the reverse complement.
CCCTTCACCGGCTCGTCTTTCCCGCCGAGGATCGACTCCCACCAAGGTGGCACGTGGCACAGCCCTGTGGGAAAGCCTCGTGGGAAAGCCTCGAGGGACAGCCTCGAGGGAAAGCCACAGATCCCTTGATCCACGTGACAGGAAGCGTGACACTACTGCTGCAGCTCGGGAGGAAAGCGCACGTGCATGCCCCCACTCGAGACGAGGCCCGACTCCCCTGGGGATACTCAGAAGCACCCCAAGATCCGTGGCAACACTGGAGAGGAATCCTCAGGTGCCGGCCCCGACTCCACACAAGGACTGAGGCCCCGGCATGGACGGGAGAGGAATCCCGAGAGGTCCCCTAGCAACTCGCATGGGGACTGGCCTTTCCTGAGGCCACCAGAGCGGGTCCCTGAGGTCCCCGTCGTAACTCGAGAAGACCTGCCGCAACTCGAGAAAATCCAGGAGGTTCTCCCCTCCAGGCGAGATGAGGCCCATTTCCGCTGAGGCGTCTCGAGGCTGATCACACCTCCCCTCTGGAACTTCGAAAGGGTCCTTCACACCCTTGGTGCAAATCAAGAAGTTCCCCGACATACCCGTCTCCACTCGAGAGGAATCACGAGGGTCCCGCCCACATCCAGAGGAGCCCCGTTTCCGCCTCGTAGCTCGAGATGAGGGATCCTTTCCCTGCTTCGTCGGGAAAGAGTTCCCGGCGTTCCCGTCGCATCTCAAGAGGAGGCCCTCTCAACAGGAACGGCGAGAGGAACTCCAGGGTGGTGCCACCATTCCAAGAGTCCCCCAGATGTCTCAGTCCATTCCAGAGGAACCTCTTTTCCCTTCACCGGCTCGTCTTTCACGCCGAGGATCGACTCACACCAAGGTGGCACGTGGCACAAACCTGTGGGAAAGCCTCGTGGGAAAGCCTCGAGGGACAGCCTCGAGGGAAAGCCACAGATCCCTTGATCCACGTGACAGGAAGCGTGACACTACTGCTGCAGCTCGGGAGGAAAGCGCACGTGCATGCCCCCACTCGAGACGAGGCCTGACTCCCCTGGGGAGACTCAGAAGCACCCCAAGATCCATGGCAACACTGGAGAGGAATCCTCAGGTTCCGGGCCCGACTCCACACAAGGACTGAGGCCCCGGCATGGACGGGAGAGGAATCCCGAGAGGTCCCCTAGCAACTCGCATGGGGACTGGCCTTTCCTGAGGCCACCAGAGCGGGTCCCTGAGGTCCCCGTCGTAACTCGAGAAGACCTGCCGCAACTCGAGAAAATCCAGGAGGTTCTCCCCTGCAGGCGAGATGAGGCCCATTTCTGCTGAGGTGTCACAAGGCGGATCACACCTCACCTCTGGAACTTCGAAAGGCTCCTTCACACCCTTGCTGCAAATCAAGAAGTTCCCCGACATACCCGTCTCCACTCGAGAGGAATCACGAGGGTCCCGCCCACATCCAGAGGAGCCCCGTTTCGGCCTCGTAGCTCGAGATGAGGGATCCTGTCCCTGCTTCGTCGGGAAAGAGTTCCCGGCATTCCCGTCGCATCTCAAGAGGAGGCCCTCTCAACAGGAACGGCGAGAGGAACTCCAGGGTCGTGCCACCATTCCAAGAGTCCCCCAGATGTCTCAGTCCATTCCAGAGGAACCTGTTTTCCCTTCACCGGCTCGTCTTTCACGCCGAGGATCGACACACACCAAGGTGGCACGTGGCACAGCCCTTTGGGAAAGCCTCGTGGGAAATCCTCGAGGGACAGCCTCGAGGGAAAGCCACAGATCCCTTGATCCACGTGACAGGAAGCGTGACACTACTGCTGCAGCTCGGGAGGAAAGCGCACGTGCATGCCCCCACTCGAGACGAGGCCTGACTCCACTGGGGAGACTCAGAAGCACCCCAAGATCCATGGCAACACTGGAGAGGAATCCTCAGGTTCCAGCCCCGACTCCACACAAGGACTGAGGCCCCGGCATGGACGGGAGAGGAATCCCGAGAGGCCCCCTAGCAACTCGCACGGGGACTGGCCTTTCCTGAGGCCACCAGAGCGGGTCCCTGAGGTCCCCGTCGTAACTCGAGAAGACCTGCCGCAACTTGAGAAAATCCAGGAGGTTCTCCCCTCCAGGCGAGATGAGGCCCATTTCTGCTGAGGTGTCACAAGGCGGATCACACCTCACCTCTGGAACTTCGAAAGGCTCCTTCACACCCTTGCTGCAAATCAAGAAGTTCCCCGACATACCCGTCTCCACTCGAGAGGAATCACGAGGGTCCCGCCCACATCCAGAGGAGCCCCGTTTCGGCCTCGTAGCTCGAGATGAGGGATCCTGTCCCTGCTTCGTCGGGAAAGAGTTCCCGGCGTTCCCGTCGCATCTCAAGAGGAGGCCCTCTCAACAGGAACGGCGAGAGGAACTCCAGGGTCGTGCCACCATTCCAAGAGTCCCCCAGATGTCTCAGTCCATTCCAGAGGAACCTGTTTTCCCTTCACCGGCTCGTCTTTCACGCCGAGGATCGACTCACACCAAGGTGGCACGTGGCACAGCCCTGTGGGAAAGCCTCGTGGGAAATCCTCGAGGGACAGCCTCGAGGGAAAGCCACAGATCCCTTGATCCACGTGACAGGAAGCGTGACACTACTGCTGCAGCTCGGGAGGAAAGCGCACGTGCATGCCCCCACTCGAGACGAGGCCTGACTCCCCTGAGGAGACTCAGAAGCACCCCAAGATCCATGGCAACACTGGAGAGGAATCCTCAGGTTCCAGCCCCGACTCCACACAAAGACTGAGGCCCCGGCATGGACGGGAGAGGAATCCCGAGAGGCCCCCTAGCAACTCGCACGGGGACTGGCCTTTCCTGAAGCCACCAGAGCGGGTCCCTGAGGTCCCCGTTGTAACTCGAGAAGACCTGCCGCAACTCGAGAAAATCCAGGAGGTTCTCCCCTCCAGGCGAGATGAGGCCCATTTCCGCTGAGGCGTCTCGAGGCTGATCACACCTCCCCTCTGGAACTTCGAAAGGGTCCTTCACACCCTTGGTGCAAATCAAGAAGTTCCCCGACATACCCGTCTCCACTCGAGAGGAATCACGAGGGTCCCGCCCACATCCCGAGGAGCCCCGTTTCCTCCTCGTAGCTCGAGATGAGGGATCCTTTCCCTGCTTCGTCGGGAAAGAGTTCCCGGCGTTCCCGTCGCATCTCAAGAGGAGGCCCTCTCAACAGGAACTGCGAGAGGAACTCCAGGGTCGTGCCACCATTCCAAGAGTCCCCCAGATGTCTCAGTCCATTCCAGAGGAACCTCTTTTCCCTTCACCGGCTCGTCTTTCACGCCGAGGATCGACTCACACCAAGGTGGCACGTGGCACAGCCCTGTGGTAAAGCCTCCTGGGAAAGCCTCGAGGGACAGCCTCGAGGGAAAGCCACAGATCCCTTGATCCACGTGACAGGAAGCGTGACACTACTGCTGCAGCTCGGGAGGAAAGCGCACGTGCATGCCCCCACTCGAGACGAGGCCTGACTCCCCTGGGGAGACACAGAAGCACCCCAAGATCCATGGCAACACTGGAGAGGAATCCTCAGGTTCCGGCCCCGACTCCACACAAGGACTGAGGCCCCGGCATGGACGGGAGAGGAATCCCGAGAGGTCCCCAAGCAACTCGCATGGGGACTAGCCTTTCCTGAGGCCACCAGAGCGGGTCCCTGAGGTCCCCGTCGTAACTCGAGAAGACCTGCCGCAACTCGAGAAAATCCAGGAGGTTCTCCCCTCCAGGCGAGATGAGGCCCATTTCTGCTGAGGTGTCACGAAGCGGATCACACCTCACCTCTGGAACTTCGAAAGGCTCCTTCACACCCTTGCTGCAAATCAAGAAGTTCCCCGACATACCCGTCTCCACTCGAGAGGAATCACGAGGGTCCCGCCCACATCCAGAGGAGCCCCGTTTCGGCCTCGTAGCTCGAGATGAGGGATCCTGTCCCTGCTTCGTCGGGAAAGAGTTCCCGGCGTTCCCGTCGCATCTCAAGAGGAGGCCCTCTCAACAGGAACGGCGAGAGGAACTCCAGGGTCGTGCCACCATTCCAAGAGTCCCCCAGATGTCTCAGTCCATTCCAGAGGAACCTCTTTTCCCTTCACCGGCTCGTCTTTCACGCCGAGGAACTACTCCCACCAAGGTGGCACGTGGCACAGATCTGTGGGGAAGCCTCGTGGGAAAGCCTCGAGGGACAGCCTCGAGGGAAAGACACAGATCCCTTGATCCACGTGACAGGAAGCGTGACACTACTGCTGCAGCTCGGGAGGAAAGCACACGTGCATGCCCCCACTCGAGACGAGGCCTGACTCCCCTGGGGAGACTCAGAAGCACCCCAAGATCCATGGCAACACTGGAGAGGAATCCTCAGGTTCCGGGCCCGACTCCACACAAGGACTGAGGCCCCGGCATGGACGGGAGAGGAATCCCGAGAGGTCCCCTAGCAACTCGCATGGGGACTGGCCTTTCCTGAGGCCACCAGAGCGGGTCCCTGAGGTCCCCGTCGTAACTCGAGAAGACCTGCCGCAACTCGAGAAAATCCAGGAGGTTCTCCCCTCCAGGCGAGATGAGGCCCATTTCCGCTGAGGCGTCTCGAGGCTGATCACACCTCCCCTCTGGAACTTCGAAAGGGTCCTTCACACCCTTGGTGCAAATCAAGAAGTTCCCCGACATACCCGTCTCCACTCGAGAGGAATCACGAGGGTCCCGCCCACATCCAGAGGAGCCCCGTTTCCGCCTCGTAGCTCGAGATGAGGGATCCTTTCCCTGCTTCGTCGGGAAAGAGTTCCCGGCGTTCCCGTCGCATCTCAAGAGGAGGCCCTCTCAACAGGAACGGCGAGAGGAACTCCAGGGTGGTGCCACCATTCCAAGAGTCCCCCAGATGTCTCAGTCCATTCCAGAGGAACCTCTTTTCCCTTCACCGGCTCGTCTTTCACGCCGAGGATCGACTCACACCAAGGTGGCACGTGGCACAAACCTGTGGGAAAGCCTCGTGGGAAAGCCTCGAGGGACAGCCTCGAGGGAAAGCCACAGATCCCTTGATCCACGTGAAAGGAAGCGTGACACTACTGCTGCAGCTCGGGAGGAAAGCGCACGTGCATGCTCCCACTCGAGACGAGGCCTGACTCCCCTGGGGAGACTCAGAAGCACCCCAAGATCCATGGCAACACTGGAGAGGAATCCTTAGGTTCCGGGCCCGACTCCACACAAGGACTGAGGCCCCGGCATGGACGGGAGAGGAATCCCGAGAGGACCCCTAGCAACTCGCATGGGGACTGGCCTTTCCTGAGGCCACCAGAGCGGGTCCCTGAGGTCCCCTTCGTAACTCGAGAAGACCTGCCGCAACTCGAGAAAATCCAGGAGGTTCTCCCCTCCAGGCGAGATGAGGCCCATTTCTGCTGAGGCGTCTCGAGGCTGATCACATCTCACCTCTGGAACTTCGAAAGGCTCCTTCACACCCTTGCTGCAAATCAAGAAGTTCCCCGACATACCCGTCTCCACTCGAGAGGAATCACGAGGGACCCGCCCACATCCAGAGGAGCCCCGTTTCCGCCTCGTAGCTCGAGATGAGGGATCCTTTCCCTGCTTCGTCGGGAAAGAGTTCCCGGCGTTCCCGTCGCATCTCAAGAGGAGGCCCTCTCAACAGGAATGGCGAGAGGAACTCCAGGGTCGGGCCACCTTTCCAAGAGTCCCCCAGATGTCTCAGTCCATTCCAGAGGAACCTCTTTTCCCTTCACCGGCTCGTCTTTCACGCCGAGGATCGACTCACACCAAGGTGGCACGTGGCACAGCCCTGTGGGAAAGCCTCGTGGGAAAGCCTCGAGGGACAGCCTCGAGGGAAAGCCACAGATCCCTTGATCCACGTGACAGGAAGCGTGACACTACTGCTGCAGCTCGGGAGGAAAGCGCACGTGCATGCCCCCACTCGAGACGAGGCCTGACTCCCCTGGGGAGACTCAGAAGCACCCCAAGATCCATGGCAACACTGGAGAGGAATCCTCAGGTTCCGGGCCCGACTCCACACAAGGACTGAGGCCCCGGCATGGACGGGAGAGGAATCCCGAGAGGTCCCCTAGCAACTCGCATGGGGACTGGCCTTTCCTGAGGCCACCAGAGCGGGTCCCTGAGGTCCCCGTCGTAACTCGAGAAGACCTGCCGCAACTCGAGAAAATCCAGGAGGTTCTCCCCTGCAGGCGAGATGAGGCCCATTTCTGCTGAGGTGTCACAAGGCGGATCACACCTCACCTCTGGAACTTCGAAAGGCTCCTTCACACCCTTGCTGCAAATCAAGAAGTTCCCCGACATACCCGTCTCCACTCGAGAGGAATCACGAGGGTCCCGCCCACATCCAGAGGAGCCCCGTTTCGGCCTCGTAGCTCGAGATGAGGGATCCTGTCCCTGCTTCGTCGGGAAAGAGTTCCCGGCGTTCCCGTCGCATCTCAAGAGGAGGCCCTCTCAACAGGAACGGCGAGAGGAACTCCAGGGTCGTGCCACCATTCCAAGAGTCCCCCAGATGTCTCAGTCCATTCCAGAGGAACCTGTTTTCCCTTCACCGGCTCGTCTTTCACGCCGAGGATCGACACACACCAAGGTGGCACGTGGCACAGCCCTTTGGGAAAGCCTCGTGGGAAATCCTCGAGGGACAGCCTCGAGGGAAAGCCACAGATCCCTTGATCCACGTGACAGGAAGCGTGACACTACTGCTGCAGCTCGGGAGGAAAGCGCACGTGCATGCCCCCACTCGAGACGAGGCCTGACTCCACTGGGGAGACTCAGAAGCACCCCAAGATCCATGGCAACACTGGAGAGGAATCCTCAGGTTCCAGCCCCGACTCCACACAAGGACTGAGGCCCCGGCATGGACGGGAGAGGAATCCCGAGAGGCCCCCTAGCAACTCGCATGGGGACTGGCCTTTCCTGAGGCCACCAGAGCGGGTCCCTGAGGTCCCCGTCGTAACTCGAGAAGACCTGCCGCAACTTGAGAAAATCCAGGAGGTTCTCCCCTGCAGGCGAGATGAGGCCCATTTCTGCTGAGGTGTCACAAGGCGGATCACACCTCACCTCTGGAACTTCGAAAGGCTCCTTCACACCCTTGGTGCAAATCAAGAAGTTCCCCGACATACCCGTCTCCACTCGAGAGGAATCACGAGGGTCCCGCCCACATCCAGAGGAGCCGCGTTTCGGCCTCGTAGCTCGAGATGAGGGATCCTGTCCCTGCTTCGTCGGGAAAGAGTTCCCGGCGTTCCCGTCGCATCTCAAGAGGAGGCCCTCTCAACAGGAACGGCGAGAGGAACTCCAGGGTCGTGCCACCATTCCAAGAGTCCCCCAGATGTCTCAGTCCATTCCAGAGGAACCTGTTTTCCCTTCACCGGCTCGTCTTTCACGCCGAGGATCGACTCACAACAAGGTGGCACGTGGCACAGCCCTGTGGGAAAGCCTCGTGGGAAATCCTCGAGGGACAGCCTCGAGGGAAAGCCACAGATCCCTTGATCCACGTGACAGGAAGCGTGACACTACTGCTGCAGCTCGGGAGGAAAGCGCACGTGCATGCCCCCACTCGAGACGAGGCCTGACTCCCCTGAGGAGACTCAGAAGCACCCCAAGATCCATGGCAACACTGGAGAGGAATCCTCAGGTTCCAGCCCCGACTCCACACAAAGACTGAGGCCCCGGCATGGACGGGAGAGGAATCCCGAGAGGCCCCCTAGCAACTCGCACGGGGACTGGCCTTTCCTGAAGCCACCAGAGCGGGTCCCTGAGGTCCCCGTTGTAACTCGAGAAGACCTGCCGCAACTCGAGAAAATCCAGGAGGTTCTCCCCTCCAGGCGAGATGAGGCCCATTTCCGCTGAGGCGTCTCGAGGCTGATCACACCTCCCCTCTGGAACTTCGAAAGGGTCCTTCACACCCTTGGTGCAAATCAAGAAGTTCCCCGACATACCCGTCTCCACTCGAGAGGAATCACGAGGGTCCCGCCCACATCCCGAGGAGCCCCGTTTCCTCCTCGTAGCTCGAGATGAGGGATCCTTTCCCTGCTTCGTCGGGAAAGAGTTCCCGGCGTTCCCGTCGCATCTCAAGAGGAGGCCCTCTCAACAGGAACTGCGAGAGGAACTCCAGGGTCGTGCCACCATTCCAAGAGTCCCCCAGATGTCTCAGTCCATTCCAGAGGAACCTCTTTTCCCTTCACCGGCTCGTCTTTCACGCCGAGGATCGACTCACACCAAGGTGGCACGTGGCACAGCCCTGTGGTAAAGCCTCCTGGGAAAGCCTCGAGGGACAGCCTCGAGGGAAAGCCACAGATCCCTTGATCCACGTGACAGGAAGCGTGACACTACTGCTGCAGCTCGGGAGGAAAGCGCACGTGCATGCCCCCACTCGAGACGAGGCCTGACTCCCCTGGGGAGACACAGAAGCACCCCAAGATCCATGGCAACACTGGAGAGGAATCCTCAGGTTCCGGCCCCGACTCCACACAAGGACTGAGGCCCCGGCATGGACGGGAGAGGAATCCCGAGAGGTCCCCAAGCAACTCGCATGGGGACTAGCCTTTCCTGAGGCCACCAGAGCGGGTCCCTGAGGTCCCCGTCGTAACTCGAGAAGACCTGCCGCAACTCGAGAAAATCCAGGAGGTTCTCCCCTCCAGGCGAGATGAGGCCCATTTCTGCTGAGGTGTCACGAAGCGGATCACACCTCACCTCTGGAACTTCGAAAGGCTCCTTCACACCCTTGCTGCAAATCAAGAAGTTCCCCGACATACCCGTCTCCACTCGAGAGGAATCACGAGGGTCCCGCCCACATCCAGAGGAGCCCCGTTTCGGCCTCGTAGCTCGAGATGAGGGATCCTGTCCCTGCTTCGTCGGGAAAGAGTTCCCGGCGTTCCCGTCGCATCTCAAGAGGAGGCCCTCTCAACAGGAACGGCGAGAGGAACTCCAGGGTCGTGCCACCATTCCAAGAGTCCCCCAGATGTCTCAGTCCATTCCAGAGGAACCTCTTTTCCCTTCACCGGCTCGTCTTTCACGCCGAGGAACTACTCCCACCAAGGTGGCACGTGGCACAGATCTGTGGGGAAGCCTCGTGGGAAAGCCTCGAGGGACAGCCTCGAGGGAAAGACACAGATCCCTTGATCCACGTGACAGGAAGCGTGACACTACTGCTGCAGCTCGGGAGGAAAGCACACGTGCATGCCCCCACTCGAGACGAGGCCTGACTCCCCTGGGGAGACTCAGAAGCACCCCAAGATCCATGGCAACACTGGAGAGGAATCCTCAGGTTCCGGGCCCGACTCCACACAAGGACTGAGGCCCCGGCATGGACGGGAGAGGAATCCCGAGAGGTCCCCTAGCAACTCGCATGGGGACTGGCCTTTCCTGAGGCCACCAGAGCGGGTCCCTGAGGTCCCCGTCGTAACTCGAGAAGACCTGCCGCAACTCGAGAAAATCCAGGAGGTTCTCCCCTGCAGGCGAGATGAGGCCCATTTCCGCTGAGGCGTCTCGAGGCTGATCACACCTCCCCTCTGGAACTTCGAAAGGCTCCTTCACACCCTTGGTGCAAATCAAGAAGTTCCCCGACATACCCGTCTCCACTCGAGAGGAATCACGAGGGTCCCGCCCACATCCAGAGGAGCCCCGTTTCCTCCTCGTAGCTCGAGATGAGGGATCCTTTCCCTGCTTCGTCGGGAAAGAGTTCCCGGCGTTCCCGTCGCATCTCAAGAGGAGGCCCTCTCAACAGGAACGGCGAGAGGAACTCCAGGGTCGTGCCACCATTCCAAGAGTCCCCCAGATGTCTCAGTCCATTCCAGAGGAACCTGTTTTCCCTTCACCGGCTCGTCTTTCCCGCCGAGGATCGACTCACACCAAGGTGGCACGTGGCACAGCCCTGTGGGAAAGCCTCGTGGGAAAGCCTCGAGGGACAGCCTCGAGGGAAAGCCACAGATCCCTTGATCCACGTGACAGGAAGCGTGACACTACTGCTGCAGCTCGGGAGGAAAGCGCACGTGCATGCCCCCACTCGAGACGAGGCCCGACTCCCCTGGGGATACTCAGAAGCACCCCAAGATCCGTGGCAACACTGGAGAGGAATCCTCAGGTTCCGGCCCCGACTCCACACAAGGACTGAGGCCCCGGCATGGACGGGAGAGGAATCCCAAGAGGCCCCCTAGCAACTCACATGGGGACTGGCCTTTCCTGAGGCCACCAGAGCGGGTCCCTGAGGTCCCCGTCTTAACTCGAGAAGACCTGCCGCAACTCGAGAAAATCCAGGAGGTTCTCCCCTCCAGGCGAGATGAGGCCCATTTCCGCTGAGGCGTCTCGAGGCTGATCACACCTCCCCTCTGGAACTTCGAAAGGGTCCTTCACACCCTTGGTGCAAATCAAGAAGTTCCCCGACATACCCGTCTCCACTCGAGAGGAATCACGAGGGTCCCGCCCACATCCAGAGGAGCCCCGTTTCCGCCTCGTAGCTCGAGATGAGGGATCCTTTCCCTGCTTCGTCGGGAAAGAGTTCCCGGCGTTCCCGTCGCATCTCAAGAGGAGGCCCTCTCAACAGGAACGGCGAGAGGAACTCCAGGGTGGTGCCACCATTCCAAGAGTCCCCCAGATGTCTCAGTCCATTCCAGAGGAACCTCTTTTCCCTTCACCGGCTCGTCTTTCACGCCGAGGATCGACTCACACCAAGGTGGCACGTGGCACAAACCTGTGGGAAAGCCTCGTGGGAAAGCCTCGAGGGACAGCCTCGAGGGAAAGCCACAGATCCCTTGATCCACGTGAAAGGAAGCGTGACACTACTGCTGCAGCTCGGGAGGAAAGCGCACGTGCATGCTCCCACTCGAGACGAGGCCTGACTCCCCTGGGGAGACTCAGAAGCACCCCAAGATCCATGGCAACACTGGAGAGGAATCCTTAGGTTCCGGGCCCGACTCCACACAAGGACTGAGGCCCCGGCATGGACGGGAGAGGAATCCCGAGAGGACCCCTAGCAACTCGCATGGGGACTGGCCTTTCCTGAGGCCACCAGAGCGGGTCCCTGAGGTCCCCTTCGTAACTCGAGAAGACCTGCCGCAACTCGAGAAAATCCAGGAGGTTCTCCCCTCCAGGCGAGATGAGGCCCATTTCTGCTGAGGCGTCTCGAGGCTGATCACATCTCACCTCTGGAACTTCGAAAGGCTCCTTCACACCCTTGCTGCAAATCAAGAAGTTCCCCGACATACCCGTCTCCACTCGAGAGGAATCACGAGGGACCCGCCCACATCCAGAGGAGACCCGTTTCCGCCTCGTAGCTCGAGATGAGGGATCCTTTCCCTGCTTCGTCGGGAAAGAGTTCCCGGCGTTCCCGTCGCATCTCAAGAGGAGGCCCTCTCAACAGGAATGGCGAGAGGAACTCCAGGGTCGGGCCACCTTTCCAAGAGTCCCCCAGATGTCTCAGTCCATTCCAGAGGAACCTCTTTTCCCTTCACCGGCTCGTCTTTCACGCCGAGGATCGACTCACACCAAGGTGGCACGTGGCACAGCCCTGTGGGAAAGCCTCGTGGGAAAGCCTCGAGGGACAGCCTCGAGGGAAAGCCACAGATCCCTTGATCCACGTGACAGGAAGCGTGACACTACTGCTGCAGCTCGGGAGGAAAGCGCACGTGCATGCCCCCACTCGAGACGAGGCCTGACTCCCCTGGGGAGACTCAGAAGCACCCCAAGATCCATGGCAACACTGGAGAGGAATCCTCAGGTTCCGGGCCCGACTCCACACAAGGACTGAGGCCCCGGCATGGACGGGAGAGGAATCCCGAGAGGTCCCCTAGCAACTCGCATGGGGACTGGCCTTTCCTGAGGCCACCAGAGCGGGTCCCTGAGGTCCCCGTCGTAACTCGAGAAGACCTGCCGCAACTCGAGAAAATCCAGGAGGTTCTCCCCTGCAGGCGAGATGAGGCCCATTTCTGCTGAGGTGTCACAAGGCGGATCACACCTCACCTCTGGAACTTCGAAAGGCTCCTTCACACCCTTGCTGCAAATCAAGAAGTTCCCCGACATACCCGTCTCCACTCGAGAGGAATCACGAGGGTCCCGCCCACATCCAGAGGAGCCCCGTTTCGGCCTCGTAGCTCGAGATGAGGGATCCTGTCCCTGCTTCGTCGGGAAAGAGTTCCCGGCGTTCCCGTCGCATCTCAAGAGGAGGCCCTCTCAACAGGAACGGCGAGAGGAACTCCAGGGTCGTGCCACCATTCCAAGAGTCCCCCAGATGTCTCAGTCCATTCCAGAGGAACCTGTTTTCCCTTCACCGGCTCGTCTTTCACGCCGAGGATCGACACACACCAAGGTGGCACGTGGCACAGCCCTTTGGGAAAGCCTCGTGGGAAATCCTCGAGGGACAGCCTCGAGGGAAAGCCACAGATCCCTTGATCCACGTGACAGGAAGCGTGACACTACTGCTGCAGCTCGGGAGGAAAGCGCACGTGCATGCCCCCACTCGAGACGAGGCCTGACTCCACTGGGGAGACTCAGAAGCACCCCAAGATCCATGGCAACACTGGAGAGGAATCCTCAGGTTCCAGCCCCGACTCCACACAAGGACTGAGGCCCCGGCATGGACGGGAGAGGAATCCCGAGAGGCCCCCTAGCAACTCGCATGGGGACTGGCCTTTCCTGAGGCCACCAGAGCGGGTCCCTGAGGTCCCCGTCGTAACTCGAGAAGACCTGCCGCAACTTGAGAAAATCCAGGAGGTTCTCCCCTGCAGGCGAGATGAGGCCCATTTCTGCTGAGGTGTCACAAGGCGGATCACACCTCACCTCTGGAACTTCGAAAGGCTCCTTCACACCCTTGCTGCAAATCAAGAAGTTCCCCGACATACCCGTCTCCACTCGAGAGGAATCACGAGGGTCCCGCCCACATCCAGAGGAGCCGCGTTTCGGCCTCGTAGCTCGAGATGAGGGATCCTGTCCCTGCTTCGTCGGGAAAGAGTTCCCGGCGTTCCCGTCGCATCTCAAGAGGAGGCCCTCTCAACAGGAACGGCGAGAGGAACTCCAGGGTCGTGCCACCATTCCAAGAGTCCCCCAGATGTCTCAGTCCATTCCAGAGGAACCTGTTTTCCCTTCACCGGCTCGTCTTTCACGCCGAGGATCGACTCACAACAAGGTGGCACGTGGCACAGCCCTGTGGGAAAGCCTCGTGGGAAATCCTCGAGGGACAGCCTCGAGGGAAAGCCACAGATCCCTTGATCCACGTGACAGGAAGCGTGACACTACTGCTGCAGCTCGGGAGGAAAGCGCACGTGCATGCCCCCACTCGAGACGAGGCCTGACTCCCCTGGGGAGACTCAGAAGCACCCCAAGATCCATGGCAACACTGGAGAGGAATCCTCAGGTTCCAGCCCCGACTCCACACAAGGACTGAGGCCCCGGCATGGACGGGACAGGAATCCCGAGAGGCCCCCTAGCAACTCACACGGGGACTGGCCTTTCCTGAGGCCACCAGAGCGGGTCCCTGAGGTCCCCGTTGTAACTCGAGAAGACCTGCCGCAACTCGAGAAAATCCAGGAGGTTCTCCCCTCCAGGCGAGATGAGGCCCATTTCCGCTGAGGCGTCTCGAGGCTGATCACACCTCCCCTCTGGAACTTCGAAAGGGTCCTTCACACCCTTGGTGCAAATCAAGAAGTTCCCCGACATACCCGTCTCCACTCGAGAGGAATCACGAGGGTACCGCCCACATCCCGAGGAGCCCCGTTTCCTCCTCGTAGCTCGAGATGAGGGATCCTGTCCCTGCTTCGTCGGGAAAGAGTTCCCGGCGTTCCCGTCGCATCTCAAGAGGAGGCCCTCTCAACAGGAACGGCGAGAGGAACTCCAGGGTCGTGCCACCATTCCAAGAGTCCCCCAGATGTCTCAGTCCATTCCAGAGGAACCTGTTTTCCCTTCACCGGCTCGTCTTTCACGCCGAGGATCGACTCACACCAAGGTGGCACGTGGCACAGCCCTGTGGGAAAGCCTCGTGGGAAATCCTCGAGGGACAGCCTCGAGGGAAAGCCACAGATCCCTTGATCCACGTGACAGGAAGCATGACACTACTGCTGCAGCTCGGGAGGAAAGCGCACGTGCATGCCCCCACTCGAGACGAGGCCTGACTCCCCTGGGGAGACTCAGAAGCACCCCAAGATCCATGGCAACACTGGAGAGGAATCCTCAGGTTCCAGCCCCGACTCCACACAAGGACTGAGGCCCCGGCATGGACGGGAGAGGAATCCCGAGAGGCCCCCTAGCAACTCGCACGGGGACTGGCCTTTCCTGAGGCCACCAGAGCGGGTCCCTGAGGTCCCCGTTGTAACTCGAGAAGACCTGCCGCAACTCGAGAAAATCCAGGAGGTTCTCCCCTCCAGGCGAGATGAGGCCCATTTCCGCTGAGGCGTCTCGAGGCTGATCACACCTCCCCTCTGGAACTTCGAAAGGGTCCTTCACACCCTTGGTGCAAATCAAGAAGTTCCCCGACATACCCGTCTCCACTCGAGAGGAATCACGAGGGTCCCGCCCACATCCCGAGGAGCCCCGTTTCCTCCTCGTAGCTCGAGATGAGGGATCCTTTCCCTGCTTCGTCGGGAAAGAGTTCCCGGCGTTCCCGTCGCATCTCAAGAGGAGGCCCTCTCAACAGGAACTGCGAGAGGAACTCCAGGGTCGTGCCACCATTCCAAGAGTCCCCCAGATGTCTCAGTCCATTCCAGAGGAACCTCTTTTCCCTTCACCGGCTCGTCTTTCACGCCGAGGATCGACTCACACCAAGGTGGCACGTGGCACAGCCCTGTGGTAAAGCCTCCTGGGAAAGCCTCGAGGGACAGCCTCGAGGGAAAGCCACAGATCCCTTGATCCACGTGACAGGAAGCGTGACACTACTGCTGCAGCTCGGGAGGAAAGCGCACGTGCATGCCCCCACTCGAGACGAGGCCTGACTCCCCTGGGGAGACACAGAAGCACCCCAAGATCCATGGCAACACTGGAGAGGAATCCTCAGGTTCCGGCCCCGACTCCACACAAGGACTGAGGCCCCGGCATGGACGGGAGAGGAATCCCGAGAGGCCCCCTAGCAACTCGCATGGGGACTGGCCTTTCCTGAGGCCACCAGAGCGGGTCCCTGAGGTCCCCTTCGGAACTCGAGAAGACCTGCCGCAACTCGAGAAAATCCAGGAGGTTCTCCCCTCCAGGCGAGATGAGGCCCATTTCTGCTGAGGTGTCACGAGGCGGATCACACCTCACCTCTGGAAATTCGAAAGGCTTCTTCACACCCTTGCTGCAAATCAAGAAGTTACCCGACATACCCGTCTCCACTCGAGAGGAATCACGAGGGTCCCGCACACATTCAGAGGAGCCCCGTTTCGGCCTCATAGCTCGAAATGAGGGATCCTGTCCCTGCTTCGTCGGGAAAGAGTTCCCGGCGTTCCCGTCGCATCTCAAGAGGAGGCCCTCTCAACAGGAATGGCGAGAGGAACTCCAGGGTCGGGCCACCTTTCCAAGAGTCCCCCAGATGTCTCAGTCCATTCCAGAGGAACCTCTTTTCCCTTCACCGGCTCGTCTTTCACGCCGAGGATCGACTCCCACCAAGGTGGCACGTGGCACAGCCCTGTGGGAAAGCCTCGTGGGAAAGCCTCGAGGGACAGCCTCGAGGGAAAGCCACAGATCCCTTGATCCACGTGACAGGAAGCGTGACACTACTGCTGCAGCTCGGGAGGAAAGCGCACGTGCATGCCCCCACTCGAGACGAGGCCCGACTCCCCTGGGGATACTCAGAAGCACCCCAAGATCCGTGGCAACACTGGAGAGGAATCCTCAGGTTCCGGCCCCGACTCCACACAAGGACTGAGGCCCCGGCATGGACGGGAGAGGAATCCCGAGAGGCCCCCTAGCAACTCGCATGGGGACTGGCCTTTCCTGAGGCCACCAGAGCGGGTCCCTGAGGTCCCCGGCGTAACTCGAGAAGACCTGCCGCAACTCGAGAAAATCCAGGAGGTTCTCCCCTGCAGGCGAGATGAGGCCCATTTCCGCTGAGGCGTCTCGAGGCTGATCACACCTCCCCTCTGGAACTTCGAAAGGGTCCTTCACACCCTTGGTGCAAATCAAGAAGTTCCCCGACATACCCGTCTCCACTCGAGAGGAATCACGAGGGTCCCGCCCACATCCAGAGGAGCCCCGTTTCCGCCTCGTAGCTCGAGATGAGGGATCCTTTCCCTGCTTCGTAGGGAAAGAGTTCCCGTCGTTCCCGTCGCATCTCAAGAGGAGGCCCTCTCAACAGGAACGGCGAGAGGAACTCCAGGGTCGTGCCACCATTCCAAGAGTCCCCCAGATGTCTGTCCATTCCAGAGGAACCTCTTTTCCCTTCACCGGCTCGTCTTTCACGCCGAGGATCGACTCACACCAAGGTGGCACGTGGCACAGCCCTGTGGGAAAGCCTCGTGGGAAATCCTCGAGGGACAGCCTCGAGGGAAAGCCACAGATCCCTTGATCCACGTGACAGGAAGCATGACACTACTGCTGCAGCTCGGGAGGAAAGTGCACGTGCATGCCCCCACTCGAGACGAGGCCTGACTCCCCTGGGGAGACTCAGAAGCACCCCAAGATCCATGGCAACACTGGAGAGGAATCCTCAGGTTCCAGCCCCGACTCCACACAAGGACTGAGGCCCCGGCATGGACGGGAGAGGAATCCCGAGAGGCCCCCTAGCAACTCGCACGGTGACTGGACTTTCCTGAGGCCACCAGAGCGGGTCCCTGAGGTCCCCGTCGTAACTCGAGAAGACCTGCCGCAACTCGAGAAAATCCAGGAGGTTCTCCCCTCCAGGCGAGATGAGGCCCATTTCCGCTGAGGCGTCTCGAGGCTGATCACACCTCCCCTCTGGAACTTCGAAAGGGTCCTTCACACCCTTGGTGCAAATCAAGAAGTTCCCCGACATACCCGTCTCCACTCGAGAGGAATCACGAGGGTCCCGCCCACATCCAGAGGGGCCCCGTTTCCGCCTCGTACCTCGAGATGAGGGATCCTTTCCCTGCTTCGTCGGGAAAGAGTTCCCGGCGTTCCCGTCGCATCTCAAGAGGAGGCCCTCTCAACAGGAACGACGAGAGGAACTCCAGGGTCGTGCCACCATTCCAAGAGTCCCCCAGATGTCTCAGTCCATTCCAGAGGAACCTCTTTTCCCTTCACCGGCTCGTCTTTCACGCCAAGGATCGACTCACACCAAGGTGGCACGTGGCACAGACCTGTGGGAAAGCCTCGTGGGAAAGCCTCAAGGGACAGCCTCGAGGGAAAGCCACAGATCCCTTGATCCACGTGAAAGGAAGCGTGACACTACTGCTGCAGCTCGGGAGGAAAGCGCACGTGCATGCCCCCACTCGAGACGAGGCCTGACTCCCCTGGGGAGACTCAGAAGCACCCCAAGATCCATGGAACACTGGAGAGGAATCCTCAGGTTCCGGCCCCGACTCCACACAAGGACTGCGGCCTCGGCATGGACGGGAGAGGAATCCCGAGAGGCCCCCTAGCAACTCGCACGGGGACTGGCCTTTCCTGAGGCCACCAGAGCGGGTCCCTGAGGTCCCCGTCGTAACTCGAGAAGACCTGCCGCAACTTGAGAAAATCCAGGAGGTTCTCCCCTGCAGGCGAGATGAGGCCCATTTCTGCTGAGGTGTCACAAGGCGGATCACACCTCACCTCTGGAACTTCGAAAGGCTCCTTCACACCCTTGCTGCAAATCAAGAAGTTCCCCGACATACCCGTCTCCACTCGAGAGGAATCACGAGGGTCCCGCCCACATCCAGAGGAGCCGCGTTTCGGCCTCGTAGCTCGAGATGAGGGATCCTGTCCCTGCTTCGTCGGGAAAGAGTTCCCGGCGTTCCCGTCGCATCTCAAGAGGAGGCCCTCTCAACAGGAACGGCGAGAGGAACTCCAGGGTCGTGCCACCATTCCAAGAGTCCCCCAGATGTCTCAGTCCATTCCAGAGGAACCTGTTTTCCCTTCACCGGCTCGTCTTTCACGCCGAGGATCGACTCACAACAAGGTGGCACGTGGCACAGCCCTGTGGGAAAGCCTCGTGGGAAATCCTCGAGGGACAGCCTCGAGGGAAAGCCACAGATCCCTTGATCCACGTGACAGGAAGCGTGACACTACTGCTGCAGCTCGGGAGGAAAGCGCACGTGCATGCCCCCACCCGAGACGAGGCCTGACTCCCCTGGGGAGACTCAGAAGCACCCCAAGATCCATGGCAACACTGGAGAGGAATCCTCAGGTTCCAGCCCCGACTCCACACAAGGACTGAGGCCCCGGCATGGACGGGAGAGGAATCCCGAGAGGTCCCCTAGCAACTCACACGGGGACTGGCCTTTCCTGAGGCCACCAGAGCGGGTCCCTGAGGTCCCCGTTGTAACTCGAGAAGACCTGCCGCAACTCGAGAAAATCCAGGAGGTTCTCCCCTCCAGGCGAGATGAGGCCCATTTCCGCTGAGGCGTCTCGAGGCTGATCACACCTCCCCTCTGGAACTTCGAAAGGGTCCTTCACACCCTTGGTGCAAATCAAGAAGTTCCCCGACATACCCGTCTCCACTCGAGAGGAATCACGAGGGTCCCGCCCACATCCCGAGGAGCCCCGTTTCCTCCTCGTAGCTCGAGATGAGGGATCCTGTCCCTGCTTCGTCGGGAAAGAGTTCCCGGCGTTCCCGTCGCATCTCAAGAGGAGGCCCTCTCAACAGGAACGGCGAGAGGAACTCCAGGGTCGTGCCACCATTCCAAGAGTCCCCCAGATGTCTCAGTCCATTCCAGAGGAACCTGTTTTCCCTTCACCGGCTCGTCTTTCACGCCGAGGATCGACTCACACCAAGGTGGCACGTGGCACAGCCCTGTGGGAAAGCCTCGTGGGAAATCCTCGAGGGACAGCCTCGAGGGAAAGCCACAGATCCCTTGATCCACGTGACAGGAAGCGTGACACTACTGCTGCAGCTCGGGAGGAAAGCGCACGTGCATGCCCCCACTCGAGACGAGGCCTGACTCCCCTGGGGAGACTCAGAAGCACCCCAAGATCCATGGCAACACTGGAGAGGAATCCTCAGGTTCCAGCCCCGACTCCACACAAGGACTGAGGCCCCGGCATGGACGGGAGAGGAATCCCGAGAGGCCCCCTAGCAACTTGCACGGGGACTGGCCTTTCCTGAGGCCACCAGAGCGGGTCCCTGAGGTCCCCGTTGTAACTCGAGAAGACCTGCCGCAACTCGAGAAAATCCAGGAGGTTCTCCCCTCCAGGCGAGATGAGGCCCATTTCCGCTGAGGCGTCTCGAGGCTGATCACACCTCCCCTCTGGAACTTCGAAAGGGTCCTTCACACCCTTGGTGCAAATCAAGAAGTTCCCCGACATACCCGTCTCCACTCGAGAGGAATCACGAGGGTCCCGCCCACATCCCGAGGAGCCCCGTTTCCTCCTCGTAGCTCGAGATGAGGGATCCTTTCCCTGCTTCGTCGGGAAAGAGTTCCCGGCGTTCCCGTCGCATCTCAAGAGGAGGCCCTCTCAACAGGAACTGCGAGAGGAACTCCAGGGTCGTGCCACCATTCCAAGAGTCCCCCAGATGTCTCAGTCCATTCCAGAGGAACCTCTTTTCCCTTCACCGGCTCGTCTTTCACGCCGAGGATCGACTCACACCAAGGTGGCACGTGGCACAGCCCTGTGGTAAAGCCTCCTGGGAAAGCCTCGAGGGACAGCCTCGAGGGAAAGCCACAGATCCCTTGATCGACGTGACAGGAAGCGTGACACTACTGCTGCAGCTCGGGAGGAAAGCGCACGTGCATGCCCCCACTCGAGACGAGGCCTGACTCCCCTGGGGAGACACAGAAGCACCCCAAGATCCATGGCAACACTGGAGAGGAATCCTCAGGTTCCGGCCCCGACTCCACACAAGGACTGAGGCCCCGGCATGGACGGGAGAGGAATCCCGAGAGGCCCCCTAGCAACTCGCATGGGGACTGGCCTTTCCTGAGGCCACCAGAGCGGGTCCCTGAGGTCCCCTTCGGAACTCGAGAAGACCTGCCGCAACTCGAGAAAATCCAGGAGGTTCTCCCCTCCAGGCGAGATGAGGCCCATTTCTGCTGAGGTGTCACGAGGCGGATCACACCTCACCTCTGGAAATTCGAAAGGCTTCTTCACACCCTTGCTGCAAATCAAGAAGTTACCCGACATACCCGTCTCCACTCGAGAGGAATCACGAGGGTCCCGCACACATTCAGAGGAGCCCCGTTTCGGCCTCATAGCTCGAAATGAGGGATCCTGTCCCTGCTTCGTCGGGAAAGAGTTCCCGGCGTTCCCGTCGCATCTCAAGAGGAGGCCCTCTCAACAGGAATGGCGAGAGGAACTCCAGGGTCGGGCCACCTTTCCAAGAGTCCCCCAGATGTCTCAGTCCATTCCAGAGGAACCTCTTTTCCCTTCACCGGCTCGTCTTTCACGCCGAGGATCGACTCCCACCAAGGTGGCACGTGGCACAGCCCTGTGGGAAAGCCTCGTGGGAAAGCCTCGAGGGACAGCCTCGAGGGAAAGCCACAGATCCCTTGATCCACGTGACAGGAAGCGTGACACTACTGCTGCAGCTCGGGAGGAAAGCGCACGTGCATGCCCCCACTCGAGACGAGGCCCGACTCCCCTGGGGATACTCAGAAGCACCCCAAGATCCGTGGCAACACTGGAGAGGAATCCTCAGGTTCCGGCCCCGACTCCACACAAGGACTGAGGCCCCGGCATGGACGGGAGAGGAATCCCGAGAGGCCCCCTAGCAACTCGCATGGGGACTGGCCTTTCCTGAGGCCACCAGAGCGGGTCCCTGAGGTCCCCGGCGTAACTCGAGAAGACCTGCCGCAACTCGAGAAAATCCAGGAGGTTCTCCCCTGCAGGCGAGATGAGGCCCATTTCCGCTGAGGCGTCTCGAGGCTGATCACACCTCCCCTCTGGAACTTCGAAAGGGTCCTTCACACCCTTGGTGCAAATCAAGAAGTTCCCCGACATACCCGTCTCCACTCGAGAGGAATCACGAGGGTCCCGCCCACATCCAGAGGAGCCCCGTTTCCGCCTCGTAGCTCGAGATGAGGGATCCTTTCCCTGCTTCGTAGGGAAAGAGTTCCCGGCGTTCCCGTCGCATCTCAAGAGGAGGCCCTCTCAACAGGAACGGCGAGAGGAACTCCAGGGTCGTGCCACCATTCCAAGAGTCCCCCAGATGTCTGTCCATTCCAGAGGAACCTCTTTTCCCTTCACCGGCTCGTCTTTCACGCCGAGGATCGACTCACACCAAGGTGGCACGTGGCACAGCCCTGTGGGAAAGCCTCGTGGGAAATCCTCGAGGGACAGCCTCGAGGGAAAGCCACAGATCCCTTGATCCACGTGACAGGAAGCATGACACTACTGCTGCAGCTCGGGAGGAAAGTGCACGTGCATGCCCCCACTCGAGACGAGGCCTGACTCCCCTGGGGAGACTCAGATGCACCCCAAGATCCATGGCAACACTGGAGAGGAATCCTCAGGTTCCAGCCCCGACTCCACACAAGGACTGAGGCCCCGGCATGGACGGGAGAGGAATCCCGAGAGGCCCCCTAGCAACTCGCACGGTGACTGGCCTTTCCTGAGGCCACCAGAGCGGGTCCCTGAGGTCCCCGTCGTAACTCGAGAAGACCTGCCGCAACTCGAGAAAATCCAGGAGGTTCTCCCCTCCAGGCGAGATGAGGCCCATTTCCGCTGAGGCGTCTCGAGGCTGATCACACCTCCCCTCTGGAACTTCGAAAGGGTCCTTCACACCCTTGGTGCAAATCAAGAAGTTCCCCGACATACCCGTCTCCACTCGAGAGGAATCACGAGGGTCCCGCCCACATCCAGAGGGGCCCCGTTTCCGCCTCGTAGCTCGAGATGAGGGATCCTTTCCCTGCTTCGTCGGGAAAGAGTTCCCGGCGTTCCCGTCGCATCTCAAGAGGAGGCCCTCTCAACAGGAACGACGAGAGGAACTCCAGGGTCGTGCCACCATTCCAAGAGTCCCCCAGATGTCTCAGTCCATTCCAGAGGAACCTCTTTTCCCTTCACCGGCTCGTCTTTCACGCCAAGGATCGACTCACACCAAGGTGGCACGTGGCACAGACCTGCGGGAAAGCCTCGTGGGAAAGCCTCAAGGGACAGCCTCGAGGGAAAGCCACAGATCCCTTGATCCACGTGAAAGGAAGCGTGACACTACTGCTGCAGCTCGGGAGGAAAGCGCACGTGCATGCCCCCACTCGAGACGAGGCCTGACTCCCCTGGGGAGACTCAGAAGCACCCCAAGATCCATGGAACACTGGAGAGGAATCCTCAGGTTCCGGCCCCGACTCCACACAAGGACTGCGGCCTCGGCATGGACGGGAGAGGAATCCCGAGAGGCCCCCTAGCAACTCGCATGGGGACAGGCCTTTCCTGAGGCCACCAGAGCGGGTCCCTGAGGTCCCCGTCGTAACTCGAGAAGACCTGCCGCAACTCGAGAAAATCCAGGAGGTTCTCCCCTCCAGGCGAGATGAGGCCCATTTCTGCTGAGGTGTCACGAGGCGGATCACACCTCACCTCTGGAACTTCGAAAGGCTTCTTCACACCCTTGCTGCAAATCAAGAAGTTCCCCGACATACCCGTCTCCACTCGAGAGGAATCACGAGGGTCCCGCACACATTCAGAGGAGCCCCGTTTCCGCCTCGTAGCTCGAAATGAGGGATCCTGTCCCTGCTTCGTCGGGAAAGAGTTCCCGGCGTTCCCGTCGCATCTCAAGAGGAGGCCCTCTCAACAGTAATGGCCAGAGGAACTCCAGGGTCGGGCCACCTTTCCAAGAGTCCCCCAGATGTCTCAGTCCATTCCAGAGGAACCTCTTTTCCCTTCACCGGCTCGTCTTTCACGCCGAGGATCGACTCACACCAAGGTGGCACGTGGCACAGCCCTGTGGGAAAGACTCGTGGGAAAGCCTCGAGGGACAGCCTCGAGGGAAAGCCACAGATCCCTTGATCCACGTGACAGGAAGCGTGACACTACTGCTGCAGCTCGGGAGGAAAGCGCACGTGCATGCCCCCACTCGAGACGAGGCCTGACTCCCCTGGGGAGACTCAGAAGCACCCCAAGATCCATGGCAACACTGGAGAGGAATCCTCAGGTTCCGGCCCCGACTCCACACAAGGACTGAGGCCCCGGCATGGACGGGAGAGGAAACCCGAGAGGTCCCCTAGCAACTCGCATGGGGACTGGCCTTTCCTGAGGCCACCAGAGCGGGTCCCTGAGGTCCCCGTCGTAACTCGAGAAGACCTGCCGCAACTCGAGAAAATCCAGGAGGTTCTCCGCTGCAGGCGAGATGAGGCCCATTTCTGCTGAGGTGTCACAAGGCGGATCACACCTCACCTCTGGAACTTCGAAAGGCTCTTTCACACCCTTGCTGCAAATCAAGAAGTTCCCCGACATACCCGTCTCCACTCGAGAGGAATCACGAGGGTCCCGCCCACATCCAGAGGAGCCCCGTTTCGGCCTCGTAGCTCGAGATGAGGGATCCTGTCCCTGCTTCGTCGGGAAAGAGTTCCCGGCGTTCCCGTCGCATCTCAAGAGGAGGCCCTCTCAACAGGAACGGCGAGAGGAACTCCAGGGTCGTGCCACCATTCCAAGAGTCCCCCATATGTCTCAGTCCATTCCAGAGGAACCTCTTTTCCCTTCACCGGCTCGTCTTTCACGCCGAGGATCGACTCACACCAAGGTGGCACGTGGCACAGCCCTTTGGGAAAGCCTCGTGGGAAATCCTCGAGGGACAGCCTCGAGGGAAAGCCACAGATCCCTTGATCCACGTGACAGGAAGCGTGACACTACTGCTGCAGCTCGGGAGGAAAGCGCACGTGCATGCCCCCACTCGAGACGAGGCCTGACTCCCCTGGGGAGACTCAGAAGCACCCCAAGATCCATGGCAACACTGGAGAGGAATCCTCAGGTTCCGGGCCCGACTCCACACAAGGACTGAGGCCCCGGCATGGACGGGAGAGGAATCCCGAGAGGTCCCCTAGCAACTCGCATGGGGTCTGGCCTTTCCTGAGGCCACCAGAGCGGGTCCCTGAGGTCCCCGTCGTAACTCGAGAAGACCTGCCGCAACTCGAGAAAATCCAGGAGGTTCTCCCCTGCAGGCGAGATGAGGCCCATTTCTGCTGAGGTGTCACAAGGCGGATCACACCTCACCTCTGGAACTTCGAAAGGCTCCTTCACACCCTTGCTGCAAATCAAGAAGTTCCCCGACATACCCGTCTCCACTCGAGAGGAATCACGAGGGTCCCGCCCACATCCAGAGGAGCCCCGTTTCGGCCTCGTAGCTCGAGATGAGGGATCCTGTCCCTGCTTCGTCGGGAAAGAGTTCCCGGCGTTCCCGTCGCATCTCAAGAGGAGGCCCTCTCAACAGGAACGGCGAGAGGAACTCCAGGGTCGTGCCACCATTCCAAGAGTCCCCCAGATGTCTCAGTCCATTCCAGAGGAACCTCTTTTCCCTTCACCGGCTCGTCTTTCACGCCGAGGATCGACTCACACCAAGGTGGCACGTGGCACAGCCCTGTGGGAAAGCCTCGTGGGAAATCCTCGAGGGACAGCCTCGAGGGAAAGCCACAGATCCCTTGATCCACGTGACAGGAAGCGTGACACTACTGCTGCAGCTCGGGAGGAAAGCGCACGTGCATGCCCCCACTCGAGACGAGGCCTGACTCCCCTGGGGAGACTCAGAAGCACCCCAAGATCCATGGCAACACTGGAGAGGAATCCTCAGGTTCCGGGCCCGACTCCACACAAGGACTGAGGCCCCGGCATGGACGGGAGAGGAATCCCGAGAGGTCCCCTAGCAACTCGCATGGGGTCTGGCCTTTCCTGAGGCCACCAGAGCGGGTCCCTGAGGTCCCCGTCGTAACTCGAGAAGACCTGCCGCAACTCGAGAAAATCCAGGAGGTTCTCCCCTGCAGGCGAGATGAGGCCCATTTCTGCTGAGGTGTCACAAGGCGGATCACACCTCACCTCTGGAACTTCGAAAGGCTCCTTCACACCCTTGCTGCAAATCAAGAAGTTCCCCGACATACCCGTCTCCACTCGAGAGGAATCACGAGGGTCCCGCCCACATCCAGAGGAGCCCCGTTTCGGCCTCGTAGCTCGAGATGAGGGATCCTGTCCCTGCTTCGTCGGGAAAGAGTTCCCGGCGTTCCCGTCGCATCTCAAGAGGAGGCCCTCTCAACAGGAACGGCGAGAGGAACTCCAGGGTCGTGCCACCATTCCAAGAGTCCCCCAGATGTCTCAGTCCATTCCAGAGGAACCTCTTTTCCCTTCACCGGCTCGTCTTTCACGCCGAGGATCGACTCACACCAAGGTGGCACGTGGCACAGGCCTGTGGGAAAGCCTCGTGGGAAAGCCTCAAGGGACAGCCTCGAGGGAAAGCCACAGATCCCTTGATCCACGTGAAAGGAAGCGTGACACTACTGCTGCAGCTCGGGAGGAAAGCGCACGTGCATGCCCCCACTCGAGACGAGGCCTGACTCCCCTGGGGAGACTCAGAAGCACCCCAAGATCCGTGGCAACACTGGAGAGGAATCCTCAGGTTCCGGCCCCGACTCCACACAAGGACTGAGGCCCCGGCATGGACGGGAGAGGAATCCCGAGAGGCCCCCTAGCAACTCGCATGGGGACTGGCCTTTCCTGAGGCCACCAGAGCGGGTCTCTGAGGTCCCCTTCGTAACTCGAGAAGACCTGCCACAACTCGAGAAAATCCAGGAGGTTCTCCCCTCCAGGCGAGATGAGGCCCATTTCTGCTGAGGCGTCTCGAGGCTGATCACATCTCACCTCTGGAACTTCGAAAGGCTCCTTCACACCCTTGCTGCAAATCAAGAAGTTCCCCGACATACCCGTCTCCACTCGAGAGGAATCACGAGGGACCCGCCCACATCCAGAGGAGCCCCGTTTCCGCCTCGTAGCTCGAGATGAGGGATCCTTTCCCTGCTTCGTCGGGAAAGAGTTCCCGGCGT
This sequence comes from Budorcas taxicolor, assembly GCF_023091745.1. NCBI lineage: Eukaryota > Metazoa > Chordata > Mammalia > Artiodactyla > Bovidae > Budorcas > Budorcas taxicolor. Next base: position 207,310 of record NW_026292761.1, on the reverse strand, counting down.
TCCCGTCGCATCTCAAGAGGAGGCCCTCTCAACAGGAACGGCGAGAGGAACTCCAGGGTCGTGCCACCTTTCCATGAGTCCCCCAGATGTCTCAGTCCATTCCAGAGGAACCTCTTTTCCCTTCACAGGCTCGTCTTTCACGCCGAGGATCGACTCACACCAAGGTGGTACGTGGCACAGCCCTGTGGGAAAGCCTCGTGGGAAAGCCTCGAGGGACAGCCTCTAGGGAAAGACACAGATTCCTTGATCCACGTGACAGGAAGCGTGACACTACTGCTGCAGCTCGGGAGGAAAGTGCACGTGCATGCCCCCACTCGAGACGAGGCCTGACTCTCCTGGGGAGACTCAGAAGCACCCCAAGATCCATGGCAACACTGGAGAGGAATCCTCAGGTTCCGGCCCCGACTCCACACAAGGACTGAGGCCCCGGCATGGACGGGAGAGGAATCCCGAGAGGTCCCCTAGCAACTCGCATGGGGACTGGCATTTCCTGAGGCCACCAGAGCGGGTCCCTGAGGTCCCCGTCGTAACTCGAGAAGACCTGCCGCAACTCGAGAAAATCCAGGAGGTTCTCCCCTCCAGGCGAAATGAGGCCCATTTCTGCTGAGGTGTCACGAGGCGGATCACACCTCACCTCTGGAACTTCGAAAGGCTTCTTCACACCCTTGCTGCAAATCAAGAAGTTCCCCGACATACCCGTCTCCACTCGAGAGGAATCACGAGGGTCCCGCACACATTCAGAGGAGCCCCGTTTCCGCCTCGTAGCTCGAAATGAGGGATCCTGTCCCTGCTTCGTCGGGAAAGAGTTCCCGGCGTTCCCGTCGCATCTCAAGAGGAGGCCCTCTCAACAGTAATGGCCAGAGGAACTCCAGGGTCGGGCCACCTTTCCAAGAGTCCCCCAGATGTCTCAGTCCATTCCAGAGGAACCTCTTTTCCCTTCACCGGCTCGTCTTTCACGCCGAGGATCGACTCACACCAAGGTGGCACGTGGCACAGCCCTGTGGGAAAGCCTCGTGGGAAAGCCTCGAGGGACAGCCTCGAGGGAAAGCCACAGATCCCTTGATCCACGTGACAGGAAGCGTGACACTACTGCTGCAGCTCGGGAGGAAAGCGCACGTGCATGCCCCCACTCGAGACGAGGCCTGACTCCCCTGGGGAGACTCAGAAGCACCCCAAGATCCATGGCAACACTGGAGAGGAATCCTCAGGTTCCGGCCCCGACTCCACACAAGGACTGAGGCCCCGGCATGGACGGGAGAGGAAACCCGAGAGGTCCCCTAGCAACTCGCATGGGGACTGGCCTTTCCTGAGGCCACCAGAGCGGGTCCCTGAGGTCCCCGTCGTAACTCGAGAAGACCTGCCGCAACTCGAGAAAATCCAGGAGGTTCTCCGCTGCAGGCGAGATGAGGCCCATTTCTGCTGAGGTGTCACAAGGCGGATCACACCTCACCTCTGGAACTTCGAAAGGCTCTTTCACACCCTTGCTGCAAATCAAGAAGTTCCCCGACATACCCGTCTCCACTCGAGAGGAATCACGAGGGTCCCGCCCACATCCAGAGGAGCCCCGTTTCGGCCTCGTAGCTCGAGATGAGGGATCCTGTCCCTGCTTCGTCGGGAAAGAGTTCCCGGCGTTCCCGTCGCATCTCAAGAGGAGGCCCTCTCAACAGGAACGGCGAGAGGAACTCCAGGGTCGTGCCACCATTCCAAGAGTCCCCCATATGTCTCAGTCCATTCCAGAGGAACCTCTTTTCCCTTCACCGGCTCGTCTTTCACGCCGAGGATCGACTCACACCAAGGTGGCACGTGGCACAGCCCTGTGGGAAAGCCTCGTGGGAAATCCTCGAGGGACAGCCTCGAGGGAAAGCCACAGATCCCTTGATCCACGTGACAGGAAGCGTGACACTACTGCTGCAGCTCGGGAGGAAAGCGCACGTGCATGCCCCCACTCGAGACGAGGCCTGACTCCCCTGGGGAGACTCAGAAGCACCCCAAGATCCATGGCAACACTGGAGAGGAATCCTCAGGTTCCGGGCCCGACTCCACACAAGGACTGAGGCCCCGGCATGGACGGGAGAGGAATCCCGAGAGGTCCCCTAGCAACTCGCATGGGGTCTGGCCTTTCCTGAGGCCACCAGAGCGGGTCCCTGAGGTCCCCGTCGTAACTCGAGAAGACCTGCCGCAACTCGAGAAAATCCAGGAGGTTCTCCCCTGCAGGCGAGATGAGGCCCATTTCTGCTGAGGTGTCACAAGGCGGATCACACCTCACCTCTGGAACTTCGAAAGGCTCCTTCACACCCTTGCTGCAAATCAAGAAGTTCCCCGACATACCCGTCTCCACTCGAGAGGAATCACGAGGGTCCCGCCCACATCCAGAGGAGCCCCGTTTCGGCCTCGTAGCTCGAGATGAGGGATCCTGTCCCTGCTTCGTCGGGAAAGAGTTCCCGGCGTTCCCGTCGCATCTCAAGAGGAGGCCCTCTCAACAGGAACGGCGAGAGGAACTCCAGGGTCGTGCCACCATTCCAAGAGTCCCCCAGATGTCTCAGTCCAATCCAGAGGAACCTCTTTTCCCTTCACCGGCTCGTCTTTCACGCCGAGGATCGACTCACACCAAGGTGGCACGTGGCACAGGCCTGTGGGAAAGCCTCGTGGGAAAGCCTCAAGGGACAGCCTCGAGGGAAAGCCACAGATCCCTTGATCCACGTGAAAGGAAGCGTGACACTACTGCTGCAGCTCGGGAGGAAAGCGCACGTGCATGCCCCCACTCGAGACGAGGCCTGACTCCCCTGGGGAGACTCAGAAGCACCCCAAGATCCGTGGCAACACTGGAGAGGAATCCTCAGGTTCCGGCCCCGACTCCACACAAGGACTGAGGCCCCGGCATGGACGGGAGAGGAATCCCGAGAGGCCCCCTAGCAACTCGCATGGGGACTGGCCTTTCCTGAGGCCACCAGAGCGGGTCTCTGAGGTCCCCTTCGTAACTCGAGAAGACCTGCCACAACTCGAGAAAATCCAGGAGGTTCTCCCCTCCAGGCGAGATGAGGCCCATTTCTGCTGAGGCGTCTCGAGGCTGATCAAATCTCACCTCTGGAACTTCGAAAGGCTCATTCACACCCTTGCTGCAAATCAAGAAGTTCCCCGACCTACCCGTCTCCACTCGAGAGGAATCACGAGGGTCCCGCACACATTCAAAGGAGCCCCGTTTCGGCCTCGTAGCTCGAAATGAGGGATCCTGTCCCTGCTTCGTCGGGAAAGAGTTCCCGGCGTTCCCGTCGCATCTCAAGAGGAGGCCCTCTCAACAGGAATGGCGAGAGGAACTCCAGGGTCGGGCCACCTTTCCAAGAGTCCCCCAGATGTCTCAGTCCATTCCAGAGGAACCTCTTTTCCCTTCACCGGCTCGTCTTTCACGCCGAGGATCGACTCACACCAAGGTGGCACGTGGCACAGCCCTGTGGGAAAGCCTCGTGGGAAAGCCTCGAGGGACAGCCTCGAGGGAAAGCCACAGATCCCTTGATCCACGTGACAGGAAGCGTGACACTACTGCTGCAGCTCGGGAGGAAAGCGCACGTGCATGCCCCCACTCGAGACGAGGCCTGACTCCCCTGGGGAGACTCAGAAGCACCCCAAGATCCATGGCAACACTGGAGAGGAATCCTCAGGTTCCGGGCCCGACTCCACACAAGGACTGAGGCCCCGGCATGGACGGGAGAGGAATCCCGAGAGGTCCCCTAGCAACTCGCATGGGGACTGGCCTTTCCTGAGGCCACCAGAGCGGGTCCCTGAGGTCCCCGTCGTAACTCGAGAAGACCTGCCGCAACTCGAGAAAATCCAGGAGGTTCTCCCCTGCAGGCGAGATGAGGCCCATTTCTGCTGAGGTGTCACAAGGCGGATCACACCTCACCTCTGGAACTTCGAAAGGCTCCTTCACACCCTTGCTGCAAATCAAGAAGTTCCCCGACATACCCGTCTCCACTCGAGAGGAATCACGAGGGTCCCGCCCACATCCAGAGGAGCCCCGTTTCGGCCTCGTAGCTCGAGATGAGGGATCCTGTCCCTGCTTCGTCGGGAAAGAGTTCCCGGCGTTCCCGTCGCATCTCAAGAGGAGGCCCTCTCAACAGGAACGGGGAGAGGAACTCCAGGGTCGTGCCACCATTCCAAGAGTCCCCCATATGTCTCAGTCCATTCCAGAGGAACCTCTTTTCCCTTCACCGGCTCGTCTTTCACGCCGAGGATCGACTCACACCAAGGTGGCACGTGGCACAGCCCTGTGGGAAAGCCTCGTGGGAAATCCTCGAGGGACAGCCTCGAGGGAAAGCCACAGATCCCTTGATCCACGTGACAGGAAGCGTGACACTACTGCTGCAGCTCGGGAGGAAAGCGCACGTGCATGCCCCCACTCGAGACGAGGCCTGACTCCCCTGGGGAGACTCAGAAGCACCCCAAGATCCATGGCAACACTGGAGAGGAATCCTCAGGTTCCAGCCCCGACTCCACACAAGGACTGAGGCCCCGGCATGGACGGGAGAGGAATCCCGAGAGGCCCCCTTGCAACTCGCATGGGGACTGGCCTTTCCTGAGGCCACCAGAGCGGGTCCCTGAGGTCCCCGTCGTAACTCGAGAAGACCTGCCGCAACTCCAGAAAATCCAGGAGGTTCTCCCCTCCAGGCGAGATGAGGCCCATTTCCGCTGAGGCGTCTCGAGGCTGATCACACCTCCCCTCTGGAACTTCGAAAGGGTCCTTCACACCCTTGGTGCAAATCAAGAAGTTCCCCGACATACCCGTCTCCACTCGAGAGGAATCACGAGGGTCCCGCCCACATCCAGAGGGGCCCCGTTTCCGCCTCGTAGCTCGAGATGAGGGATCCTTTCCCTGCTTCGTCGGGAAAGAGTTCCCGGCGTTCCCGTCGCATCTCAAGAGGAGGCCCTCTCAACAGGAACGGCGAGAGGAACTCCAGGGTCGTGCCACCATTCCAAGAGTCCCCCAGATGTCTCAGTCCATTCCAGAGGAACCTCTTTTCCCTTCACCGGCTCGTCTTTCACGCCGAGGATCGACTCACACCAAGGTGGCACGTGGCACAGACCTGTGGGAAAGCCTCGTGGGAAAGCCTCAAGGGACAGCCTCGAGGGAAAGCCACAGATCCCTTGATCCACGTGAAAGGAAGCGTGACACTACTGCTGCAGCTCGGGAGGAAAGCGCACGTGCATGCCCCCACTCGAGACGAGGCCTGACTCCCCTGGGGAGACTCAGAAGCACCCCAAGATCCGTGGCAACCCTGGAGAGGAATCCTCAGGTTCCGGCCCCGACTCCACACAAGGACTGAGGCCCCGGCATGGACGGGAGAGGAATCCCGAGAGGCCCCCTAGCAACTCGCATGGGGACTGGCCTTTCCTGAGGCCACCAGAGCGGGTCTCTGAGGTCCCCTTCGTAACTCGAGAAGACCTGCCACAACTCGAGAAAATCCAGGAGGTTCTCCCCTCCAGGCGAGATGAGGCCCATTTCTGCTGAGGCGTCTCGAGGCTGATCACATCTCACCTCTGGAACTTCGAAAGGCTCCTTCACACCCTTGCTGCAAATCAAGAAGTTCCCCGACATACCCGTCTCCACTCGAGAGGAATCACGAGGGACCCGCCCACATCCAGAGGAGCCCCGTTCCCGCCTCGTAGCTCGAGATGAGGGATCCTTTCCCTGCTTCGTCGGGAAAGAGTTCCCGGCGTTCCCGTCGCATCTCAAGAGGAGGCCCTCTCAACAGGAACGGCGAGAGGAACTCCAGGGTCGTGCCACCTTTCCATGAGTCCCCCAGATGTCTCAGTCCATTCCAGAGGAACCTCTTTTCCCTTCACAGGCTCGTCTTTCACGCCGAGGATCGACTCACACCAAGGTGGTACGTGGCACAGCCCTGTGGGAAAGCCTCGTGGGAAAGCCTCGAGGGACAGCCTCTAGGGAAAGACACAGATTCCTTGATCCACGTGACAGGAAGCGTGACACTACTGCTGCAGCTCGGGAGGAAAGTGCACGTGCATGCCCCCACTCGAGACGAGGCCTGACTCTCCTGGGGAGACTCAGAAGCACCCCAAGATCCATGGCAACACTGGAGAGGAATCCTCAGGTTCCGGGCCCGACTCCACACAAGGACTGAGGCCCCGGCATGGACGGGAGAGGAATCCCGAGAGGTCCCCTAGCAACTCGCATGGGGACTGGCATTTCCTGAGGCCACCAGAGCGGGTCCCTGACGTCCCCGTCATAACTCGAGAAGACCTGCCGCAACTCGAGAAAATCCAGGAGGTTCTCCCCTCCAGGCGAAATGAGGCCCATTACTGCTGAGGTGTCACGAGGCGGATCACACCTCACCTCTGGAACTTCGAAAGGCTTCTTCACACCCTTGGTGCAAATCAAGAAGTTCCCCGACATACCCGTCTCCACTCGAGAGGAATCACGAGGGTCCCGCACACATTCAAAGGAGCCCCGTTTCGGCCTCGTAGCTCGAAATGAGGGATCCTGTCCCTGCTTCGTCGGGAAAGAGTTCCCGGCGTTCCCGTCGCATCTCAAGAGGAGGCCCTCTCAACAGGAATGGCGAGAGGAACTCCAGGGTCGGGCCACCTTTCCAAGAGTCCCCCAGATGTCTCAGTCCATTCCAGAGGAACCTCTTTTCCCTTCACCGGCTCGTCTTTCACGCCGAGGATCGACTCACACCAAGGTGGCACGTGGCACAGCCCTGTGGGAAAGCCTCGTGGGAAAGCCTCGAGGGACAGCCTCGAGGGAAAGCCACAGATCCCTTGATCCACGTGACAGGAAGCGTGACACTACTGCTGCAGCTCGGGAGGAAAGCGCACGTGCATGCCCCCACTCAAGACGAGGCCCGACTCCCCTGGGGAGACTCAGAAGCACCCCAAGATCCATGGCAACACTGGAGAGGAATCCTCAGGTTCCAGCCCCGACTCCACACAAGGACTGAGGCCCCGGCATGGACGGGAGAGGAATCCCGAGAGGCCCCCTAGCAACTCGCATGGGGACTGGCCTTTCCTGAGGCCACCAGAGCGGGTCCCTGAGGTCCCCGTCGTAACTCGAGAAGACCTGCCGCAACTCGAGAAAATCCAGGAGGTTCTCCCCTCCAGGCGAGATGAGGCCCATTTCCGCTGAGGCGTCTCGAGGCTGATCACACCTCCCCTCTGGAACTTCGAAAGGGTCCTTCACACCCTTGGTGCAAATCAAGAAGTTCCCCGACATACCTGTCTCCACTCGAGAGGAATCACGAGGGTCCCGCACACATTCAGAGGAGCCCCGTTTCGGCCTCGTAGCTCGAAATGAGGGATCCTTTCCCTGCTTCGTCGGGAAAGAGTTCCCGGCGTTCCCGTCGCATCTCAAGAGGAGGCCCTCTCAACAGGAATGGCGAGAGGAACTCCAGGGTCGTGCCACCTTTCCAAGAGTCCCCCAGATGTCTCAGTCCATTCCAGAGGAACCTCTTTTCCCTTCACCGGCTCGTCTTTCACGCCGAGGATCGACTCACACCAAGGTGGCACGTGGCACAGCCCTGTGGGAAAGCCTCGTGGGAAAGCCTCGAGGGACAGCCTCGAGGGAAAGCCACAGATCCCTTGATCCACGTGACAGGAAGCGTGACACTACTGCTGCAGCTCGGGAGGAAAGCGCACGTGCATGCCCCCACTCGAGACGAGGCCTGACTCCCCTGGGGAGACTCAGAAGCACCCCAAGATCCGTGGCAACACTGGAGAGGAATCCTCAGGTTCCGGCCCCGACTCCACACAAGGACTGAGGCCCCGGCATGGACGGGAGAGGAATCCCGAGAGGCCCCCTAGCAACTCGCATGGGGACTGGCCTTTCCTGAGGCCACCAGAGCGGGTCCCTGAGGTCCCCTTCGGAACTCGAGAAGACATGCCGCAACTCGAGAAAATCCAGGAGGTTCTCCCCTCCAGGCGAGATGAGGCCCATTTCTGCTGAGGCGTCTCGAGGCTGATCACATCTCACCTCTGGAACTTCGAAAGGCTCCTTCACACCCTTGCTGCAAATCAAGAAGTTCCCCGACATAGTCGTCTCCACTCGAGAGGAATCACGAGGGACCCGCCCACATCCAGAGGAGCCCCGTTCCCGCCTCGTAGCTCGAGATGAGGGATCCTTTCCCTGCTTCGTCGGGAAAGAGTTCCCGGCGTTCCCGTCGCATCTCAAGAGGAGGCCCTCTCAACAGGAACGGCGAGAGGAACTCCAGGGTCGTGCCACCATTCCAAGAGTCCCCCAGATGTCTCAGTCCATTCCAGAGGAACCTCTTTTCCCTTCACCGGCTCGTCTTTCACGCCGAGGATCGACTCACACCAAGGTGGCACGTGGCACAGCCCTGTGGGAAAGCCTCGTGGGAAAGCCTCGAGGGACAGCCTCGAGGGAAAGCCACAGATCCCTTGATCCACGTGACAGGAAGCGTGACACTACTGCTGCAGCTCGGGAGGAAAGCGCACGTGCATGCCCCCACTCGAGACGAGGCCTGACTCCCCTGGGGAGACTCAGAAGCACCCCAAGATCCATGGCAACACTGGAGAGGAATCCTCAGGTTCCAGCCCCGACTCCACACAAGGACCGAGGCCCCGGCATGGACGGGAGAGGAATCCCGAGAGGCCCCCTAGCAACTCGCATGGGGACTGGCCTTTCCTGAGGCCACCAGAGCGGGTCCCTGAGGTCCCCGTCGTAACTCGAGAAGACCTGCCGCAACTCGAGAAATTCCAGGAGGTTCTCCCCTCCAGGCGAGATGAGGCCCATTTCCGCTGAGGCGTCTCGAGGCTGATCACACCTCCCCTCTGGAACTTCGAAAGGGTCCTTCACACCCTTGGTGCAAATCAAGAAGTTCCCCGACATACCCGTCTCCACTCGAGAGGAATCACGAGGGTCCCGCCCACATCCAGAGGAGCCCCGTTTCCGCCTCGTAGCTCGAGATGAGGGATCCTTTCACTGCTTCGTCGGGAAAGAGTTCCCGGCGTTCCCGTCGCATCTCAAGAGGAGTCCCTCTCAAGAGGAACGGCGAGAGGAACTCCAGGGTCGTGCCACCATTCTAAGAGTCCCCCAGATGTCTCAGTCTATTCCAGAGGAACCTCTTTTCCCTTCACCGGTTCGTCTTTCACGCCGAGGATTGACTCACACCAAGGTGGCACGTGGCACAGCCCTGTGGGAAAGCCTCGTGGGAAAGCCTCAAGGGACAGCCTCGAGGGAAAGCCACAGATCCCTTGATCCACGTGAAAGGAAGCGTGACACTACTGCTGCAGCTCGGGAGGAAAGCGCACGTGCATGCCCCCACTCGAGACGAGGCCTGACTCCCCTGGGGAGACTCAGAAGCACCCCAAAATCCATGGCAACACTGGAGAGGAATCCTCAGGTTCCGGCCCCGACTCCACACAAGGACTGAGGCCCCGGCATGGATGGGAGAGGAATCCCGAGAGGTCCCCTAGCAACTCGCATGGGGACTGGCCTTTCCTGAGGCCACCAGAGCGGGTCCCTGAGGTCCCCGTCGTAACTCGAGAAGACCTGCCGCAACTCGAGAAAATCCAGGAGGTTCTCCCCTCCAGGCGAGATGAGGCCCATTTCTGCTGAGGTGTCACAAGCCGGATCACACCTCACCTCTGGAACTTCGAAAGGCTCCTTCACACCCTTGCTGCAAATCAAGAAGTTCCCCGACATAGCCGTCTCCACTCGAGAGGAATCACGAGGGTCCCGCCCACATCCAGAGGAGCCCCGTTTCCGCCTCGTAGCTCGAGATGAGGGATCCTGTCCCTGCTTCGTCGGGAAAGATTTCCCGGCGTTCCCGTCGCATCTCAAGAGGAGGCCCTCTCAACAGGAACGGCGAGAGGAACTCCAGGGTCGTGCCACCATTCCAAGAGTCCCCCAGATGTCTCAGTCCATTCCAGAGGAACCTGTTTTCCCTTCACCGGCTCGTCTTTCACGCCGAGGATCGACTCACACCAAGGTGGAACGTGGCACAGCCCTGTGGGAAAGCCTCGTGGGAAAGCCTCGAGGGACAGCCTCGAGGGAAAGCCGCAGATCCCTTGATCCACGTGACAGGAAGCGTGACACTACTGCTGCAGCTCGGGAGGAAAGCGCACGTGCATGCCCCCACTCGAGACGAGGCCTGACTCCCCTGGGGAGACTCAGAAGCACCCCAAGATCAGTGGCAACACTGGAGAGGAATCCTCAGGTTCCGGCCCCGACTCCACACAAGGACTGAGGCCCCGGCATGGACGGGAGAGGAATCCCGAGAGGCCCCCTAGCAACTCGCATGGGGACTGGCCTTTCCTGAGGCCACCAGAGCGGGTCCCTGAGGTCCCCTTCGTAACTCGAGAAGACATGCCGCAACTCGAGAAAATCCAGGAGGTTCTCCCCTCCAGGCGAGATGAGGCCCATTTCTGCTGAGGCGTCTCGAGGCTGATCACATCTCACCTCTGGAACTTCGAAAGGCTCCTTCACACCCTTGCTGCAAATCAAGAAGTTCCCCGACATAGTCGTCTCCACTCGAGAGGAATCACGAGGGACCCGCCCACATCCAGAGGAGCCCCGTTCCCGCCTCGTAGCTCGAGATGAGGGATCCTTTCCCTGCTTCGTCGGGAAAGAGTTCCCGGCGTTCCCGTCGCATCTCAAGAGGAGGCCCTCTCAACAGGAACGGCGAGAGGAACTCCAGGGTCGTGCCACCATTCCAAGAGTCCCCCAGATGTCTCAGTCCATTCCAGAGGAACCTCTTTTCCCTTCACCGGCACGTGTTTCACGCCGAGGATCGACTCACACCAAGTTGGCACGTGGCACAGCCCTGTGGGAAAGCCTCGTGGGAAAGCCTCGAGGGAAAACCGCAGATCCCTTGATCCACGTGACAGGAAGCGTGACACTACTGCTGCAGCTCGGGAGGAAAGCGCACGTGCATGCCCCCACTCGAGACGAGGCCTGATTCCCCTGGGGAGACTCATAAGCACCCCAAGATCCATGGCAACACTGGAGAGGAATCCTCAGGTTCTGGCCCCGACTCCACACAAGGACTGAGGCCCCGGCATGGACGGGAGAGGAATCCCGAGAGGTCCCCTAGCAACTCGCATGGGGACTGGCCTTTCCTGAGGCCACCAGAGCGGGTCCCTGAGGTCCCCGTGGTAACTCGAGAAGACCTGCCGCACTCGATAAAATCCAGGAGGTTCTCCCCTCCAGGCGAGATGAGGCCCATTTCCTCTGAGGCGTCTCGAGGCTGATCACACCTCACCTCTGGAACTTCGAAAGGGTCCTTCACACCCTTGGTGCAAATCAAGAAGTTCCCCGACCTAGCCGTCTCCACTCGAGAGGAATCACGAGGGTCCCGCCCACATCCAGAGGAGCCCCGTTTCCGCCTCGTAGCTCGAGATGAGGGATGCTTTCCCTGCTTCGTCAGGAAAGAGTTCCCGGCGTTCCCGTCGCATCTCAAGAGGAGGCCCTCTCAACAGGAACGGCGAGAGGAACTCCAGGGTCGTGCCACCATTCCAAGAGTCCCCCAGATGTCTCAGTCCATTCCAGAGGAACCTCTTTTCCCTTCACCGGCTCGTCTTTCACGCCGAGGATCGACTCACACCAAGGTGGCACGTGGCACAGCCCTGTGGGAAAGCCTCGTGGGAAAGCCTCGAGGGACAGCCTCGAGGGAAAGCCACAGATCCCTTGATCCACGTGACAGGAAGCGTGACACTACTGCTGCAGCTCGGGAGGAAAACGCACGTTCATGCCCCCACTCGAGACGAGGCCTGACTCCCCTGGGGAGACTCAGAAGCACCCCAAGATCCATGGCAACACTGGAGAGGAATCCTCAGGTTCCGGGCCCGACTCCACACAAGGACTGAGGCCCCGGCATGGACGGGAGAGGAATCCCGAGAGGTCCCCTAGCAACTCGCATGGGGACTGGCCTTTCCTGAGGCCACCAGAGCGGGTCCCTGAGGTCCCCGTCGTAACTCGAGAAGACCTGCCGCAACTCGAGAAAATCCAGGAGGTTATCCCCTCCAGGCGAGATGAGGCCCATTTCTGCTGAGGTTTCACGAGGAGGATTACACCTCACCTCTGGAACTTCGATAGGCTCCTTCACACCCTTGCTGCAAATCAAGAAGTTCCCCGACATACCCGTCTCCACTCGAGAGGAATCACGAGGGTCCCGCCCACATCCAGAGGAGCCCCGTTTCGGCCTCGTAGCGCGAGATGAGGGATCCTGTCCCTGCTTCGTCGGAAAGAGTTCCCGGCGTTCCCGTCGCATCTCAAGAGGAGGCCCTCTCAACAGGAACGGCGAGAGGAACTCCAGGGTCGTGCCACCTTTCCAAGAGTCCCCCAGATGTCTCAGTCCATTCCAGAGGAACCTCTTTTCCCTTCACCGGCTCGTCTTTCACGCCGAGGATCGACTCCCACCAAGGTGGCACGTGGCACAGCCCTGTGGGAAAGCCTCGTGTGAAAGCCTCGAGGGACAGCCTCGAGGGAAAGCCACAGATCCCTTGATCCACGTGACAGGAAGCGTGACACTACTGCTGCAGCTCGGGAGGAAAGCGCACGTGCATGCCCCCACTCGAGACGAGGCCTGACTCCCCTGGGGAGACTCAGAAGCACCCCAAGATCCATGGCAACACTGGAGAGGAATCCTCAGGTTCCGGCCCCGACTCCGCACAAGGACTGAGGCCCCGGCATGGACGGGAGAGGAATCCCGAGAGGTCCCCTAGCAACTCGCATGGGGACTGGCCTTTCCTGAGGCCACCAGAGCGGGTCCCTGAGGTCCCCTTCGTATCTCGAGAAGACCTGCCGCAACTCGAGAAAATCCAGGAGGTTCTCCCCTCCAGGCGAGATGAGGCCCATTTCTGCTGAGGCGTCTGGAGGCTGATCACATCTCACCTCTGGAACTTCGAAAGGCTCCTTCACACCCTTGGTGCAAATCAAGAAGTTCCCCGAATTAGCCGTCTCCACTCGAGAGGAATCACGAGGGACCCGCCCACATCCAGAGGAGCCCCGTTTCCGCCTCGTAGCTCGAGATGAGGGATCCTTTCCCTGCTTCGTCGGGAAAGAGTTCCCGGCGTTCCCGTCGCATCTCAAGAGGAGGCCCTCTCAACAGGAACGGCGAGAGGAACTCCAGGGTCGTGCCACCTTTCCAAGAGTCCCCCAGATGTCTCAGTCCATTCCAGAGGAACCTCTTTTCCCTTCACCGGCTCGTCTTTCACGCCGAGGATCGACTCACACCAAGGTGGCACGTGGCACAGCCCTGTGGGAAAGCCTCGTGGGAAAGCCTCGAGGGACAGCCTCGAGGGAAAGCCACAGATCCCTTGATCCACGTGACAGGAAGCGTGACACTACTGCTGCAGCTCGGGAGGAAAGCGCACGTGCATGCCCCCACTCGAGACGAGGCCTGACTCCCCTGGGGAGACTCAGAAGCATCCCAAGATCCATGGCAACACTGGAGAGGAATCCTCAGGTTCCGGCCCCGACTCCACAAAAGGACTGAGGCCCCGGCATGGACGGGAGAGGAATCCCGAGAGGTCCCCAAGCAACTCGCATGGGGACTAGCCTTTCCTGAGGCCACCAGAGCGGGTCCCTGAGGTCCCCGTCGTAACTCGAGAAGACCTGTCGCAACTCGAGAAAATCCAGGAGGTTCTCCCCTCCAGGCGAGATGAGGCCCATTTCTGCTGAGGTGTCACGAAGCGGATCACACCTCACCTCTGGAACTTCGAAAGGCTCCTTCACACCCTTGCTGCAAATCAAGAAGTTCCCCGACATACCCGTCTCCACTCGAGAGGAATCACGAGGGTCCCGCCCACATCCAGAGGAGCCCCGTTTCGGCCTCGTAGCTCGAGATGAGGGATCCTGTCCCTGCTTCGTCGGGAAAGAGTTCCCGGCGTTCCCGTCGCATCTCAAGAGGAGGCCCTCTCAACAGGAACGGCGAGAGGAACTCCAGGGTCGTGCCACCATTCCAAGAGTCCCCCAGATGTCTCAGTCCATTCCAGAGGAACCTCTTTTCCCTTCACCGGCTCGTTTTTCACGCCGAGGATCGAATCCCACCAAGGTGGCACGTGGCACAGCCCTGTGGGAAAGCCTCGTGGGAAAGCCTCGAGGGACAGCCTCGAGGGAAAGACACAGATCCCTTGATCCACGTGACAGGAAGCGTGACTCTACTGCTGCAGCTCGGGAGGAAAGCGCACGTGCATGCCCCCACTCGAGACGAGGCCTGACTCCCCTGGGGAGACTCAGAAGCACCCCAAGATCCATGGCAACACTGGAGAGGAATCCTCAGGTTCCGGCCCCGACTCCACACAAGGACTGAGGCCCCGGCATGGACGGGAGAGGAATCCCGAGAGGTCCCCTAGCAACTCGCATGGGGACTGGCCTTTCCTGAGGCCACCAGAGCGGGTCCCTGAGGTCCCCGTCGTTACTCGAGAAGACCTGCCGCAACTCGAGAAAATCCAGGAGGTTCTCCCCTCCAGGCGAGATGAGGCCCATTTCCGCTGAGGCGTCTCGAGGCTGATCACACCTCACCTCTGGAACTTCGAAAGGGTCCTTCACACCCTTGGTGCAAATCAAGAAGTTCCCCGACATACCCGTCTCCACTCGAGAGGAATCACGAGGGTCCCGCCCACATCCAGAGGAGCCCCGTTTCCTCCTCGTAGCTCGAGATGAGGGATCCTTTCCCTGCTTCGTCGGGAAAGAGTTCCCGGCGTTCCCGTCGCATCTCAAGAGGAGGCCCTCTCAACAGGAACGGCGAGAGGAACTCCAGGGTCGTGCCACCATTCCAAGAGTCCCCCAGATGTCTCAGTCCATTCCAGAGGAACCTCTTTTCCCTTCACCGGCTCGTCTTTCACGCCGAGGATCGACTCACACCAAGGTGGCACGTGGCACAGCCCTGTGGGAAATCCTCCTGGGAAAGCCTCGAGGGACAGCCTCGAGGGAAAGCCACAGATCCCTTGATCCACGTGACAGGAAGCGTGACTCTACTGCTGCAGCTCGGGAGGAAAGCGCACGTGCATGCCCCCACTCGAGACGAGGCCTGACTCCCCTGGGGAGACTCAGAAGCACCCCAAGATCCATGGCAACACTGGAGAGGAATCCTCAGGTTCCGGCCCCGACTCCACACAAGGACTGAGGCCCCGGCATGGACGGGAGAGGAATCCCGAGAGGTCCCCTAGCAACTCGCATGGGGACTGGCCTTTCCTGAGGCCACCAGAGCGGGTCCCTGAGGTCCCCGTCGTAACTCGAGAAGACCTGCCGCAACTCGAGAAAATCCAGGAGGTTCTCCCCTCCAGGCGAGATGAGGCCCATTTCCGCTGAGGCGTCTCGAGGCTGATCACACCTCACCTCTGGAACTTCGAAAGGGTCCTTCACACCCTTGGTGCAAATCAAGAAGTTCCCCGACATACCCGTCTCCACTCGAGAGGAATCACGAGGGTCCCGCCCACATCCAGAGGAGCCCCGTTTCCTCCTCGTAGCTCGAGATGAGGGATCCTTTCCCTGCTTCGTCGGGAAAGAGTTCCCGGCGTTCCCGTCGCATCTCAAGAGGAGGCCCTCTCAACAGGAACGGCGAGAGGAACTCCAGGGTCGTGCCACCATTCCAAGAGTCCCCCAGATGTCTCAGTCCATTCCAGAGGAACCTCTTTTCCCTTCACCGGCTCGTCTTTCACGCCGAGGATCGACTCACACCAAGGTGGCACGTGGTACAGCCCTGTGGGAAAGCCTCCTGGGAAAGCCTCGAGGGACAGCCTCGAGGGAAAGCCACAGATCCCTTGATCCACGTGACAGGAAGCGTGACACTACTGCTGCAGCTCGGGAGGAAAGCGCACGTGCATGCCCCCACTCGAGACGAGGCCTGACTCCCCTGGGGAGACTCAGAAGCACCCCAAGATCCATGGCAACACTGGAGAGGAATCCTCAGGTTCCGGCCCCGACTCCACACAAGGACTGAGGCCCCAGCATGGACGGGAGAGGAATCCCGAGAGGTCCCCAAGCAACTCGCATGGGGACTGGCCTTTCCTGAGGCCACCAGAGCGGGTCCCTGAGGTCCCCGTCGTAACTCGAGAAGACCTGCCGCAACTCGAGAAAATCCAGGAGGTTCTCGCCTCCAGGCGAGATGAGGCCCATTTCCGCTGAGGCGTCTCGAGGCTGATCACACCTCCACTCTGGAACTTCTAAAGGGTCCTTCACACCCTTGGTGCAAATCAAGAAGTTCCCCGACATACCCGTCTCCACTCGAGAGCAATCACGAGGGTCCCGCCCACATCCAGAGGAGCCCCGTTTCCGCCTCGTAGCTCGAGATGAGGGATCCTTTCCCTGCTTCGTCGGGAAAGAGTTCCCGGCGTTCCCGTCGCATCTCAAGAGGAGGCCCTCTCAACAGGAACGGCGAGAGGAACTCCAGGGTCGTGCCACCATTCCAAGAGTCCCCCAGATGTCTCAGTCCATTCCAGAGGAACCTCTTTTCCCTTCACCGGCTCGTCTTTCACGCCGAGGATCGACTCCCACCAAGGTGGCACGTGGCACAGCCCTGTGGGAAAGCCTCGTGTGAAAGCCTCGAGGGACAGCCTCGAGGGAAAGCCACAGATCCCTTGATCCACGTGACAGGAAGCGTGACACTACTGCTGCAGCTCGGGAGGAAAGCGCACGTGCATGCCCCCACTCGAGACGAGGCCTGACTCTCCTGGGGAGACTCAGAAGCACCCCAAGATCCATGGCAACACTGGAGAGGAATCCTCAGGTTCCGGCCCCGACTCCACACAAGGACTGAGGCCCCGGCATGGACGGGAGAGGAAGCCCGAGAGGTCCCCTAGCAACTCGCATGGGGACTGGCCTTTCCTGAGGCCACCAGAGCGGGTCCCTGAGGTCCCCGTCGTAACTCGAGAAGACCTGCCGCAACTCGAGAAAATCCAGGAGGTTCTCCCCTCCAGGCGAGATGAGGCCCATTTCCGCTGAGGCGTCTCGAGGCTGATCACACCTCACCTCTGGAACTTCGAAAGGGTGCTTCACACACTTGGTGCAAATCAAGAAGTTCCCCGACATACCCGTCTCCACTCGAGAGGAATCACGAGGGTCCCGCCCACATCCAGAGGAGCCCCGTTTCCTCCTCGTAGCTCGAGACGAGGGATCCTTTCCCTGCTTCGTCGGGAAAGAGTTCCCGGCGTTCCCGTCGCATCTCAAGAGGAGGCCCTCTCAACAGGAACGGCGAGAGGAACTCCAGGGTCGCGCCACCATTCCAAGAGTCCCCCAGATGTCTCAGTCCATTCCAGAGGAACCTCTTTTCCCTTCACCGGCTCGTCTTTCACGCCGAGGATCGACTCCCACCAAGGTGGCACGTGGCACAGCCCTGTGGGAAAGACTCGTGGGAAAGCCTCGAGGGACAGCCTCGAGGGAAAGCCACAGATCCCTTGATCCACGTGACAGGAAGCGTGACACTACTGCTGCAGCTTGGGAGGAAAGCGCACGTGCATGCCCCCACTCGAGACGAGGCCTGACTCCCCTGGGGAGACTCAGAAGCACCCCAAGATCCATGGCAACACTGGAGAGGAATCCTCAGGTTCCGGCCCCGACTCCACACAAGGACTGAGGCCCCGGCATGGACGGGAGAGGAATCCCGAGAGGTCCCCAAGCAACTCGCATGGGGACTAGCCTTTCCTGAGGCCACCAGAGCGGGTCCCTGAGGTCCCCGTCGTAACTCGAGAAGACCTGTCGCAACTCGAGAAAATCCAGGAGGTTCTCCCCTCCAGGCGAGATGAGGCCCATTTCTGCTGAGGTGTCACGAAGCGGATCACACCTCACCTCTGGAACTTCGAAAGGCTCCTTCACACCCTTGCTGCAAATCAAGAAGTTCCCCGACATACCCGTCTCCACTCGAGAGGAATCACGAGGGTCCCGCCCACATCCAGAGGAGCCCCGTTTCGGCCTCGTAGCTCGAGATGAGGGATCCTGTCCCTGCTTCGTCGGGAAAGAGTTCCCGGCGTTCCCGTCGCATCTCAAGAGGAGGCCCTCTCAACAGGAACGGCGAGAGGAACTCCAGGGTCGTGCCACCATTCCAAGAGTCCCCCAGATGTCTCAGTCCATTCCAGAGGAACCTCTTTTCCCTTCACCGGCTCGTCTTTCACGCCGAGGATCGAATCCCACCAAGGTGGCACGTGGCACAGCCCTGTGGGAAAGCCTCGTGGGAAAGCCTCGAGGGACAGCCTCGAGGGAAAGACACAGATCCCTTGATCCACGTGACAGGAAGCGTGACTCTACTGCTGCAGCTCGGGAGGAAAGCGCACGTGCATGCCCCCACTCGAGACGAGGCCTGACTCCCCTGGGGAGACTCAGAAGCACCCCAAGATCCATGGCAACACTGGAGAGGAATCCTCAGGTTCCGGCCCCGACTCCACACAAGGACTGAGGCCCCGGCATGGACGGGAGAGGAATCCTGAGAGGTCCCCTAGCAACTCGCATGGGGACTGGCCTTTCCTGAGGCCACCAGAGCGGGTCCCTGAGGTCCCCGTCGTAACTCGAGAAGACCTGCCGCAACTCGAGAAAATCCAGGAGGTTCTCCCCTCCAGGCGAGATGAGGCCCATTTCCGCTGAGGCGTCTCGAGGCTGATCACACCTCACCTCTGGAACTTCGAAAGGGTCCTTCACACCCTTGGTGCAAATCAAGAAGTTCCCCGACATACCCGTCTCCACTCGAGAGGAATCACGAGGGTCCCGCCCACATCCAGAGGAGCCCCGTTTCCTCCTCGTAGCTCGAGATGAGGGATCCTTTCCCTGCTTCGTCGGGAAAGAGTTCCCGGCGTTCCCGTCGCATCTCAAGAGGAGGCCCTCTCAACAGGAACGGCGAGAGGAACTCCAGGGTCGTGCCACCATTCCAAGAGTCCCCCAGATGTCTCAGTCCATTCCAGAGGAACCTCTTTTCCCTTCACCGGCTCGTCTTTCACGCCGAGGATCGACTCACACCAAGGTGGCACGTGGTACAGCCCTGTGGGAAAGCCTCCTGGGAAAGCCTCGAGGGACAGCCTCGAGGGAAAGCCACAGATCCCTTGATCCACGTGACAGGAAGCGTGACACTACTGCTGCAGCTCGGGAGGAAAGCGCACGTGCATGCCCCCACTCGAGACGAGGCCTGACTCCCCTGGGGAGACTCAGAAGCACCCCAAGATCCATGGCAACACTGGAGAGGAATCCTCAGGTTCCGGCCCCGACTCCACACAAGGACTGAGGCCCCAGCATGGACGGGAGAGGAATCCCGAGAGGTCCCCAAGCAACTCGCATGGGGACTGGCCTTTCCTGAGGCCACCAGAGCGGGTCCCTGAGGTCCCCGTCGTAACTCGAGAAGACCTGCCGCAACTCGAGAAAATCCAGGAGGTTCTCGCCTCCAGGCGAGATGAGGCCCATTTCCGCTGAGGCGTCTCGAGGCTGATCACACCTCCACTCTGGAACTTCTAAAGGGTCCTTCACACCCTTGCTGCAAATCAAGAAGTTCCCCGACATACCCGTCTCCACTCGAGAGGAATCACGAGGGTCCCGCCCACATCCAGAGGAGCCCCGTTTCGGCCTCGTAGCTCGAGATGAGGGATCCTGTCCCTGCTTCGTCGGGAAAGAGTTCCCGGCGTTCCCGTCGCATCTCAAGAGGAGGCCCTCTCAACAGGAACGGCGAGAGGAACTCCAGGGTCGTGCCACCATTCCAAGAGTCCCCCAGATGTCTCAGTCCATTCCAGAGGAACCTCTTTTCCCTTCACCGGCTCGTCTTTCACGCCGAGGATCGACTCCCACCAAGGTGGCACGTGGCACAGCCCTGTGGGAAAGCCTCGTGTGAAAGCCTCGAGGGACAGCCTCGAGGGAAAGCCACAGATCCCTTGATCCACGTGACAGGAAGCGTGACACTACTGCTGCAGCTCGGGAGGAAAGCGCACGTGCATGCCCCCACTCGAGACGAGGCCTGACTCTCCTGGGGAGACTCAGAAGCACCCCAAGATCCATGGCAACACTGGAGAGGAATCCTCAGGTTCCGGCCCCGACTCCACACAAGGACTGAGGCCCCGGCATGGACGGGAGAGGAATCCCGAGAGGTCCCCAAGCAACTCGCATGGGGACTAGCCTTTCCTGAGGCCACCAGAGCGGGTCCCTGAGGTCCCCGTCGTAACTCGAGAAGACCTGTCGCAACTCGAGAAAATCCAGGAGGTTCTCCCCTCCAGGCGAGATGAGGCCCATTTCTGCTGAGGTGTCACGAAGCGGATCACACCTCACCTCTGGAACTTCGAAAGGCTCCTTCACACCCTTGCTGCAAATCAAGAAGTTCCCCGACATACCCGTCTCCACTCGAGAGGAATCACGAGGGTCCCGCCCACATCCAGAGGAGCCCCGTTTCGGCCTCGTAGCTCGAGATGAGGGATCCTGTCCCTGCTTCGTCGGGAAAGAGTTCCCGGCGTTCCCGTCGCATCTCAAGAGGAGGCCCTCTCAACAGGAACGGCGAGAGGAACTCCAGGGTCGTGCCACCATTCCAAGAGTCCCCCAGATGTCTCAGTCCATTCCAGAGGAACCTCTTTTCCCTTCACCGGCTCGTCTTTCACGCCGAGGATCGAATCCCACCAAGGTGGCACGTGGTACAGCCCTGTGGGAAAGCCTCCTGGGAAAGCCTCGAGGGACAGCCTCGAGGGAAAGCCACAGATCCCTTGATCCACGTGACAGGAAGCGTGACACTACTGCTGCAGCTCGGGAGGAAAGCGCACGTGCATGCCCCCACTCGAGACGAGGCCTGACTCCCCTGGGGAGACTCAGAAGCACCCCAAGATCCATGGCAACACTGGAGAGGAATCCTCAGGTTCCGGCCCCGACTCCACACAAGGACTGAGGCCCCGGCATGGACGGGAGAGGAATCCCGAGAGGTCCCCAAGCAACTCGCATGGGGACTGGCCTTTCCTGAGGCCACCAGAGCGGGTCCCTGAGGTCCCCGTCGTAACTCGAGAAGACCTGCCGCAACTCGAGAAAATCCAGGAGGTTCTCCCCTCCAGGCGAGATGAGGCCCATTTCTGCTGAGGTGTCACGAAGCGGATCACACCTCACCTCTGGAACTTCGAAAGGCTCCTTCACACCCTTGCTGCAAATCAATAAGTTCCCCGACATACCCGTCTCCACTCGAGAGGAATCACGAGGGTCCCGCCCACATCCAGAGGAGCCCCGTTTCGGCCTCGTAGCTCGAGATGAGGGATCCTGTCCCTGCTTCGTCGGGAAAGAGTTCCCGGCGTTCCCGTCGCATCTCAAGAGGAGGCCCTCTCAACAGGAACGGCGAGAGGAACTCCAGGGTCGTGCCACCATTCCAAGAGTCCCCCAGATGTCTCAGTCCATTCCAGAGGAACCTCTTTTCCCTTCACCGGCTCGTCTTTCACGCCGAGGATCGACTCCCACCAAGGTGGCACGTGGCACAGCCCTGTGGGAAAGCCTCGTGGGAAAGCCTCGAGGGACAGCCTCGAGGGAAAGACACAGATCCCTTGATCCACGTGACAGGAAGCGTGACTCTACTGCTGCAGCTCGGGAGGAAAGCGCACGTGCATGCCCCCACTCGAGACGAGGCCTGACTCCCCTGGGGAGACTCAGAAGCACCCCAAGATCCATGGCAACACTGGAGAGGAATCCTCAGGTTCCGGCCCCGACTCCACACAAGGACTGAGGCCCCGGCATGGACGGGAGAGGAAGCCCGAGAGGTCCCCTAGCAACTCGCATGGGGACTGGCCTTTCCTGAGGCCACCAGAGCGGGTCCCTGAGGTCCCCGTCGTAACTCGAGAAGACCTGCCGCAACTCGAGAAAATCCAGGAGGTTCTCCCCTCCAGGCGAGATGAGGCCCATTTCCGCTGAGGCGTCTCGAGGCTGATCACACCTCACCTCTGGAACTTCGAAAGGGTCCTTCACACCCTTGGTGCAAATCAAGAAGTTCCCCGACATACCCGTCTCCACTCGAGAGGAATCACGAGGGTCCCGCCCACATCCAGAGGAGCCCCGTTTCCTCCTCGTAGCTCGAGATGAGGGATCCTTTCCCTGCTTCGTCGGGAAAGAGTTCCCGGCGTTCCCGTCGCATCTCAAGAGGAGGCCCTCTCAACAGGAACGGCGAGAGGAACTCCAGGGTCGTGCCACCATTCCAAGAGTCCCCGAGATGTCTCAGTCCATTCCAGAGGAACCTCTTTTCCCTTCACCGGCTCGTCTTTCACGCCGAGGATCGACTCACACCAAGGTGGCACGTGGCACAGCCCTGTGGTAAAGCCTCCTGGGAAAGCCTCGAGGGACAGCCTCGAGGGAAAGCCACAGATCCCTTGATCCACGTGACAGGAAGCGTGACACTACTGCTGCAGCTCGGGAGGAAAGCGCACGTGCATGCCCCCACTCGAGACGAGTCCTGACTCCCCTGGGGAGACTCAGAAGCACCCCAAGATCCATGGCAACACTGGAGAGGAATCCTCAGGTTCCGGCCCCGACTCCACACAAGGACTGAGGCCCCGGCATGGACGGGAGAGGAATCCCGAGAGGTCCCCAAGCAACTCGCATGGGGACTAGCCTTTCCTGAGGCCACCAGAGCGGGTCCCTGAGGTCCCCGTCGTAACTCGAGAAGACCTGCCGCAACTCGAGAAAATCCAGGAGGTTCTCCCCTCCAGGCGAGATGAGGCCCATTTCTGCTGAGGTGTCACGAAGCGGATCACACCTCACCTCTGGAACTTCGAAAGGCTCCTTCACACCCTTGCTGCAAATCAAGAAGTTCCCCGACATACCCGTCTCCACTCGAGAGGAATCACGAGGGTCCCGCCCACATCCAGAGGAGCCCCGTTTCGGCCTCGTAGCGCGAGATGAGGGATCCTGTCCCTGCTTCGTCGGGAAAGAGTTCCCGGCGTTCCCGTCGCATCTCAAGAGGAGGCCCTCTCAACAGGAACGGCGAGAGGAACTCCAGGGTCGTGCCACCTTTCCAAGAGTCCCCCAGATGTCTCAGTCCATTCCAGAGGAACCTCTTTTCCCTTCACCGGCTCGTCTTTCACGCCGAGGATCGACTCCCACCAAGGTGGCACGTGGCACAGCCCTGTGGGAAAGCCTCGTGTGAAAGCCTCGAGGGACAGCCTCGAGGGAAAGCCACAGATCCCTTGATCCACGTGACAGGAAGCGTGACACTACTGCTGCAGCTCGGGAGGAAAGCGCACGTGCATGCCCCCACTCGAGACGAGGCCTGACTCCCCTGGGGAGACTCAGAAGCACCCCAAGATCCATGGCAACACTGGAGAGGAATCCTCAGGTTCCGGCCCCGACTCCACACAAGGACTGAGGCCCCAGCATGGACGGGAGAGGAATCCCGAGAGGTCCCCAAGCAACTCGCATGGGGACTGGCCTTTCCTGAGGCCACCAGAGCGGGTCCCTGAGGTCCCCGTCGTAACTCGAGAAGACCTGCCGCAACTCGAGAAAATCCAGGAGGTTCTCGCCTCCAGGCGAGATGAGGCCCATTTCCGCTGAGGCGTCTCGAGGCTGATCACACCTCCACTCTGGAACTTCTAAAGGGTCCTTCACACCCTTGCTGCAAATCAAGAAGTTCCCCGACATACCCGTCTCCACTCGAGAGGAATCACGAGGGTCCCGCCCACATCCAGAGGAGCCCCGTTTCGGCCTCGTAGCTCGAGATGAGGGATCCTGTCCCTGCTTCGTCGGGAAAGAGTTCCCGGCGTTCCCGTCGCATCTCAAGAGGAGGCCCTCTCAACAGGAACGGCGAGAGGAACTCCAGGGTCGTGCCACCATTCCAAGAGTCCCCCAGATGTCTCAGTCCATTCCAGAGGAACCTCTTTTCCCTTCACCGGCTCGTCTTTCACGCCGAGGATCGACTCCCACCAAGGTGGCACGTGGCACAGCCCTGTGGGAAAGCCTCGTGTGAAAGCCTCGAGGGACAGCCTCGAGGGAAAGCCACAGATCCCTTGATCCACGTGACAGGAAGCGTGACACTACTGCTGCAGCTCGGGAGGAAAGCGCACGTGCATGCCCCCACTCGAGACGAGGCCTGACTCTCCTGGGGAGACTCAGAAGTACCCCAAGATCCATGGCAACACTGGAGAGGAATCCTCAGGTTCCGGCCCCGACTCCACACAAGGACTGAGGCCCCGGCATGGACGGGAGAGGAATCCCGAGAGGTCCCCAAGCAACTCGCATGGGGACTAGCCTTTCCTGAGGCCACCAGAGCGGGTCCCTGAGGTCCCCGTCGTAACTCGAGAAGACCTGTCGCAACTCGAGAAAATCCAGGAGGTTCTCCCCTCCAGGCGAGATGAGGCCCATTTCTGCTGAGGTGTCACGAAGCGGATCACACCTCACCTCTGGAACTTCGAAAGGCTCCTTCACACCCTTGCTGCAAATCAAGAAGTTCCCCGACATACCCGTCTCCACTCGAGAGGAATCACGAGGGTCCCGCCCACATCCAGAGGAGCCCCGTTTCGGCCTCGTAGCTCGAGATGAGGGATCCTGTCCCTGCTTCGTCGGGAAAGAGTTCCCGGCGTTCCCGTCGCATCTCAAGAGGAGGCCCTCTCAACAGGAACGGCGAGAGGAACTCCAGGGTCGTGCCACCATTCCAAGAGTCCCCCAGATGTCTCAGTCCATTCCAGAGGAACCTCTTTTCCCTTCACCGGCTCGTCTTTCACGCCGAGGATCGAATCCCACCAAGGTGGCACGTGGTACAGCCCTGTGGGAAAGCCTCCTGGGAAAGCCTCGAGGGACAGCCTCGAGGGAAAGCCACAGATCCCTTGATCCACGTGACAGGAAGCGTGACACTACTGCTGCAGCTCGGGAGGAAAGCGCACGTGCATGCCCCCACTCGAGACGAGGCCTGACTCCCCTGGGGAGACTCAGAAGCACCCCAAGATCCATGGCAACACTGGAGAGGAATCCTCAGGTTCCGGCCCCGACTCCACACAAGGACTGAGGCCCCGGCATGGACGGGAGAGGAATCCCGAGAGGTCCCCAAGCAACTCGCATGGGGACTGGCCTTTCCTGAGGCCACCAGAGCGGGTCCCTGAGGTCCCCGTCGTAACTCGAGAAGACCTGCCGCAACTCGAGAAAATCCAGGAGGTTCTCCCCTCCAGGCGAGATGAGGCCCATTTCTGCTGAGGTGTCACGAAGCGGATCACACCTCACCTCTGGAACTTCGAAAGGCTCCTTCACACCCTTGCTGCAAATCAATAAGTTCCCCGACATACCCGTCTCCACTCGAGAGGAATCACGAGGGTCCCGCCCACATCCAGAGGAGCCCCGTTTCGGCCTCGTAGCTCGAGATGAGGGATCCTGTCCCTGCTTCGTCGGGAAAGAGTTCCCGGCGTTCCCGTCGCATCTCAAGAGGAGGCCCTCTCAACAGGAACGGCGAGAGGAACTCCAGGGTCGTGCCACCATTCCAAGAGTCCCCCAGATGTCTCAGTCCATTCCAGAGGAACCTCTTTTCCCTTCACCGGCTCGTCTTTCACGCCGAGGATCGACTCCCACCAAGGTGGCACGTGGCACAGCCCTGTGGGAAAGCCTCGTGGGAAAGCCTCGAGGGACAGCCTCGAGGGAAAGACACAGATCCCTTGATCCACGTGACAGGAAGCGTGACTCTACTGCTGCAGCTCGGGAGGAAAGCGCACGTGCATGCCCCCACTCGAGACGAGGCCTGACTCCCCTGGGGAGACTCAGAAGCACCCCAAGATCCATGGCAACACTGGAGAGGAATCCTCAGGTTCCGGCCCCGACTCCACACAAGGACTGAGGCCCCGGCATGGACGGGAGAGGAAGCCCGAGAGGTCCCCTAGCAACTCGCATGGGGACTGGCCTTTCCTGAGGCCACCAGAGCGGGTCCCTGAGGTCCCCGTCGTAACTCGAGAAGACCTGCCGCAACTCGAGAAAATCCAGGAGGTTCTCCCCTCCAGGCGAGATGAGGCCCATTTCCAGTGAGGCGTCTCGAGGCTGATCACACCTCACCTCTGGAACTTCGAAAGGGTCCTTCACACCCTTGGTGCAAATCAAGAAGTTCCCCGACATACCCGTCTCCACTCGAGAGGAATCACGAGGGTCCCGCCCACATCCAGAGGAGCCCCGTTTCCTCCTCGTAGCTCGAGATGAGGGATCCTTTCCCTGCTTCGTCGGGAAAGAGTTCCCGGCGTTCCCGTCGCATCTCAAGAGGAGGCCCTCTCAACAGGAACGGCGAGAGGAACTCCAGGGTCGTGCCACCATTCCAAGAGTCCCCGAGATGTCTCAGTCCATTCCAGAGGAACCTCTTTTCCCTTCACCGGCTCGTCTTTCACGCCGAGGATCGACTCACACCAAGGTGGCACGTGGCACAGCCCTGTGGTAAAGCCTCCTGGGAAAGCCTCGAGGGAAAGCCTCGAGGGAAAGCCACAGATCCCTTGATCCACGTGACAGGAAGCGTGACACTACTGCTGCAGCTCGGGAGGAAAGCGCACGTGCATGCCCCCACTCGAGACGAGTCCTGACTCCCCTGGGGAGACTCAGAAGCACCCCAAGATCCATGGCAACACTGGAGAGGAATCCTCAGGTTCCGGCCCCGACTCCACACAAGGACTGAGGCCCCGGCATGGACGGGAGAGGAATCCCGAGAGGTCCCCAAGCAACTCGCATGGGGACTAGCCTTTCCTGAGGCCACCAGAGCGGGTCCCTGAGGTCCCCGTCGTAACTCGAGAAGACCTGCCGCAACTCGAGAAAATCCAGGAGGTTCTCCCCTCCAGGCGAGATGAGGCCCATTTCTGCTGAGGTGTCACGAAGCGGATCACACCTCACCTCTGGAACTTCGAAAGGCTCCTTCACACCCTTGCTGCAAATCAAGAAGTTCCCCGACATACCCGTCTCCACTCGAGAGGAATCACGAGGGTCCCGCCCACATCCAGAGGAGCCCCGTTTCGGCCTCGTAGCGCGAGATGAGGGATCCTGTCCCTGCTTCGTCGGGAAAGAGTTCCCGGCGTTCCCGTCGCATCTCAAGAGGAGGCCCTCTCAACAGGAACGGCGAGAGGAACTCCAGGGTCGTGCCACCTTTCCAAGAGTCCCCCAGATGTCTCAGTCCATTCCAGAGGAACCTCTTTTCCCTTCACCGGCTCGTCTTTCACGCCGAGGATCGACTCCCACCAAGGTGGCACGTGGCACAGCCCTGTGGGAAAGCCTCGTGTGAAAGCCTCGAGGGACAGCCTCGAGGGAAAGCCACAGATCCCTTGATCCACGTGACAGGAAGCGTGACACTACTGCTGCAGCTCGGGAGGAAAGCGCACGTGCATGCCCCCACTCGAGACGAGGCCTGACTCCCCTGGGGAGACTCAGAAGCACCCCAAGATCCATGGCAACACTGGAGAGGAATCCTCAGGTTCCGGCCCCGACTCCACACAAGGACTGAGGCCCCGGCATGGACGGGAGAGGAATCCCGAGAGGCCCCCTAGCAACTCGCATGGGGACTGGCCTTTCCTGAGGCCACCAGAGCGGGTCCCTGAGGTCCCCTTCGTATCTCGAGAAGACCTGCCGCAACTCGAGAAAATCCAGGAGGTTCTCCCCTCCAGGCGAGATGAGGCCCATTTCTGCTGAGGCATCTGGAGGCTGATCACATCTCACCTCTGGAACTTCGAAAGGCTCCTTCACACCCTTGGTGCAAATCAAGAAGTTCCCCGACATAGCCGTCTCCACTCGAGAGGAATCACGAGGGACCCGCCCACATCCAGAGGAGCCCCGTTTCCGCCTCGTAGCTCGAGATGAGGGATCCTTTCCCTGCTTCGTCGGGAAAGAGTTCCCGGCGTTCCCGTCGCATCTCAAGAGGAGGCCCTCTCAACAGGAACGGCGAGAGGAACTCCAGGGTCGTGCCACCTTTCCAAGAGTCCCCCAGATGTCTCAGTCCATTCCAGAGGAACCTCTTTTCCCTTCACCGGCTCGTCTTTCACGCCGAGGATCGACTCACACCAAGGTGGCACGTGGCACAGCCCTGTGGGAAAGCCTCGTGGGAAAGCCTCGAGGGACAGCCTCGAGGGAAAGCCACAGATCCCTTGATCCACGTGACAGGAAGCGTGACACTACTGCTGCAGCTCGGGAGGAAAGCGCACGTGCATGCCCCCACTCGAGACGAGGCCTGACTCCCCTGGGGAGACTCAGAAGCACCCCAAGATCCATGGCAACACTGGAGAGGAATCCTCAGGTTCCGGCCCCGACTCCACAAAAGGACTGAGGCCCCGGCATGGACGGGAGAGGTATCCCGAGAGGTCCCCAAGCAACTCGCATGGGGACTAGCCTTTCCTGAGGCCACCAGAGCGGGTCCCTGAGGTCCCCGTCGTAACTCGAGAAGACCTGTCGCAACTCGAGAAAATCCAGGAGGTTCTCCCCTCCAGGCGAGATGAGGCCCATTTCTGCTGAGGTGTCACGAAGCGGATCACACCTCACCTCTGGAACTTCGAAAGGCTCCTTCACACCCTTGCTGCAAATCAAGAAGTTCCCCGACATACCCGTCTCCACTCGAGAGGAATCACGAGGGTCCCGCCCACATCCAGAGGAGCCCCGTTTCGGCCTCGTAGCTCGAGATGAGGGATCCTGTCCCTGCTTCGTCGGGAAAGAGTTCCCGGCGTTCCCGTCGCATCTCAAGAGGAGGCCCTCTCAACAGGAACGGCGAGAGGAACTCCAGGGTCGTGCCACCATTCCAAGAGTCCCCCAGATGTCTCAGTCCATTCCAGAGGAACCTCTTTTCCCTTCACCGGCTCGTTTTTCACGCCGAGGATCGAATCCCACCAAGGTGGCACGTGGCACAGCCCTGTGGGAAAGCCTCGTGGGAAAGCCTCGAGGGACAGCCTCGAGGGAAAGACACAGATCCCTTGATCCACGTGACAGGAAGCGTGACTCTGCTGCTGCAGCTCGGGAGGAAAGCGCACGTGCATGCCCCCACTCGAGACGAGGCCTGACTCCCCTGGGGAGACTCAGAAGCACCCCAAGATCCATGGCAACACTGGAGAGGAATCCTCAGGTTCCGGCCCCGACTCCACACAAGGACTGAGGCCCCGGCATGGACGGGAGAGGAATCCCGAGAGGTCCCCTAGCAACTCGCATGGGGACTGGCCTTTCCTGAGGCCACCAGAGCGGGTCCCTGAGGTCCCCGTCGTAACTCGAGAAGACCTGCCGCAACTCGAGAAAATCCAGGAGGTTCTCCCCTCCAGGCGAGATGAGGCCCATTTCCGCTGAGGCGTCTCGAGGCTGATCACACCTCACCTCTGGAACTTCGAAAGGGTCCTTCACACCCTTGGTGCAAATCAAGAAGTTCCCCGACATACCCGTCTCCACTCGAGAGGAATCACGAGGGTCCCGCCCACATCCAGAGGAGCCCCGTTTCCTCCTCGTAGCTCGAGATGAGGGATCCTTTCCCTGCTTCGTCGGGAAAGAGTTCCCGGCGTTCCCGTCGCATCTCAAGAGGAGGCCCTCTCAACAGGAACGGCGAGAGGAACTCCAGGGTCGTGCCACCATTCCAAGAGTCCCCCAGATGTCTCAGTCCATTCCAGAGGAACGTCTTTTCCCTTCACCGGCTCGTCTTTCACGCCGAGGATCGACTCACACCAAGGTGGCACGTGGCACAGCCCTGTGGGAAAGACTCGTGGGAAAGCCTCGAGGGACAGCCTCGAGGGAAAGCCACAGATCCCTTGATCCACGTGACAGGAAGCGTGACACTACTGCTGCAGCTCGGGAGGAAAGCGCACGTGCATGCCCCCACTCGAGACGAGGCCTGACTCCCCTGGGGAGACTCAGAAGCACCCCAAGATCCATGGCAACACTGGAGAGGAATCCTCAGGTTCCGGCCCCGACTCCACACAAGGACTGAGGCCCCGGCATGGACGGGAGAGGAATCCCGAGAGGCCCCCTAGCAACTCGCATGGGGACTGGCCTTTCCTGAGGCCACCAGAGCGGGTCCCTGAGGTCCCCGTCGTAACTCGAGAAGACCTGCCGCAACTCGAGAAAATCCAGGAGGTTCTCGCCTCCAGGCGAGATGAGGCCCATTTCCGCTGAGGCGTCTCAAGGCTGATCACACCTCCCCTCTGGAACTTCTAAAGGGTCCTTCACACCCTTGGTGCAAATCAAGAAGTTCCCCGACATACCCGTCTCCACTCGAGAGGAATCACGAGGGTCCCGCCCACATCCAGAGGAGCCCCGTTTCCACCTCGTAGCTCGAGATGAGGGATCCTTTCCCTGCTTCGTCGGGAAAGAGTTCCCGGCGTTCCCGTCGCATCTCAAGAGGAGGCCCTCTCAACAGGAACGGCGAGAAGAACTCCAGGGTCGTGCCACCATTCCAAGAGTCCCCCAGATGTCTCAGTCCATTCCAGAGGAACCTGTTTTCCCTTCACCGGCTCGTCTTTCACGCCGAGGATCGACTCCCACCAAGGTGGCACGTGGCACAGCCCTGTGGGAAAGCCTCGTGTGAAAGCCTCGAGGGACAGCCTCGAGGGAAAGCCACAGATCCCTTGATCCACGTGACAGGAAGCGTGACACTACTGCTGCAGCTCGGGAGGAAAGCGCACGTGCATGCCCCCACTCGAGACGAGGCCTGACTCAACTGGGGAGACTCAGAAGCACCTCAAGATCCATGGCAACACTGGAGAGGAATCCTCAGGTTCCGGCCCCGACTCCACACAAGGACTGAGGCCCCGGCATGGACGGGAGAGGAATCCCGAGAGGTCCCCAAGCAACTCGCATGGGGACTAGCCTTTCCTGAGGCCACCAGAGCGGGTCCCTGAGGTCCCCGTCGTAACTCGAGAAGACCTGTCGCAACTCGAGAAAATCCAGGAGGTTCTCCCCTCCAGGCGAGATGAGGCCCATTTCTGCTGAGGTGTCACGAAGCGGATCACACCTCACCTCTGGAACTTCGAAAGGCTCCTTCACACCCTTGCTGCAAATCAAGAAGTTCCCCGACATACCCGTCTCCACTCGAGAGGAATCACGAGGGTCCCGCCCACATCCAGAGGAGCCCCGTTTCGGCCTCGTAGCTCGAGATGAGGGATCCTGTCCCTGCTTCGTCGGGAAAGAGTTCCCGGCGTTCCCGTCGCATCTCAAGAGGAGGCCCTCTCAACAGGAACGGCGAGAGGAACTCCAGGGTCGTGCCACCATTCCAAGAGTCCCCCAGATGTCTCAGTCCATTCCAGAGGAACCTCTTTTCCCTTCACCGGCTCGTCTTTCACGCCGAGGATCGAATCCCACCAAGGTGGCACGTGGCACAGCCCTGTGGGAAAGCCTCGTGGGAAAGCCTCGAGGGACAGCCTCGAGGGAAAGACACAGATCCCTTGATCCACGTGACAGGAAGCGTGACTCTACTGCTGCAGCTCGGGAGGAAAGCGCACGTGCATGCCCCCACTCGAGACGAGGCCTGACTCCCCTGGGGAGACTCAGAAGCACCCCAAGATCCATGGCAACACTGGAGAGGAATCCTCAGGTTCCGGCCCCGACTCCACACAAGGACTGAGGCCCCGGCATGGACGGGAGAGGAATCCCGAGAGGTCCCCTAGCAACTCGCATGGGGACTGGCCTTTCCTGAGGCCACCAGAGCGGGTCCCTGAGGTCCCCGTCGTAACTCGAGAAGACCTGCCGCAACTCGAGAAAATCCAGGAGGTTCTCCCCTCCAGGCGAGATGAGGCCCATTTCCGCTGAGGCGTCTCGAGGCTGATCACACCTCACCTCTGGAACTTCGAAAGGGTCCTTCACACCCTTGGTGCAAATCAAGAAGTTCCCCGACATACCCGTCTCCACTCGAGAGGAATCACGAGGGTCCCGCCCACATCCAGAGGAGCCCCGTTTCCTCCTCGTAGCTCGAGATGAGGGATCCTTTCCCTGCTTCGTCGGGAAAGAGTTCCCGGCGTTCCCGTCGCATCTCAAGAGGAGGCCCTCTCAACAGGAACGGCGAGAGGAACTCCAGGGTCGTGCCACCATTCCAAGAGTTCCCCAGATGTCTCAGTCCATTCCAGAGGAACCTCTTTTCCCTTCACCGGCTCGTCTTTCACGCCGAGGATCGACTCACACCAAGGTGGCACGTGGCACAGCCCTGTGGGAAATCCTCCTGGGAAAGCCTCGAGGGACAGCCTCGAGGGAAAGCCAGAGATCCCTTGATCCACGTGACAGGAAGCGTGACACTACTGCTGCAGCTCGGGAGGAAAGCGCATGTGCATGCCCCCACTCGAGACGAGGCCTGACTCCCCTGGGGAGACTCAGAAGCACCCCAAGATCCATGGCAACACTGGAGAGGAATCCTCAGGTTCCGGCCCCGACTCCACACAAGGACTGAGGCCCCGGCATGGACGGGAGAGGAATCCCGAGAGGTCCCCAAGCAACTCGCATGGGGACTAGCCTTTCCTGAGGCCACCAGAGCGGGTCCCTGAGGTCCCCGTCGTAACTCGAGAAGACCTGCCGCAACTCGAGAAAATCCAGGAGGTTCTCCCCTCCAGGCGAGATGAGGCCCATTTCTGCTGAGGTGTCACGAAGCGGATCACACCTCACCTCTGGAACTTCGAAAGGCTCCTTCACACCCTTGCTTCAAATCAAGAAGTTCCCCGACATACCCGTCTCCACTCGAGAGGAATCACGAGGGTCCCGCCCACATCCAGAGGAGCCCCGTTTCGGCCTCGTACCTCGAGATGAGGGATCCTGTCCCTGCTTCGTCGGGAAAGAGTTCCCGGCGTTCCCGTCGCATCTCAAGAGGAGGCCCTCTCAACAGGAACGGCGAGAGGAACTCCAGGGTCGTGCCACCATTCCAAGAGTCCCCCAGATGTCTCAGTCCATTCCAGAGGAACCTCTTTTCCCTTCACCGGCTCGTCTTTCACGCCGAGGATCGACTCCACCAAGGTGGCACGTGGCACAGCCCTGTGGGAAAGCCTCGTGGGAAAGCCTCGAGGGACAGCCTCGAGGGAAAGACACAGATCCCTTGATCCACGTGACAGGAAGCGTGACTCTACTGCTGCAGCTCGGGAGGAAAGCGCTCGTGCATGCCCCCACTCGAGACGAGGCCTGACTCCCCTGGGGAGACTCAGAAGCACCCCAAGATCCATGGCAACACTGGAGAGGAATCCTCAGGTTCCGGCCCCGACTCCACACAAGGACTGAGGCCCCGGCATGGACGGGAGAGGAATCCCGAGAGGTCCCCAAGCAACTCGCATGGGGACTAGCCTTTCCTGAGGCCACCAGAGCGGGTCCCTGAGGTCCCCGTCGTAACTCGAGAAGACCTGTCGCAACTCGAGAAAATCCAGGAGGTTCTCCCCTCCAGGCGAGATGAGGCCCATTTCTGCTGAGGTGTCACGAAGCGGATCACACCTCACCTCTGGAACTTCGAAAGGCTCCTTCACACCCTTGCTGCAAATCAAGAAGTTCCCCGACATACCCGTCTCCACTCGAGAGGAATCACGAGGGTCCCGCCCACATCCAGAGGAGCCCCGTTTCGGCCTCGTAGCTCGAGATGAGGGATCCTGTCCCTGCTTCGTCGGGAAAGAGTTCCCGGCGTTCCCGTCGCATCTCAAGAGGAGGCCCTCTCAACAGGAACGGCGAGAGGAACTCCAGGGTCGTGCCACCATTCCAAGAGTCCCCCAGATGTCTCAGTCCATTCCAGAGGAACCTCTTTTCCCTTCACCGGCTCGTCTTTCACGCCGAGGATCGAATCCCACCAAGGTGGCACGTGGCACAGCCCTGTGGGAAAGCCTCGTGGGAAAGCCTCGAGGGACAGCCTCGAGGGAAAGACACAGATCCCTTGATCCACGTGACAGGAAGCGTGACTCTACTGCTGCAGCTCGGGAGGAAAGCGCACGTGCATGCCCCCACTCGAGACGAGGCCTGACTCCCCTGGGGAGACTCAGAAGCACCCCAAGATCCATGGCAACACTGGAGAGGAATCCTCAGGTTCCGGCCCCGACTCCACACAAGGACTGAGGCCCCGGCATGGACGGGAGAGGAATCCCGAGAGGTCCCCTAGCAACTCGCATGGGGACTGGCCTTTCCTGAGGCCACCAGAGCGGGTCCCTGAGGTCCCCGTCGTAACTCGAGAAGACCTGCCGCAACTCGAGAAAATCCAGGAGGTTCTCCCCTCCAGGCGAGATGAGGCCCATTTCCGCTGAGGCGTCTCGAGGCTGATCACACCTCACCTCTGGAACTTCGAAAGGGTCCTTCACACCCTTGGTGCAAATCAAGAAGTTCCCCGACATAGCCGTCTCCACTCGAGAGGAATCACGAGGGTCCCGCCCACATCCAGAGGAGCCCCGTTTCCTCCTCGTAGCTCGAGATGAGGGATCCTTTCCCTGCTTCGTCGGGAAAGAGTTCCCGGCGTTCCCGTCGCATCTCAAGAGGAGGCCCTCTCAACAGGAACGGCGAGAGGAACTCCAGGGTCGTGCCACCATTCCAAGAGTCCCCCAGATGTCTCAGTCCATTCCAGAGGAACCTCTTTTCCCTTCACCGGCTCGTCTTTCACGCCGAGGATCGACTCACACCAAGGTGGCACGTGGTACAGCCCTGTGGGAAAGCCTCCTGGGAAAGCCTCGAGGGACAGCCTCGAGGGAAAGCCACAGATCCCTTGATCCACGTGACAGGAAGCGTGACACTACTGCTGCAGCTCGGGAGGAAAGCGCACGTGCATGCCCCCACTCGAGACGAGGCCTGACTCCCCTGGGGAGACTCAGAAGCACCCCAAGATCCATGGCAACACTGGAGAGGAATCCTCAGGTTCCGGCCCCGACTCCACACAAGGACTGAGGCCCCGGCATGGACGGGAGAGGAATCCCGAGAGGTCCCCAAGCAACTCGCATGGGGACTGGCCTTTCCTGAGGCCACCAGAGCGGGTCCCTGAGGTCCCCGTCGTAACTCGAGAAGACCTGCCGCAACTCGAGAAAATCCAGGAGGTTCTCCCCTCCAGGCGAGATGAGGCCCATTTCTGCTGAGGTGTCACGAAGCGGATCACACCTCACCTCTGGAACTTCGAAAGGCTCCTTCACACCCTTGCTGCAAATCAATAAGTTCCCCGACATACCCGTCTCCACTCGAGAGGAATCACGAGGGTCCCGCCCACATCCAGAGGAGCCCGTTTCGGCCTCGTAGCTCGAGATGAGGGATCCTGTCCCTGCTTCGTCGGGAAAGAGTTCCCGGCGTTCCCGTCGCATCTCAAGAGGAGGCCCTCTCAACAGGAACGGCGAGAGGAACTCCAGGGTCGTGCCACCATTCCAAGAGTCCCCCAGATGTCTCAGTCCATTCCAGAGGAACCTCTTTTCCCTTCACCGGCTCGTCTTTCACGCCGAGGATCGACTCCCACCAAGGTGGCACGTGGCACAGCCCTGTGGGAAAGCCTCGTGGGAAAGCCTCGAGGGACAGCCTCGAGGGAAAGCCACAGATCCCTTGATCCACGTGACAGGAAGCGTGACACTACTGCTGCAGCTCGGGAGGAAAGCGCACGTGCATGCCCCCACTCGAGACGAGGCCTGACTCCCCTGGGGAGACTCAGAAGCACCCCAAGATCCATGGCAACACTGGAGAGGAATCCTCAGGTTCCGGCCCCGACTCCACACAAGGACTGAGGCCCCGGCATGGACGGGAGAGGAATCCCGAGAGGCCCCCTAGCAACTCGCATGGGGACTGGCCTTTCCTGAGGCCACCAGAGCGGGTC
Source organism: Budorcas taxicolor (assembly GCF_023091745.1). NCBI lineage: Eukaryota > Metazoa > Chordata > Mammalia > Artiodactyla > Bovidae > Budorcas > Budorcas taxicolor. Next base: position 171,728 of record NW_026292761.1, on the reverse strand, counting down.
CCTGAGGTCCCCGTCGTAACTCGAGAAGACCTGCCGCAACTCGAGAAAATCCAGGAGGTTCTCGCCTCCAGGCGAGATGAGGCCCATTTCCGCTGAGGCGTCTCGAGGCTGATCACACCTCCCCTCTGGAACTTCTAAAGGGTCCTTCACACCCTTGGTGCAAATCAAGAAGTTCCCCGACATACCCGTCTCCACTCGAGAGTAATCACGAGGGTCCCGCCCACATCCAGAGGAGCCCCGTTTCCGCCTCGTAGCTCGAGATGAGGGATCCTTTCCCTGCTTCGTCGGGAAAGAGTTCCCGGCGTTCCCGTCGCATCTCAAGAGGAGGCCCTCTCAACAGGAACGGCGAGAGGAACTCCAGGGTCGTGCCACCATTCCAAGAGTCCCCCAGATGTCTCAGTCCATTCCAGAGGAACCTGTTTTCCCTTCACCGGCTCGTCTTTCACGCCGAGGATCGACTCCCACCAAGGTGGCACGTGGCACAGCCCTGTGGGAAAGCCTCGTGTGAAAGCCTCGAGGGACAGCCTCGAGGGAAAGCCACAGATCCCTTGATCCACGTGACAGGAAGCGTGACACTACTGCTGCAGCTCGGGAGGAAAGCGCACGTGCATGCCCCCACTAGACGAGGCCTGACTCCCCTGGGGAGGCTCAGAAGCACCCCAAGATCCTTGGCAACACTGGAGAGGAATCCTCAGGTTCCGGCCCCGACTCCACACAAGGACTGAGGCCCCGGCATGGACATGAGAGGAATCCCGAGAGGTCCCCTAGCAATTCGCATGGGGACTGGCCTTTCCTGAGGCCACCAGAGCGGGTCCCTGAGGTCCCCGTCTAACTCGAGAAGACCTGCCGCAACTCGAGAAAATCCAGGAGGTTCTCCCCTCCAGGCGAGATGAGGCCCATTTCCGCTGAGGCGTCTCGAGGCTGATCACAGCTCACCTCTGGAACTTCGAAAGGGTCTTTCACACCCTTGGTGCAAATCAAGAAGATCCCCGACCTAGCCGTCTACACTCGAGAGGAATCACGAGGGTCCCGCCCACATCCAGAGGAGCCACGTTTCCGCCTCGTAGCTCGAGATGAGGGATCCTTTCCCGGCTTCGTCGGGAAAGAGTTCCCGGCGTTCCCGTCGCATCTCAAGAGGAGGTCCTCTCAACAGGAACGGCGAGAGGAACTCCAGGGTCGTGCCACCATTCCAAGAGTCCCCCAGATGTCTCAGTCCATTCCAGAGGAACCTCTTTTCCCTTCACCGGCTCGTCTTTCATGCCGAGGATCGACTCACACCAAGGTGGCACGTGGCACAGCCGTGTGGGAAAGCCTCGTGGGAAAGCCTCGAGGGACAGCCTCGAGGGAAAGCCACAGATCCCTTGATCCACGTGACAGGAAGCGTGACACTACTGCTGCAGCTCGGTAGGAAAGCGCACGTGCAGGCCCCCACTCGAGACGAGGCCTGACTCCCCTGGGGAGACTCAGAAGCACCCCAAGATCCTTGGCAACACTGGAGAGGAATCCTCAGGTTCCGGCCCCGACTCCACACAAGGACTGAGGCCCCGGCATGGACATGAGAGGAATCCCGAGAGGTCCCCTAGCAACTCGCATGGGGACTGGCCTTTCCTGAGGCCAACAGAGCGGGTCCCTGAGGTCCCCGTCTAACTCGAGAAGACCTGCCGCAACTCGAGAAAATCCAGGAGGTTCTCCCCTCCAGGCGAGATGAGGCCCATTTCCGCTGAGGCGTCTCGAGGCTGATCACAGCTCACCTCTGGAGCTTCGAAAGGGTCCTTCACACCCTTGGTGCAAATCAAGAAGTTCACCGACCTAGCCGTCTCCACTCGAGAGGAATCACGAGGGTCCCGCCCACATCCAGAGGAGCCCCGTTTCCGCCTCGTAGCTCGAGATGAGGGATCCTTTCCCTGCTTCGTCGGGAAAGAGTTCCCGGCGTTCCCGTCGCATCTCAAGAGGAGGCCCTCTCAACAGGAACGGCGAGAGGAACTCCAGGGTCGTGCCACCATTCCAAGAGTCCCCCAGATGTCTCAGTCCATTCCAGAGGAACCTCTTTTCCCTTCACCGGCTCGTCTTTCACGCCGAGGATCGACTCACACCAAGGTGGCACGTGGCACAGCCCTGTGGGAAAGCCTCGTGGGAAAGCCTCGAGGGACAGCCTCGAGGGAAAGCCACAGATCCCTTGATCCACGTGACAGGAAGCGTGACACTACTGCTGCAGCTCGGGAGGAAAGCGCACGTGCAGGCCCCCACTCGAGACGAGGCCTGACTCCCCTGGGGAGACTCAGAAGCACCCCAAGATCCTTGGCAACACTGGAGAGGAATCCTCAGGTTCCGGCCCCGACTCCACACAAGGACTGAGGCCCCGGCATGGACATGAGAGGAATCCCGAGAGGTCCCCTAGCAATTCGCATGGGGACTGGCCTTTCCTGAGGCCACCAGAGCGGGTCCCTGAGGTCCCCGTATAACTCGAGAAGACCTGCCGCAACTCGAGAAAATCCAGGAGGTTCTCCCCTCCAGGCGAGATGAGGCCCATTTCCGCTGAGGCGTCTCGAGGCTGATCACACCTCACCTCTGGAGCTTCGAAAGGGTCCTTCACACCCTTGGTGCAAATCAAGAAGTTCCCCGACCTAGCCGTCTCCACTCGAGAGGAATCACGAGGGTCCCGCCCACATCCAGAGGAGCCCCGTTTCCGCCTCGTAGCTCGAGATGAGGGATCCTTTCCCTGCTTCGTCGGGAAAGAGTTCCCGGCGTTCCCGTCGCATCTCAAGAGGAGGCCCTCTCAACAGGAACGGCGAGAGGAACTCCAGGGTCGTGCCACCATTCCAAGAGTCCCCCAGATGTCTCAGTCCATTCCAGAGGAACCTCTTTTCCCTTCACCGGCTCGTCTTTCACGCCGAGGATAGACTCACACCAAGGTGGCACGTGGCACATCCCTGTGGGAAAGCCTCGTGGGAAAGCCTCGAGGGACAGCCTCGAGGGAAAGCCACAGATCCCTTGATCCACGTGACAGGAAGCGTGACACTACTGCTGCAGCTCGGGAGGAAAGCGCACGTGCAGGCCCCCACTCGAGACGAGGCCTGACTCCCCTGGGGAGACTCAGAAGCACCCCAAGATCCATGGCAACACTGGAGAGGAATCCTCAGGTTCCGGCCCCGACTCCACACAAGGACTGAGGCCCCGGCATGGACGGGAGAGGAATCCCGAGAGGTCCCCTAGCAACTCGCATGGGGACTGGCCTTTCCTGAGGCCACCAGAGCGGGTCCCTGAGGTCCCCGTCGTAACTCGAGAAGACCTGCCGCAACTCGAGAAAATCCAGGAGGTTCTCCCCTCCAGGCGAGATGAGGCCCATTTCCGCTGAGGCGTCTCGAGGCTGATCACACCTCACCTCTGGAACTTCGAAAGGGTCCTTCACACCCTTGGTGCAAATCAAGAAGTTCCCCGACCTAGCCGTCTCCACTCGAGAGGAATCACGAGGGTCCCGCCCACATCCAGAGGAGCCCCGTTTCCGCCTCGTAGCTCGAGATGAGGGATCCTTTCCCTGCTTCGTCGGGAAAGAGTTCCCGGCGTTCCCGTCGCATCTCAAGAGGAGGCCCTCTCAACAGGAACGGCGAGAGGAACTCCAGGGTCGTGCCACCATTCCAAGAGTCCCCCAGATGTCTCAGTCCATTCCAGAGGAACCTCTTTTCCCTTCACCGGCTCGTCTTTCACGCCGAGGATCGACTCACACCAAGGTGGCACGTGGCACAGCCCTGTGGGAAAGCCTCTTGGGAAAGCCTCGAGGGACAGCCCCGAGGGAAAGCCACAGATCCCTTGATCCACGTGACAGGAAGCGTGACACTACTGCTGCAGCTCGGGAGGAAAGCGCACGTGCAGGCCCCCACTCGAGACGAGGCCTGACTCCCCTGGGGAGACTCAGAAGCACCCCAAGATCCATGGCAACACTGGAGAGGAATCCTCAGGTTCCGGCCCCGACTCCACACAAGGACTGAGGCCCCGGCATGGACGGGAGAGGAATCCCGAGAGGTCCCCTAGCAACTCGCATGGGGACTGGCCTTTCCTGAGGCCACCAGAGCGGGTCCCTGAGGTCCCCGTCGTAACTCGAGAAGACCTGCCGCAACTCGAGAAAATCCAGGAGGTTCTCCCCTCCAGGCGAGATGAGGCCCATTTCCGCTGAGGCGTCTCGAGGCTGATCACACCTCACCTCTGGAACTTCGAAAGGGTCCTTCACACCCTTGGTGCAAATCAAGAAGTTCCCCGACCTAGCCGTCTCCACTCGAGAGGAATCACGAGGGTCCCGCCCACATCCAGAGGAGCCCCGTTTCCGCCTCGTAGCTCGAGATGAGGGATCCTTTCCCTGCTTCGTCGGGAAAGAGTTCCCGGCGTTCCCGTCGCATCTCAAGAGGAGGCCCTCTCAACAGGAACGGCGAGAGGAACTCCAGGGTCGTGCCACCATTCCAAGAGTCCCCCAGATGTCTCAGTCCATTCCAGAGGAACTTCTTTTCCCTTCACCGGCTCGTCTTTCACGCCGAGGATCCACTCACCTCAAGGTGGCACGTGGCACAGCCCTGTGGGAAAGCCTCGTGGGAAAGCCTCGAGGGACAGCCTCGAGGGAAAGCCACAGATCCCTTGATCCACGTGACAGGAAGCGTGACACTACTGCTGCAGCTCGGGAGGAAAGCGCACGTGCATGCCCCCACTCGAGACGAGGCCTGACTCCCCTGGGGAGGCTCAGAAGCACCCCAAGATCCATGGCAACACTGCAGAGGAATCCTCAGGTACCGGCCCCGACTCCACACAAGGACTGAGGCCCCAGCATGGACGGGAGAGGAATCCCGAGAGGTCCCCTAGCAACTCGCATGGGGACTGGCCTTTCCTGAGGCCACCAGAGCGGGTCCCTGAGGTCCCCGTCGTAACTCGAGAAGACCTGCCGCAACTCGAGAAAATCCAGGAGGTTCTCCCCTCCAGGCGAGATGAGGCCCATTTCCGCTGAGGCGTCTCGAGGCTGATCACACCTCACCTCTGGAACTTCGAAAGGGTCCTTCACACCCTTGGTGCAAATCAAGAAGTTCCCCGACCTAGCCGTCTCCACTCGAGAGGAATCACGAGGGTCCCGCCCACATCCAGAGGAGCCCCGTTTCCGCCTCGTAGCTCGAGATGAGGGATCCTTTCCCTGCTTCGTCGGGAAAGAGTTCCCGGCGTTCCCGTCGCATCTCAAGAGGAGGCCCTCTCAACAGGAATGGCGAGAGGAACTCCAGGGTCGTGCCACCATTCCAAGAGTCCCCCAGATGTCTCAGTCCATTCCAGAGGAACCTCTTTTCCCTTCACCGGCTCGTCTTTCACGCCGAGGATCCACTCACCTCAAGGTGGCACGTGGCACAGCCCTGTGGGAAAGCCTCGTGGGAAAGCCTCGAGGGACAGCCTCGAGGGAAAGCCACAGATCCCTTGATCCACGTGACAGGAAGCGTGACACTACTGCTGCAGCTCGGGAGGAAAGCGCACGTGCATGCCCCCACTCGAGACGAGGCCTGACTCCCCTGGGGAGGCTCAGAAGCACCCCAAGATCCATGGCAACACTGCAGAGGAATCCTCAGGTTCCGGCCCCGACTCCACACAAGGACTGAGGCCCCAGCATGGACGGGAGAGGAATCCCGAGAGGTCCCCTAGCAACTCGCATGGGGACTGGCCTTTCCTGAGGCCACCAGAGCGGGTCCCTGAGGTCCCCGTCGTAACTCGAGAAGACCTGCCGCAACTCGAGAAAATCCAGGAGGTTCTCCCCTCCAGGCGAGATGAGGCCCATTTCCGCTGAGGCGTCTCGAGGCTGATCACACCTCACCTCTGGAACTTCGAAAGGGTCCTTCACACCCTTGGTGCAAATCAAGAAGTTCCCCGACCTAGCCGTCTCCACTCGAGAGGAATCACGAGGGTCCCGCCCACATCCAGAGGAGCCCCGTTTCCGCCTCGTAGCTCGAGATGAGGGATCCTTTCCCTGCTTCGTCGGGAAAGAGTTCCCGGCGTTCCCGTCGCATCTCCAGAGGAGGCCCTCTCAACAGGAACGGCGAGAGGAACTCCAGGGTCGTGCCACCATTCCAAGAGTCCCCCAGATGTCTCAGTCCATTCCAGAGGAACCTCTTTTCCCTCCACCGGCTCGTCTTTCACGCCGAGGATCGACTCACACCAAGGTGGCACGTGGCACAGCCCTGTGGGAAAGCCTCGTGGGAAAGCCTCGAGGGACAGCCTCGAGGGAAAGCCACAGATCCCTTGATCCACGTGACAGGAAGCGTGACACTACTGCTGCAGCTCGGGAGGAAAGCGCACGTGCATGCCCCCACTCGAGACGAGGCCTGACTCCCCTGGGGAGACTCAGAAGCACCCCAAGATCCATGGCAACACTGCAGAGGAATCCTCAGGTTCCGGCCCCGACTCCACACAAGGACTGAGGCCCCGGCATGGACGGGAGAGGATTCCCGAGAGGTCCCCTAGCAACTCGCATGGGGACTGGCCTTTCCTGAGGCCACCAGAGCGGGTCCCTGAGGTCCCCGTCGTAACTCGAGAAGACCTGCCGCAACTCGAGAAAATCCAGGAGGTTCTCCCCTCCAGGCGAGATGAGGCCCATTTCCGCTGAGGCGTCTCGAGGCTGATCACACCTCACCTCTGGAACTTCGAAAGGGTCCTTCACACCCTTGGTGCAAATCAAGAAGTTCTCCGACCTAGCCGTCTCCACTCGAGAGGATTCACGAGGGTCCCGCCCACATCCAGAGGAGCCCCGTTTCCGCCTCGTAGCTCGAGATGAGGGATCCTTTCCCTGCTTCGTCGGGAAAGAGTTCCCGGCGTTCCCGTCGCATCTCAAGAGGAGGCCCTCTCAACAGGAACGGCGAGAGGAACTCCAGGGTCGTGCCACCATTCCAAGAGTCCCCCAGATGTCTCAGTCCATTCCAGAGGAACCTCTTTTCCCTTCACCGGCTCGTCTTTCACGCCGAGGATCGACTCACACCAAGGTGGCACGTGGCACAGCCCTGTGGGAAAGCCTCTTGGGAAAGCCTCGAGGGACAGCCCCGAGGGAAAGCCACAGATCCCTTGATCCACGTGACAGGAAGCGTGACACTACTGCTGCAGCTCGGGAGGAAAGCGCACGTGCAGGCCCCCACTCGAGACGAGGCCTGACTCCCCTGGGGAGACTCAGAAGCACCCCAAGATCCATGGCAACACTGGAGAGGAATCCTCAGGTTCCGGCCCCGACTCCACACAAGGACTGAGGCCCCGGCATGGACGGGAGAGGAATCCCGAGAGGTCCCCTAGCAACTCGCATGGGGACTGGCCTTTCCTGAGGCCACCAGAGCGGGTCCCTGAGGTCCCCGTCGTAACTCGAGAAGACCTGCCGCAACTCGAGAAAATCCAGGAGGTTCTCCCCTCCAGGCGAGATGAGGCCCATTTCCGCTGAGGCGTCTCGAGGCTGATCACAGCTCACCTCTGGAACTTCGAAAGGGTCTTTAACACCCTTGGTGCAAATCAAGAAGTTCCCCGACCTAGCCGTCTCCACTCGAGAGGAATCACGAGGGTCCCGCCCACATCCAGAGGAGCCCCGTTTCCGCCTCGTAGCTCGAGATGAGGGATCCTTTCCCTGCTTCGTCGGGAAAGAGTTCCCGGCGTTCCCGTCGCATCTCCAGAGGAGGCCCTCTCAACAGGAACGGCGAGAGGAACTCCAGGGTCGTGCCACCATTCCAAGAGTCCCCCAGATGTCTCAGTCCATTCCAGAGGAACCTCTTTTCCCTCCACCGGCTCGTCTTTCACGCCGAGGATCGACTCACACCAAGGTGGCACGTGGCACAGCCCTGTGGGAAAGCCTCGTGGGAAAGCCTCGAGGGACAGCCTCGAGGGAAAGCCACAGATCCCTTGATCCACGTGACAGGAAGCGTGACACTACTGCTGCAGCTCGGGAGGAAAGCGCACGTGCATGCCCCCACTCGAGACGAGGCCTGACTCCCCTGGGGAGACTCAGAAGCACCCCAAGATACATGGCAACACTGCAGAGGAATCCTCAGGTTCCGGCCCCGACTCCACACAAGGACTGAGGCCCCGGCATGGACGGGAGAGGATTCCCGAGAGGTCCCCTAGCAACTCGCATGGGGACTGGCCTTTCCTGAGGCCACCAGAGCGGGTCCCTGAGGTCCCCGTCGTAACTCGAGAAGACCTGCCGCAACTCGAGAAAATCCAGGAGGTTCTCCCCTCCAGGCGAGATGAGGCCCATTTCCGCTGAGGCGTCTCGAGGCTGATCACACCTCACCTCTGGAACTTCGAAAGGGTCCTTCACACCCTTGGTGCAAATCAAGAAGTTCTCCGACCTAGCCGTCTCCACTCGAGAGGATTCACGAGGGTCCCGCCCACATCCAGAGGAGCCCCGTTTCCGCCTCGTAGCTCGAGATGAGGGATCCTTTCCCTGCTTCGTCGGGAAAGAGTTCCCGGCGTTCCCGTCGCATCTCAAGAGGAGGCCCTCTCAACAGGAACGGCGAGAGGAACTCCAGGGTCGTGCCACCATTCCAAGAGTCCCCCAGATGTCTCAGTCCATTCCAGAGGAACCTCTTTTCCCTTCACCGGCTCGTCTTTCACGCCGAGGATCGACTCACACCAAGGTGGCACGTGGCACAGCCCTGTGGGAAAGCCTCTTGGGAAAGCCTCGAGGGACAGCCTCGAGGGAAAGCCACAGATCCCTTGATCCACGTGACAGGAAGCGTGACACTACTGCTGCAGCTCGGGAGGAAAGCGCACGTGCAGGCCCCCACTCGAGACGAGGCCTGACTCCCCTGGGGAGACTCAGAAGCACCCCAAGATCCATGGCAACACTGGAGAGGAATCCTCAGGTTCCGGCCCCGACTCCACACAAGGACTGAGGCCCCGGCATGGACGGGAGAGGAATCCCGAGAGGTCCCCTAGCAACTCGCATGGGGACTGGCCTTTCCTGAGGCCACCAGAGCGGGTCCCTGAGGTCCCCGTCGTAACTCGAGAAGACCTGCCGCAACTCGAGAAAATCCAGGAGGTTCTCCCCTCCAGGCGAGATGAGGCCCATTTCCGCTGAGGCATCTCGAGGCTGATCACAGCTCACCTCTGGAACTTCGAAAGGGTCTTTCACACCCTTGGTGCAAATCAAGAAGATCCCCGACCTAGCCGTCTACACTCGAGAGGAATCACGAGGGTCCCGCCCACATCCAGAGGAGCCACGTTTCCGCCTCGTAGCTCGAGATGAGGGATCCTTTCCCGGCTTCGTCGGGAAAGAGTTCCCGGCGTTCCCGTCGCATCTCAAGAGGAGGTCCTCTCAACAGGAACGGCGAGAGGAACTCCAGGGTCGTGCCACCATTCCAAGAGTCCCCCAGATGTCTCAGTCCATTCCAGAGGAACCTCTTTTCCCTTCACCGGCTCGTCTTTCACGCCGAGGATCGACTCACACAAAGGTGGCACGTGGCACAGCCCTGTGGGAAAGCCTCGTGGGAAAGCCTCGAGGGACAGCCTCGAGGGAAAGCCACAGATCCCTTGATCCACGTGACAGGAAGCGTGACACTACTGCTGCAGCTCGGTAGGAAAGCGCACGTGCAGGCCCCCACTCGAGACGAGGCCTGACTCCCCTGGGGAGACTCAGAAGCACCCCAAGATCCTTGGCAACACTGGAGAGGAATCCTCAGGTTCCGGCCCCGACTCCACACAAGGACTGAGGCCCCGGCATGGACATGAGAGGAATCCCGAGAGGTCCCCTAGCAACTCGCATGGGGACTGGCCTTTCCTGAGGCCAACAGAGCGGGTCCCTGAGGTCCCCGTCTAACTCGAGAAGACCTGCCGCAACTCGAGAAAATCCAGGAGGTTCTCCCCTCCAGGCGAGATGAGGCCCATTTCCGCTGAGGCGTCTCGAGGCTGATCACAGCTCACCTCTGGAGCTTCGAAAGGGTCCTTCACACCCTTGGTGCAAATCAAGAAGTTCCCCGACCTAGCCGTCTCCACTCGAGAGGAATCACGAGGGTCCCGCCCACATCCAGAGGAGCCCCGTTTTCGCCTCGTAGCTCGAGATGAGGGATCCTTTCCCTGCTTCGTCGGGAAAGAGTTCCCGGCGTTCCCGTCGCATCTCAAGAGGAGGCCCTCTCAACAGGAACGGCGAGAGGAACTCCAGGGTCGTGCCACCATTCCAAGAGTCCCCCAGATGTCTCAGTCCATTCCAGAGGAACCTCTTTTCCCTTCACCGGCTCGTCTTTCACGCCGAGGATCGACTCACACCAAGGTGGCACGTGGCACAGCCCTGTGGGAAAGCCTCTTGGGAAAGCCTCGAGGGACAGCCTCGAGGGAAAGCCACAGATCCCTTGATCCACGTGACAGGAAGCGTGACACTACTGCTGCAGCTCGGGAGGAAAGCGCACGTGCAGGCCCCCACTCGAGACGAGGCCTGACTCCCCTGGGGAGACTCAGAAGCACCCCAAGATCCATGGCAACACTGGAGAGGAATCCTCAGGTTCCGGCCCCGACTCCACACAAGGACTGAGGCCCCGGCATGGACGGGAGAGGAATCCCGAGAGGTCCCCTAGCAACTCGCATGGGGACTGGCCTTTCCTGAGGCCACCAGAGCGGGTCCCTGAGGTCCCCGTCGTAACTCGAGAAGACCTGCCGCAACTCGAGAAAATCCAGGAGGTTCTCCCCTCCAGGCGAGATGAGGCCCATTTCCGCTGAGGCGTCTCGAGGCTGATCACAGCTCACCTCTGGAACTTCGAAAGGGTCTTTCACACCCTTGGTGCAAATCAAGAAGTTCCCCGACCTAGCCGTCTCCACTCGAGAGGAATCACGAGGGTCCCGCCCACATCCAGAGGAGCCCCGTTTCCGCCTCGTAGCTCGAGATGAGGGATCCTTTCCCTGCTTCGTCGGGAAAGAGTTCCCGGCGTTCCCGTCGCATCTCAAGAGGAGGCCCTCTCAACAGGAACGGCGAGAGGAACTCCAGGGTCGTGCCACCATTCCAAGAGTCCCCCAGATGTCTCAGTCCATTCCAGAGGAACCTCTTTTCCCTCCACCGGCTCGTCTTTCACGCCGAGGATCGACTCACACCAAGGTGGCACGTGGCACAGCCCTGTGGGAAAGCCTCGTGGGAAAGCCTCGAGGGACAGCCTCGAGGGAAAGCCACAGATCCCTTGATCCACGTGACAGGAAGCGTGACACTACTGCTGCAGCTCGGGAGGAAAGCGCACGTGCATGCCCCCACTCGATACGAGGCCTGACTCCCCTGGGGAGACTCAGAAGCACCCCAAGATCCATGGCAACACTGCAGAGGAATCCTCAGGTTCCGGCCCCGACTCCACACAAGGACTGAGGCCCCGGCATGGACGGGAGAGGATTCCCGAGAGGTCCCCTAGCAACTCGCATGGGGACTGGCCTTTCCTGAGGCCACCAGAGCGGGTCCCTGAGGTCCCCGTCGTAACTCGAGAAGACCTGCCGCAACTCGAGAAAATCCAGGAGGTTCTCCCCTCCAGGCGAGATGAGGCCCATTTCCGCTGAGGCGTCTCGAGGCTGATCACACCTCACCTCTGGAACTTCGAAAGGGTCCTTCACACCCTTGGTGCAAATCAAGAAGTTCTCCGACCTAGCCGTCTCCACTGGAGAGGATTCACGAGGGTCCCGCCCACATCCAGAGGAGCCCCGTTTCCGCCTCGTAGCTCGAGATGAGGGATCCTTTCCCTGCTTCGTCGGGAAAGAGTTCCCGGCGTTCCCGTCGCATCTCAAGAGGAGGCCCTCTCAACAGGAACGGCGAGAGGAACTCCAGGGTCGTGCCACCATTCCAAGAGTCCCCCAGATGTCTCAGTCCATTCCAGAGGAACCTCTTTTCCCTTCACCGGCTCGTCTTTAACGCCGAGGATCGACTCACACCAAGGTGGCACGTGGCACAGCCCTGTGGGAAAGCCTCTTGGGAAAGCCTCGAGGGACAGCCTCGAGGGAAAGCCACAGATCCCTTGATCCACGTGACAGGAAGCGTGACACTACTGCTGCAGCTCGGGAGGAAAGCGCACGTGCAGGCCCCCACTCGAGACGAGGCCTGACTCCCCTGGGGAGACTCAGAAGCACCCCAAGATCCATGGCAACACTGGAGAGGAATCCTCAGGTTCCGGCCCCGACTCCACACAAGGACTGAGGCCCCGGCATGGACGGGAGAGGAATCCCGAGAGGTCCCCTAGCAACTCGCATGCGGACTGGCCTTTCCTGAGGCCACCAGAGCGGGTCCCTGAGGTCCCCGTCGTAACTCGAGAAGACCTGCCGCAACTCGAGAAAATCCAGGAGGTTCTCCCCTCCAGGCGAGATGAGGCCCATTTCCGCTGAGGCGTCTCGAGGCTGATCACAGCTCACCTCTGGAACTTCGAAAGGGTCTTTCACACCCTTGGTGCAAATCAAGAAGATCCCCGACCTAGCCGTCTACACTCGAGAGGAATCACGAGGGTCCCGCCCACATCCAGAGGAGCCACGTTTCCGCCTCGTAGCTCGAGATGAGGGATCCTTTCCCGGCTTCGTCGGGAAAGAGTTCCCGGCGTTCCCGTCGCATCTCAAGAGGAGGTCCTCTCAACAGGAACGGCGAGAGGAACTCCAGGGTCGTGCCACCATTCCAAGAGTCCCCCAGATGTCTCAGTCCATTCCAGAGGAACCTCTTTTCCCTTCACCGGCTCGTCTTTCACGCCGAGGATCGACTCACACCAAGGTGGCACGTGGCACAGCCCTGTGGGAAAGCCTCGTGGGAAAGCCTCGAGGGACAGCCTCGAGGGAAAGCCACAGATCCCTTGATCCACGTGACAGGAAGCGTGACACTACTGCTGCAGCTCGGGAGGAAAGCGCACGTGCAGGCCCCCACTCGAGACGAGGCCTGACTCCCCTGGGGAGACTCAGAAGCACCCCAAGATCCTTGGCAACACTGGAGAGGAATCCTCAGGTTCCGGCCCCGACTCCACACAAGGACTGAGGCCCCGGCATGGACATGAGAGGAATCCCGAGAGGTCCCCTAGCAACTCGCATGGGGACTGGCCTTTCCTGAGGCCAACAGAGCGGGTCCCTGAGGTCCCCGTCTAACTCGAGAAGACCTGCCGCAACTCGAGAAAATCCAGGAGGTTCTCCCCTCCAGGCGAGATGAGGCCCATTTCCGCTGAGGCGTCTCGAGGCTGATCACAGCTCACCTCTGGAGCTTCGAAAGGGTCCTTCACACCCTTGGTGCAAATCAAGAAGTTCCCCGACCTAGCCGTCTCCACTCGAGAGGAATCACGAGGGTCCCGCCCACATCCAGAGGAGCCCCGTTTCCGCCTCGTAGCTCGAGATGAGGGATCCTTTCCCTGCTTCGTCGGGAAAGAGTTCCCGGCGTTCCCGTCGCATCTCAAGAGGAGGCCCTCTCAACAGGAACGGCGAGAGGAACTCCAGGGTCGTGCCACCATTCCAAGAGTCCCCCAGATGTCTCAGTCCATTCCAGAGGAACCTCTTTTCCCTTCACCGGCTCGTCTTTCACGCCGAGGATAGACTCACACCAAGGTGGCACGTGGCACAGCCGTGTGGGAAAGCCTCGTGGGAAAGCCTCGAGGGACAGCCTCGAGGGAAAGCCACAGATCCCTTGATCCACGTGACAGGAAGCGTGACACTACTGCTGCAGCTCGGGAGGAAAGCGCACGTGCAGGCCCCCACTCGAGACGAGGCCTGACTCCCCTGGGGAGACTCAGAAGCACCCCAAGATCCATGGCAACACTGGAGAGGAATCCTCAGGTTCCGGCCCCGACTCCACACAAGGACTGAGGCCCCGGCATGGACGGGAGAGGAATCCCGAGAGGTCCCCTAGCAACTCGCATGGGGACTGGCCTTTCCTGAGGCCACCAGAGCGGGTCCCTGAGGTCCCCGTCGTAACTCGAGAAGACCTGCCGCAACTCGAGAAAATCCAGGAGGTTCTCCCCTCCAGGCGAGATGAGGCCCATTTCCGCTGAGGCGTCTCGAGGCTGATCACACCTCACCTCTGGAACTTCGAAAGGGTCCTTCACACCCTTGGTGCAAATCAAGAAGTTCCCCGACCTAGCCGTCTCCACTCGAGAGGAATCACGAGGGTCCCGCCCACATCCAGAGGAGCCCCGTTTCCGCCTCTTAGCTCGAGATGAGGGATCCTTTCCCTGCTTCGTCGGGAAAGAGTTCCCGGCGTTCCCGTCGCATCTCAAGAGGAGGCCCTCTCAACAGGAACGGCGAGAGGAACTCCAGGGTCGTGCCACCATTCCAAGAGTCCCCCAGATGTCTCAGTCCATTCCAGAGGAACCTCTTTTCCCTTCACCGGCTCGTCTTTCACGCCGAGGATCGACTCACCTCAAGGTGGCACGTGGCACAGCCGTGTGGGAAAGCCTCGTGGGAAAGCCTCGAGGGACAGCCTCGAGGGAAAGCCACAGATCCCTTGATCCACGTGACAGGAAGCGTGACACTACTGCTGCAGCTCGGGAGGAAAGCGCACGTGCACGCCCCCACTCGAGACGAGGCCTGACTCCCCTGGGGAGACTCAGAAGCACCCCAAGATCCATGGCAACACTGGAGAGGAATCCTCAGGTTCCGGCCCCGACTCCACACAAGGACTGAGGCCCCGGCATGGACGGGAGAGGAATCCCGAGAGGTCCCCTAGCAACTCGCATGGGGACTGGCCTTTCCTGAGGCCACCAGAGCGGGTCCCTGAGGTCCCCGTCGTAACTCGAGAAGACCTGCCGCAACTCGAGAAAATCCAGGAGGTTCTCCCCTCCAGGCGAGATGAGGCCCATTTCCGCTGAGGCGTCTCGAGGCTGATCAAACCTCACCTCTGGAACTTCGAAAGGGTCCTTCACACCCTTGGTGCAAATCAAGAAGTTCCCCGACCTAGCCGTCTCCACTCGAGAGGAATCACGAGGGTCCCGCCCACATCCAGAGGAGCCCCGTTTCCGCCTCGTAGCTCGAGATGAGGGATCCTTTCCCTGCTTCGTCGGGAAAGAGTTCCCGGCGTTCCCGTCGCATCTCAAGAGGAGGCCCTCTCAACAGGAACGGCGAGAGGAACTCCAGGGTCGTGCCACCATTCCAAGAGTCCCCCAGATGTCTCAGTCCATTCCAGAGGAACCTCTTTTCCCTTCACCGGCTCGTCTTTCACGCCGAGGATAGACTCACACCAAGGTGGCACGTGGCACAGCCGTGTGGGAAAGCCTCGTGGGAAAGCCTCGAGGGACAGCCTCGAGGGAAAGCCACAGATCCCTTGATCCACGTGACAGGAAGCGTGACACTACTGCTGCAGCTCGGGAGGAAAGCGCACGTGCAGGCCCCCACTCGAGACGAGGCCTGACTCCCCTGGGGAGACTCAGAAGCACCCCAAGATCCATGGCAACACTGGAGAGGAATCCTCAGGTTCCGGCCCCGACTCCACACAAGGACTGAGGCCCCGGCATGGACGGGAGAGGAATCCCGAGAGGTCCCCTAGCAACTCGCATGGGGACTGGCCTTTCCTGAGGCCACCAGAGCGGGTCCCTGAGGTCCCCGTCGTAACTCGAGAAGACCTGCCGCAACTCGAGAAAATCCAGGAGGTTCTCCCCTCCAGGCGAGATGAGGCCCATTTCCGCTGAGGCGTCTCGAGGCTGATCACACCTCACCTCTGGAACTTCGAAAGGGTCCTTCACACCCTTGGTGCAAATCAAGAAGTTCCCCGACCTAGCCGTCTCCACTCGAGAGGAATCACGAGGGTCCCGCCCACATCCAGAGGAGCCCCGTTTCCGCCTCGTAGCTCGAGATGAGGGATCCTTTCCCTGCTTCGTCGGGAAAGAGTTCCCGGCGTTCCCGTCGCATCTCAAGAGGAGGCCCTCTCAACAGGAACGGCGAGAGGAACTCCAGGGTCGTGCCACCATTCCAAGAGTCCCCCAGATGTCTCAGTCCATTCCAGAGGAACCTCTTTTCCCTTCACCGGCTCGTCTTTCACGCCGAGGATCGACTCACCTCAAGGTGGCACGTGGCACAGCCGTGTGGGAAAGCCTCATGGGAAAGCCTCGAGGGACAGCCTCGAGGGAAAGCCACAGATCCCTTGATCCACGTGACAGGAAGCGTGACACTACTGCTGCAGCTCGGGAGGAAAGCGCACGTGCAGGCCCCCACTCGAGACGAGGCCTGACTCCCCTGGGGAGACTCAGAAGCACCCCAAGATCCATGGCAACACTGGAGAGGAATCCTCAGGTTCCGGCCCCGACTCCACACAAGGACTGAGGCCCCGGCATGGACGGGAGAGGAATCCCGAGAGGTCCCCTAGCAACTCGCATGGGGACTGGCCTTTCCTGAGGCCACCAGAGCGGGTCCCTGAGGTCCCCGTCGTAACTCGAGAAGACCTGCCGCAACACGAGAAAATCCAGGAGGTTCTCCCCTCCAGGCGAGATGAGGCCCATTTCCGCTGAGGCGTCTCGAGGCTGATCACACCTCACCTCTGGAACTTCGAAAGGGTCCTTCACACCGTTGGTGCAAATCAAGAAGTTCCCCGACCTAGCCGTCTCCACTCGAGAGGATTCACGAGGGTCCCGCCCACATCCAGAGGAGCCCCGTTTCCGCCTCGTAGCTCGAGATGAGGGATCCTTTCCCTGCTTCGTCGCAAAGAGTTCCCGGGGTTCCCGTCGCATCTCAAGAGGAGGCCCTCTCAACAGGAACGGCGAGAGGAACTCCAGGGTCGTGCCACCATTCCAAGAGTCCCCCAGATGTCTCAGTCCATTCCAGAGGAACCTCTTTTCCCTTCACCGGCTCGTCTTTCACGCCGAGGATCGACTCACACCAAGGTGGCACGTGGCACAGCCCTGTGGGAAAGCCTCGTGGGAAAGCCTCGAGGGACAGCCTCGAGGGAAAGCCACAGATCCCTTGATCCACGTGACAGGAAGCGTGACACTACTGCTGCAGCTCGGGAGGAAAGCGCACGTGCAGGCCCCCACTCGAGACGAGGCCTGACTCCCCTGGGGAGACTCAGAAGCACCCCAAGATCCTTGGCAACACTGGAGAGGAATCCTCAGGTTCCGGCCCCGACTCCACACAAGGACTGAGGCCCCGGCATGGACATGAGAGGAATCCCGAGAGGTCCCCTAGCAACTCGCATGGGGACTGGCCTTTCCTGAGGCCACCAGAGCGGGTCCCTGAGGTCCCCGTCTAACTCGAGAAGACCTGCCGCAACTCGAGAAAATCCAGGAGGTTCTCCCCTCCAGGCGAGATGAGGCCCATTTCCGCTGAGGCGTCTCGAGGCTGATCACACCTCACCTCTGGAGCTTCGAAAGGGTCCTTCACACCCTTGGTGCAAATCAAGAAGTTCACCGACCTAGCCGTCTCCACTCGAGAGGAATCACGAGGGTCCCGCCCACATCCAGAGGAGCCCCGTTTCCGCCTCGTAGCTCGAGATGAGGGATCCTTTCCCTGCTTCGTCGGGAAAGAGTTCCCGGCGTTCCCGTCGCATCTCAAGAGGAGGCCCTCTCAACAGGAACGGCGAGAGGAACTCCAGGGTCGTGCCACCATTCCAAGAGTCCCCCAGATGTCTCAGTCCATTCCAGAGGAACCTCTTTTCCCTTCACCGGCTCGTCTTTCACGCCGAGGATCGACTCACACCAAGGTGGCACGTGGCACAGCCCTGTGGGAAAGCCTCGTGGGAAAGCCTCGAGGGACAGCCTCGAGGGAAAGCCACAGATCCCTTGATCCACGTGACAGGAAGCGTGACACTACTGCTGCAGCTCGGGAGGAAAGCGCACGTGCAGGCCCCCACTCGAGACGAGGCCTGACTCCCCTGGGGAGACTCAGAAGCACCCCAAGATCCATGGCAACACTGGAGAGGAATCCTCAGGTTCCGGCCCCGACTCCACACAAGGACTGAGGCCCCGGCATGGACGGGAGAGGAATCCCGAGAGGTCCGCTAGCAACTCGCATGGGGACTGGCCTTTCCTGAGGCCACCAGAGCGGGTCCCTGAGGTCCCCGTCGTAACTCGAGAAGACCTGCCGCAACTCGAGAAAATCCAGGAGGTTCTCCCCTCCAGGCGAGATGAGGCCCATTTCCGCTGAGGCGTCTCGAGGCTGATCACACCTCACCTCTGGAACTTCGAAAGGGTCCTTCACACCCTTGGTGCAAATCAAGAAGTTCCCCGACCTAGCCGTCTCCACTCGAGAGGAATCACGAGGGTCCCGCCCACATCCAGAGGAGCCCCGTTTCCGCCTCGTAGCTCGAGATGAGGGATCCTTTCCCTGCTTCGTCGGGAAAGAGTTCCCGGCGTTCCCGTCGCATCTCAAGAGGAGGCCCTCTCAACAGGAACGGCGAGAGGAACTCCAGGGTCGTGCCACCATTCCAAGAGTCCCCCAGATGTCTCAGTCCATTCCAGAGGAACCTCTTTTCCCTTCACCGGGTCGTCTTTCACGCCGAGGATCGACTCACACCAAGGTGGCACGTGGCACAGCCCTGTGGGAAAGCCTCGTGGGAAAGCCTCGAGGGACAGCCTCGAGGGAAAGCCACAGATCCCTTGATCCACGTGACAGGAAGCGTGACACTACTGCTGCAGCTCGGGAGGAAAGCGCACGTGCAGGCCCCCACTCGAGACGAGGCCTGACTCCCCTGGGGAGACTCAGAAGCACCCCAAGATCCATGGCAACACTGGAGAGGAATCCTCAGGTTCCGGCCCCGACTCCACACAAGGACTGAGGCCCCGGCATGGACGGGAGAGGAATCCCGAGAGGTCCCCTAGCAACTCGCATGGGGACTGGCCTTTCCTGAGGCCACCAGAGCGGGTCCCTGAGGTCCCCGTCGTAACTCGAGAAGACCTGCCGCAACTCGAGAAAATCCAGGAGGTTCTCCCCTCCAGGCGAGATGAGGCCCATTTCCGCTGAGGCGTCTCGAGGCTGATCACACCTCACCTCTGGAACTTCGAAAGGGTCCTTCACACCGTTGGTGCAAATCAAGAAGTTCCCCGACCTAGCCGTCTCCACTCGAGAGGATTCACGAGGGTCCCGCCCACATCCAGAGGAGCCCCGTTTCCGCCTCGTAGCTCGAGATGAGGGATCCTTTCCCTGCTTCGTCGCAAAGAGTTCCCGGCGTTCCCGTCGCATCTCAAGAGGAGGCCCTCTCAACAGGAACGGCGAGAGGAACTCCAGGGTCGTGCCACCATTCCAAGAGTCCCCCAGATATCTCAGTCCATTCCAGAGGAACCTCTTTTCCCTTCACCGGCTCGTCTTTCACGCCGAGGATCGACTCACACCAAGGTGGCACGTGGCACAGCCCTGTGGGAAAGCCTCGTGGGTAAGCCTCGAGGGACAGCCTCGAGGGAAAGCCACAGATCCCTTGATCCACGTGACAGGAAGCGTGACACTACTGCTGCAGCTCGGGAGGAAAGCGCACGTGCAGGCCCCCACTCGAGACGAGGCCTGACTCCCCTGGGGAGACTCAGAAGCACCCCAAGATCCTTGGCAACACTGGAGAGGAATCCTCAGGTTCCGGCCCCGACTCCACACAAGGACTGAGGCCCCGGCATGGACATGAGAGGAATCCCGAGAGGTCCCCTAGCAACTCGCATGGGGACTGGCCTTTCCTGAGGCCACCAGAGCGGGTCCCTGAGGTCCCCGTCTAACTCGAGAAGACCTGCCGCAACTTGAGAAAATCCAGGAGGTTCTCCCCTCCAGGCGAGATGAGGCCCATTTCCGCTGAGGCGTCTCGAGGCTGATCACACCTCACCTCTGGAGCTTCGAAAGGGTCCTTCACACCCTTGGTGCAAATCAAGAAGTTCACCGACCTAGCCGTCTCCACTCGAGAGGAATCACGAGGGTCCCGCCCACATCCAGAGGAGCCCCGTTTCCGCCTCGTAGCTCGAGATGAGGGATCCTTTCCCTGCTTCGTCGGGAAAGAGTTCCCGGCGTTCCCGTCGCATCTCAAGAGGAGGCCCTCTCAACAGGAACGGCGAGAGGAACTCCAGGGTCGTGCCACCATTCCAAGAGTCCCCCAGATGTCTCACTCCATTCCAGAGGAAGCTCTTTTCCCTTCACCGGCTCGTCTTTCACGCCGAGGATCGACTCACACCAAGGTGGCACGTGGCACAGCCCTGTGGGAAAGCCTCGTGGGAAAGCCTCGAGGGACAGCCTCGAGGGAAAGCCACAGATCCCTTGATCCACGTGACAGGAAGCGTGACACTACTGCTGCAGCTCGGGAGGAAAGCGCACGTGCAGGCCCCCACTCGAGACGAGGCCTGACTCCCCTGGGGAGACTCAGAAGCACCCCAAGATCCATGGCAACACTGGAGAGGAATCCTCAGCTTCCGGCCCCGACTCCACACAAGGACTGAGGCCCCGGCATGGACGGGAGAGGAATCCCGAGAGGTCCCCTAGCAACTCGCATGGGGACTGGCCTTTCCTGAGGCCACCAGAGCGGGTCCCTGAGGTCCCCGTCGTAACTCGAGAAGACCTGCCGCAACTCGAGAAAATCCAGGAGGTTCTCCCCTCCAGGCGAGATGAGGCCCATTTCCGCTGAGGCGTCTCGAGGCTGATCACACCTCACCTCTGGAACTTCGAAAGGGTCCTTCACACCCTTGGTGCAAATCAAGAAGTTCCCCGACCTAGCCGTCTCCACTCGAGAGGAATCACGAGGGTCCCGCCCACATCCAGAGGAGCCCCGTTTCCGCCTCGTAGCTCGAGATGAGGGATCCTTTCCCTGCTTCGTCGGGAAAGAGTTCCCGGCGTTCCCGTCGCATCTCAAGAGGAGGCCCTCTCAACAGGAACGGCGAGAGGAACTCCAGGGTCGTGCCACCATTCCAAGAGTCCCCCAGATGTCTCAGTCCATTCCAGAGGAACCTCTTTTCCCTTCACCGAGTCGTCTTTCACGCCGAGGATCGACTCACACCAAGGTGGCACGTGGCACAGCCCTGTGGGAAAGCCTCGTGGGAAAGCCTCGAGGGACAGCCTCGAGGGAAAGCCACAGATCCCTTGATCCACGTGACAGGAAGCGTGACACTACTGCTGCAGCTCGGGAGGAAAGCGCACGTGCAGGCCCCCACTCGAGACGAGGCCTGACTCCCCTGGGGAGACTCAGAAGCACCCCAAGATCCATGGCAACACTGGAGAGGAATCCTCAGGTTCCGGCCCCGACTCCACACAAGGACTGAGGCCCCGGCATGGACGGGAGAGGAATCCCGAGAGGTCCCCTAGCAACTCGCATGGGGACTGGCCTTTCCTGAGGCCACCAGAGCGGGTCCCTGAGGTCCCCGTCGTAACTCGAGAAGACCTGCCGCAACTCGAGAAAATCCAGGAGGTTCTCCCCTCCAGGCGAGATGAGGCCCATTTCCGCTGAGGCGTCTCGAGGCTGATCACACCTCACCTCTGGAACTTCGAAAGGGTCCTTCACACCCTTGGTGCAAATCAAGAAGTTCCCCGACCTAGCCGTCTCCACTCGAGAGGAATCACGAGGGTCCCGCCCACATCCAGAGGAGCCCCGTTTCCGCCTCGTAGCTCGAGATGAGGGATCCTTTCCCTGCTTCGTCGGGAAAGAGTTCCCGGCGTTCCCGTCGCATCTCAAGAGGAGGCCCTCTCAACAGGAACGGCGAGAGGAACTCCAGGGTCGTGCCACCATTCCAAGAGTCCCCCAGATGTCTCAGTCCATTCCAGAGGAACCTCTTTTCCCTTCACCGGGTCGTCTTTCACGCCGAGGATCGACTCACACCAAGGTGGCACGTGGCACAGCCCTGTGGGAAAGCCTCGTGGGAAAGCCTCGAGGGACAGCCTCGAGGGAAAGCCACAGATCCCTTGATCCACGTGACAGGAAGCGTGACACTACTGCTGCAGCTCGGGAGGAAAGCGCACGTGCAGGCCCCCACTCGAGACGAGGCCTGACTCCCCTGGGGAGACTCAGAAGCACCCCAAGATCCATGGCAACACTGGAGAGGAATCCTCAGGTTCCGGCCCCGACTCCACACAAGGACTGAGGCCCCGGCATGGACGGGAGAGGAATCCCGAGAGGTCCCCTAACAACTCGCATGGGGACTGGCCTTTCCTGAGGCCACCAGAGCGGGTCCCTGAGGTCCCCGTCGTAACTCGAGAAGACCTGCCGCAACTCGAGAAAATCCAGGAGGTTCTCCCCTCCAGGCGAGATGAGGCCCATTTCCGCTGAGGCGTCTCGAGGCTGATCACACCTCACCTCTGGAACTTCGAAAGGGTCCTTCACACCCTTGGTGCAAATCAAGAAGTTCCCCGACCTAGCCGTCTCCACTCGAGAGGAATCACGAGGGTCCCGCCCACATCCAGAGGAGCCCCGTATCCGCCTCGTAGCTCGAGATGAGGGATCCTTTCCCTGCTTCGTCGGGAAAGAGTTCCCGGCGTTCCCGTCGCATCTCAAGAGGAGGCCCTCTCAACAGGAACGGCGAGAGGAACTCCAGGGTCGTGCCACCATTCCAAGAGTCCCCCAGATGTCTCAGTCCATTCCAGAGGAACCTCTTTTCCCTTCACCGGCTCGTCTTTCACGCCGAGGATCGACTCACCTCAAGGTGGCACGTGGCACAGCCGTGTGGGAAAGCCTCGTGGGAAAGCCTCGAGGGACAGCCTCGAGGGAAAGCCACAGATCCCTTGATCCACGTGACAGGAAGCGTGACACTACTGCTGCAGCTCGGGAGGAAAGCGCACGTGCAGGCCCCCACTCGAGACGAGGCCTGACTCCCCTGGGGAGACTCAGAAGCACCCCAAGATCCATGGCAACACTGGAGAGGAATCCTCAGGTTCCGGCCCCGACTCCACACAAGGACTGAGGCCCCGGCATGGACGGGAGAGGAATCCCGAGAGGTCCCCTAGCAACTCGCATGGGGACTGGCCTTTCCTGAGGCCACCAGAGCGGGTCCCTGAGGTCCCCGTCGTAACTCGAGAAGACCTGCCGCAACTCGAGAAAATCCAGGAGGTTCTCCCCTCCAGGCGAGATGAGGCCCATTTCCGCTGAGGCGTCTCGAGGCTGATCACACCTCACCTCTGGAACTTCGAAAGGGTCCTTCACACCCTTGGTGCAAATCAAGAAGTTCCCCGACCTAGCCGTCTCCACTCGAGAGGAATCACGGGGGTCCCGCCCACATCCAGAGGAGCCCCGTATCCGCCTCGTAGCTCGAGATGAGGGATCCTTTCCCTGCTTCGTCGGGAAAGAGTTCCCGGCATTCCCGTCGCATCTCAAGAGGAGGCCCTCTCAACAGGAACGGCGAGAGGAACTCCAGGGTCGTGCCACCATTCCAAGAGTCCCCCAGATGTCTCAGTCCATTCCAGAGGAACCTCTTTTCCCTTCACCGGCTCGTCTTTCACGCCGAGGATCGACTCACCTCAAGGTGACACGTGGCACAGCCGTGTGGGAAAGCCTCGTGGGAAAGCCTCGAGGGACAGCCTCGAGGGAAAGCCACAGATCCCTTGATCCACGTGACAGGAAGCGTGACACTACTGCTGCAGCTCGGGAGGAAAGCGCACGTGCATGCCCCCACTCGAGACGAGGCCTGACTCCCCTGGGGAGACTCAGAAGCACCCCAAGATCCATGGCAACACTGGAGAGGAATCCTCAGGTTCCGGCCCCGACTCCACACAAGGACTGAGGCCCCGGCATGGACGGGAGAGGAATCCCGAGAGGTCCCCTAGCAACTCGCATGGGGACTGGCCTTTCCTGAGGCCACCAGAGCGGGTCCCTGAGGTCCCCGTCGTAACTCGAGAAGACCTGCCGCAACTCGAGAAAATCCAGGAGGTTCTCCCCTCCAGGCGAGATGAGGCCCATTTCCGCTGAGACGTCTCGAGGCTGATCACACCTCACCTCTGGAACTTCGAAAGGGTCCTTCACACCGTTGGTGCAAATCAAGAAGTTCCCCGACCTAGCCGTCTCCACTCGAGAGGATTCACGAGGGTCCCGCCCACATCCAGAGGAGCCCCGTTTCCGCCTCGTAGCTCGAGATGAGGGATCCTTTCCCTGCTTCGTCGCAAAGAGTTCCCGGCGTTCCCGTCGCATCTCAAGAGGAGGCCCTCTCAACAGGAACGGCGAGAGGAACTCCAGGGTCGTGCCACCATTCCAAGAGTCCCCCAGATGTCTCAGTCCATTCCAGAGGAACCTCTTTTCCCTTCACCGGCTCGTCTTTCACGCCGAGGATCGACTCACACTAAGGTGGCACGTGGCACAGCCCTGTGGGAAAGCATTGTGGGAAAGCCTCGAGGGACAGCCTCGAGGGAAAGCCACAGATCCCTTGATCCACGTGACAGGAAGCGTGACACTACTGCTGCAGCTCGGGAGGAAAGTGCACGTGCAGGCCCCCACTCGAGACGAGGCCTGACTCCCCTGGGGAGACTCAGAAGCACCCCAAGATCCATGGCAACACTGGAGAGGAATCCTCAGGTTCCGGCCCCGACTCCACACAAGGACTGAGGCCCCGGCATGGACGGGAGAGGAATCCCGAGAGGTCCCCTAGCAACTCGCATGGGGACTGGCCTTTCCTGAGGCCACCAGAGCGGGTCCCTGAGGTCCCCGTCGTAACTCGAGAAGACCTGCCGCATCTCGAGAAAATCCAGGAGGTTCTCCCCTCCAGGCGAGATGAGGCCCATTTCCGCTGAGGCGTCTCGAGGCTGATCACACCTCACCTCTGGAACTTCGAAAGGGTCCTTCACACCCTTGGTGCAAATCAAGAAGTTCCCCGACCTAGCCGTCTCCACTCGAGAGGAATCACGAGGGTCCCGCCCACATCCAGAGGAGCCCCGTTTCCGCCTCGTAGCTCGAGATGACGGATCCTTTCCCTGCTTCGTCGGGAAAGAGTTCCCGGCATTCCCGTCGCATCTCAAGAGGAGGCCCTCTCAACAGGAACGGCGAGAGGAACTCCAGGGTCGTGCCACCATTCCAAGAGTCCCCCAGATGTCTCAGTCCATTCCAGAGGAACCTCTTTTCCCTTCACCGGCTCGTCTTTCACGCCGAGGATCGACTCACCTCAAGGTGGCACGTGGCACAGCCGTGTGGGAAAGCCTCGTGGGAAAGCCTCGAGGGACAGCCTCGAGGGAAAGCCACAGATCCCTTGATCCACGTGACAGGAAGCGTGACACTACTGCTGCAGCTCGGGAGGAAAGCGCACGTGCATGCCCCCACTCGAGACGAGGCCTGACTCCCCTGGGGAGACTCAGAAGCACCCCAAGATCCATGGCAACACTGGAGAGGAATCCTCAGGTTCCGGCCCCGACTCCACACAAGGACTGAGGCCCCGGCATGGACGGGAGAGGAATCCCGAGAGGTCCCCTAGCAACTCGCATGGGGACTGGCCTTTCCTGAGGCCACCAGAGCGGGTCCCTGAGGTCCCGGTCGTAACTCGAGAAGACCTGCCGCAACTCGAGAAAATCCAGGAGGTTCTCCCCTCCAGGCGAGATGAGGCCCATTTCCGCTGAGGCGTCTCGAGGCTGATCACACCTCACCTCTGGAACTTCGAAAGGGTCCTTCACACCCTTGGTGCAAATCAAGAAGTTCCCCGACCTAGCCGTCTCCACTCGAGAGGAATCACGAGGGTCCCGCCCACATCCAGAGGAGCCCCGTTTCCGCCTCGTAGCTCGAGATGAGGGATCCTTTCCCTGCTTCGTCGGGTAAGAGTTCCCGGCATTCCCGTCGCATCTCAAGAGGAGGCCCTCTCAACAAGAACGGCGAGAGGAACTCCAGGGTCGTGCCACCATTCCAAGAGTCCCCCAGATGTCTCAGTCCATTCCAGAGGAACCTCTTTTCCCTTCACCGGCTCGTCTTTCACGCCGAGGATCGACTCACCTCAAGGTGGCACGTGGCACAGCCGTGTGGGAAAGCCTCGTGGGAAAGCCTCGAGGGACAGCCTCGAGGGAAAGCCACAGATCCCTTGATCCACGTGACAGGAAGCGTGACACTACTGCTGCAGCTCGGGAGGAAAGCGCACGTGCATGCCCCCACTCGAGACGAGGCCTGACTCCCCTAGGGCGACTCAGAAGCACCCCAAGATCCATGGCAACACTGGAGAGGAATCCTCAGGTTCCGGCCCCGACTCCACACAAGGACTGAGGCCCCGGCATGGACGGGAGAGGAATCCCGAGAGGTCCCATAGCAACTCGCATGGGGACTGGCCTTTCCTGAGGCCACCAGAGCGGGTCCCTGAGGTCCCCGTCGTAACTCGAGAAGACCTGCCGCAACTCGAGAAAATCCAGGAGGTTCTCCCCTCCAGGCGAGATGAGGCCCATTTCCGCTGAGGCGTCTCGAGGCTGATCACACCTCACCTCTGGAACTTCGAAAGGGTCCTTCACACCGTTGGTGCAAATCAAGAAGTTCCCCGACCTAGCCGTCTCCACTCGAGAGGATTCACGAGGGTCCCGCCCACATCCAGAGGAGCCCCGTTTCCGCCTCGTAGCTCGAGATGAGGGATACTTTCCCTGCTTCGTCGCAAAGAGTTCCCGGCGTTCCCGTCGCATCTCAAGAGGAGGCCCTCTCAACAGGAACGGCGAGAGGAACTCCAGGGTCGTGCCACCATTCCAAGAGTCCCCCAGATGTCTCAGTCAATTCCAGAGGAACCTCTTTTCCCTTCACCGGCTCGTCTTTCACGCCGAGGATCGACTCACACCAAGGTGGCACGTGGCACAGCCCTGTGGGAAAGCCTCGTGGGAAAGCCTCGAGGGACAGCCTCGAGGGAAAGCCAGAGATCCCTTGATCCACGTGACAGGAAGCGTGACACTACTGCTGCAGCTTGGGAGGAAAGCGCACGTGCAGGCCCCCACTCGAGATGAGGCCTGACTCCCCTGGGGAGACTCAGAAGCACCCCAAGATCCTTGGCAACACTGGAGAGGAATCCTCAGGTTCCGGCCCCGACTCCACACAAGGACTGAGGCCCCGGCATGGACATGAGAGGAATCCCGAGAGGTCCCCTAGCAACTCGCATGGGGACTGGCCTTTCCTGAGGCCACCAGAGCGGGTCCCTGAGGTCCCCGTCTAACTCGAGAAGACCTGCCGCAACTCGAGAAAATCCAGGAGGTTCTCCCCTCCAGGCGAGATGAGGCCCATTTCCGCTGAGGCGTCTCGAGGCTGATCACACCTCACCTCTGGAGCTTCGAAAGGGTCCTTCACACCCTTGGTGCAAATCAAGAAGTTCACCGACCTAGCCGTCTCCACTCGAGAGGAATCACGAGGGTCCCGCCCACATCCAGAGGAGCCCCGTTTCCGCCTCGTAGCTCGAGATGAGGGATCCTTTCCCTGCTTCGTCGGGAAAGAGTTCCCGGCGTTCCCGTCGCATCTCAAGAGGAGGCCCTCTCAACAGGAACGGCGAGAGGAACTCCAGGGTCGTGCCACCATTCCAAGAGTCCCCCAGATGTCTCAGTCCATTCCAGAGGAACCTCTTTTCCCTTCACCGGCTCGTCTTTCACGCCGAGGATCGACTCACACCAAGGTGGCACGTGGCACAGCCCTGTGGGAAAGCCTCGTGGGAAAGCCTCGAGGGACAGCCTCGAGGGAAAGCCACAGATCCCTTGATCTACGTGACAGGAAGCGTGACACTACTGCTGCAGCTCGGGAGGAAAGCGCACGTGCAGGCCCCCACTCGAGACGAGGCCTGACTCCCCTGGGGAGACTCAGAAGCACCCCAAGATCCATGGCAACACTGGAGAGGAATCCTCAGGTTCCGGCCCCGACTCCACACAAGGACTGAGGCCCCGGCATGGACGGGAGAGGAATCCCGAGAGGTCCCCTAGCAACTCGCATGGGGACTGGCCTTTCCTGAGGCCACCAGAGCGGGTCCCTGAGGTCCCCGTCGTAACTCGAGAAGACCTGCCGCAACTCGAGAAAATCCAGGAGGTTCTCCCCTCCAGGCGAGATGAGGCCCATTTCCGCTGAGGCGTCTCGAGGCTGATCACACCTCACCTCTGGAACTTCGAAAGGGTCCTTCACACCCTTGGTGCAAATCAAGAAGTTCCCCGACCTAGCCGTCTCCACTCGAGAGGAATCACGAGGGTCCCGCCCACATCCAGAGGAGCCCCGTTTCCGCCTCGTAGCTCGAGATGAGGGATCCTTTCCCTGCTTCGTCGGGAAAGAGTTCCCGGCGTTCCCGTCGCATCTCAAGAGGAGGCCCTCTCAACAGGAACGGCGAGAGGAACTCCAGGGTCGTGCCACCATTCCAAGAGTCCCCCAGATGTCTCAGTCCATTCCAGAGGAACCTCTTTTCCCTTCACCGGCTCGTCTTTCACGCCGAGGATCGACTCACACCAAGGTGGCACGTGGCACAGCCCTGTGGGAAAGCCTCGTGGGAAAGCCTCGAGGGACAGCCTCGAGGGAAAGCCACAGATCCCTTGATCCACGTGACAGGAAGCGTGACACTACTGCTGCAGCTCGGGAGGAAAGCGCACGTGCAGGCCCCCACTCGAGACGAGGCCTGACTCCCCTGGGGAGACTCAGAAGCACCCCAAGATCCATGGCAACACTGGAGAGGAATCCTCAGGTTCCGGCCCCGACTCCACACAAGGACTGAGGCCCCGGCATGGACGGGAGAGGAATCCCGAGAGGTCCCCTAGCAACTCGCATGTGGACTGGCCTTTCCTGAGGCCACCAGAGCGGGTCCCTGAGGTCCCCGTCGTAACTCGAGAAGACCTGCCGCAACTCGAGAAAATCCAGGAGGTTCTCCCCTCCAGGCGAGATGAGGCCCATTTCCGCTGAGGCGTCTCGAGGCTGATCACACCTCACCTCTGGAACTTCGAAAGGGTCCTTCACACCCTTGGTGCAAAACAAGAAGTTCCCCGACCTAGCCGTCTCCACTCGAGAGGAATCACGAGGGTCCCGCCCACATCCAGAGGAGCCCCGTATCCGCCTCGTAGCTCGAGATGAGGGATCCTTTCCCTGCTTCGTCGGAAAAGAGTTCCCGGCGTTCCCGTCGCATCTCAAGAGGAGGCCCTCTCAACAGGAACGGCGAGAGGAACTCCAGGGTCGTGCCACCATTCCAAGAGTCCCCCAGATGTCTCAGTCCATTCCAGAGGAACCTCTTTTCCCTTCACCGGCTCGTCTTTCACGCCGAGGATCGACTCACCTCAAGGTGGCACGTGGCACAGCCCTGTGGGAAAGCCTCGTGGGAAAGCCTCGAGGGACAGCCTCGAGGGAAAGCCACAGATCCCTTGATCCACGTGACAGGAAGCGTGACACTACTGCTGCAGCTCGGGAGGAAAGTGCACGTGCAGGCCCCCACTCGAGACGAGGCCTGACTCCCCTGGGGAGACTCAGAAGCACCCCAAGATCCATGGCAACACTGGAGAGGAATCCTCAGGTTCCGGCCCCGACTCCACACAAGGACTGAGGCCCCGGCATGGACGGGAGAGGAATCCCGAGAGGTCCCCTAGCAACTCGCATGGGGACTGGCCTTTCCTGAGGCCACCAGAGCGGGTCCCTGAGGTCCCCGTCGTAACTCGAGAAGACCTGCCGCAACTCGAGAAAATCCAGGAGGTTCTCCCCTCCAGGCGAGATGAGGCCCATTTCCGCTGAGGCGTCTCGAGGCTGATCACACCTCACCTCTGGAACTTCGAAAGGGTCCTTCACACCCTTGGTGCAAATCAAGAAGTTCCCCGACCTAGCCGTCTCCACTCGAGAGGAATCACGAGGGTCCCGCCCACATCCAGAGGAGCCCCGTTTCCGCCTCGTAGCTCGAGATGAGGGATCCTTTCCCTGCTTCGTCGGGAAAGAGTTCCCGGCGTTCCCGTCGCATCTCAAGAGGAGGCCCTCTCAACAGGAACGGCGAGAGGAACTCCAGGGTCGTGCCACCATTCCAAGAGTCCCCCAGATGTCTCAGTCCATTCCAGAGGAACCTCTTTTCCCTTCACCGGCTCGTCTTTCACGCCGAGGATCCACTCACCTCAAGGTGGCACGTGGCACAGCCGTGTGGGAAAGCCTCGTGGGAAAGCCTCGAGGGACAGCCTCGAGGGAAAGCCACAGATCCCTTGATCCACGTGACAGGAAGCGTGACACTACTGCTGCAGCTCGGGAGGAAAGCGCACGTGCAGGCCCCCACTCGAGACGAGGCCTGACTCCCCTGGGGAGACTCAGAAGCACCCCAAGATCCATGGCAACACTGGAGAGGAATCCTCAGGTTCCGGCCCCGACTCCACACAAGGACTGAGGCCCCGGCATGGACGGGAGAGGAATCCCGAGAGGTCCCCTAGCAACTCGCATGGGGACTGGCCTTTCCTGAGGCCACCAGAGCGGGTCCCTGAGGTCCCCGTCGTAACACGAGAAGACCTGCCGCAACTCGAGAAAATCCAGGAGGTTCTCCCCTCCAGGCGAGATGAGGCCCATTTCCGCTGAGGCGTCACGAGGCTGATCACACCTCACCTATGGAACTTCGAAAGGGTCCTTCACACCCTTGGTGCAAATCAAGAAGTTCCCCGACCTAGCCGTCTCCACTCGAGAGGATTCACGAGGGTCCCGCCCACATCCAGAGGAGCCCCGTTTCCGCCTCGTAGCTCGAGATGAGGGATCCTTTCCCTGCTTCGTCGGGAAAGAGTTCCCGGCATTCCCGTCGCATCTCAAGAGGAGGCCCTCTCAACAGGAACGGCGAGAGGAACTCCAGGGTCGTGCCACCATTCCAAGAGTCCACCAGATGTCTCAGTCCATTCCAGAGGAACCTCTTTTCCCTTCACCGGCTCGTCTTTCACGCCGAGGATCGACTCACACCAAGGTGGCACGTGGCACAGCCCTGTGGGAAAGCCTCGTGGGAAAGTCTCGAGGGACAGCCTCGAGGGAAAGCCACAGATCCCTTGATCCACGTGACAGGAAGCGTGACACTACTGCTGCAGCTCGGGAGGAAAGCGCACGTGCATGCCCCCACTCGAGACGAGGCCTGACTCCCCTGGGGAGACTCAGAAGCACCCCAAGATCCATGGCAACACTGGAGAGGAATCCTCAGGTTCCGGCCCCGACTCCACACAAGGACTGAGGCCCCGGCATGGACGGGAGAGGAATCCCGAGAGGTCCCCTAGCAACTCGCATGGGGACTGGCCTTTCCTGAGGCCACCAGAGCGGGTCCCTGAGGTCCCCGTCGTAACTCGAGAAGACCTGCCGCAACTCGACAAAATCCAGGAGGTTCTCCCCTCCAGGCGAGATGAGGCCCATTTCCGCTGAGGCGTCTCGAGGCTGATCACACCTCACCTCTGGAACTTCGAAAGGGTCCTTCACAGCCTTGGTGCAAATCAAGAAGTTCCCCGACCTAGCCGTCTCCACTCGAGAGGAATCACGAGGGTCCCGCCCACATCCAGAGGAGCCCCGTTTCCGCCTCGTAGCTCGAGATGAGGGATCCTTTCCCTGCTTCGTCGGGAAAGAGTTCCCGGCGTTCCCGTCGCATCTCAAGAGGAGGCCCTCTCAACAGGAACGGCGAGAGGAACTCCAGGGTCGTGCCACCATTCCAAGAGTCCCCCAGATGTCTCAGTCCATTCCAGAGGAACCTCTTTTCCCTTCACCGGCTCGTCTTTCACGCCGAGGATCCACTCACCTCAAGGTGGCACGTGGCACAGCCCTGTGGGAAAGCCTCGTGGGAAAGCCTCGAGGGACAGCCTCGAGGGAAAGCCACAGATCCCTTGATCCACGTGACAGGAAGCGTGACACTACTGCTGCAGCTCGGGAGGAAAGCGCACGTGCATGCCCCCACTCGAGACGAGGCCTGACTCCCCTGGGGAGACTCAGAAGCACCCCAAGATCCATGGCAACACTGCAGAGGAATCCTCAGGTTCCGGCCCCGACTCCACACAAGGACTGAGGCCCCGGCATGGACTGGAGAGGAATCCCGAGAGGTCCCCTAGCAACTCGCATGGGGACTGGCCTTTCCTGAGGCCATCAGAGCGGGTCCCTGAGGTCCCCGTCGTAACTCGAGAAGACCTGCCGCAACTCGAGAAAATCCAGGAGGTTCTCCCCTCCAGGCGAGATGAGGCCCATTTCCGCTGAGGCGTCTCGAGGCTGATCACACCTCACCTCTGGAACTTCGAAAGGGTCCTTCACACCCTTGGTGCAAATCAAGAAGTTCCCCGACCTAGCCGTCTCCACTCGAGAGGATTCACGAGGGTCCCGCCCACATCCAGAGGAGCCCCGTTTCCGCCTCGTAGCTCGAGATGAGGGATCCTTTCCCTGCTTCGTCGGGAAAGAGTTCCCGGCGTTCCCGTCGCATCTCAAGAGGAGGCCCTCTCAACAGGAACGGCGAGAGGAACTCCAGGGTCGTGCCACCATTTCAAGAGTCCCCCAGATGTCTCAGTCCATTCCAGAGGAACCTCTTTTCCCTTCACCGGCTCGTCTTTCACGACGAGGATCGACTCACACCAAGGTGGCACGTGGCACAGCCCTGTGGGAAAGCCTCGTGGGAAAGCCTCGAGGGACAGCCTCGAGGGAAAGCCACAGATCCCTTGATCCACGTGACAGGAAGCGTGACACTACTGCTGCAGCTCGGGAGGAAAGCGCACGTGCAGGCCCCCACTCGAGACGAGGCCTGACTCCCCTGGGGAGACTCAGAAGCACCCCAAGATCCATGGCAACACTGGAGAGGAATCGTCAGGTTCCGGCCCCGACTCCACACAAGGACTGAGGCCCCGGCATGGACGGGAGAGGAATCCCGAAAGGTCCCCTAGCAACTCGCATGGGGATTGGCCTTTCCTGAGGCCACCAGAGCGGGTCCCTGAGGTCCCCGTCGTAACTCGAGAAGACCTGCCGCAACTCGAGAAAATCCAGGAGGTTCTCCCCTCCAGGCGAGATGAGGCCCATTTCCGCTGAGGCGTCTCGAGGCTGATCACACCTCACCTCTGGAACTTCGAAAGGGTCCTTCACACCCTTGGTGCAAATCAAGGAGTTCCCCGACCTAGCCGTCTCCACTCGAGAGGAATCACGAGGGTCCCGCCCACATCCAGAGGAGCCCCGTTTCCGCCTCGTAGCTCGAGATGAGGGATCCTTTCCCTGCTTCGTCGGGAAAGAGTTCCCGGCGTTCCCGTCGCATCTCAAGAGGAGGCCCTCTCAACAGGAACGGCGAGAGGAACTCCAGGGTCGTGCCACCATTCCAAGAGTCCCCCAGATGTCTAAGTCCATTCCAGAGGAACCTCTTTTCCCTTCACCGGCTCGTCTTTCACGCCGAGGATAGACTCACACCAAGGTGGCACGTGGCACAGCCCTGTGGGAAAGCCTCGTGGGAAAGCCTCGAGGGACAGCCTCGAGGGAAAGCCACAGATCCCTTGATCCACGTGACAGGAAGCGTGACACTACTGCTGCCGCTCGGGAGGAAAGCGCACATGCAGGCCCCCACTCGAGACGAGGCCTGACTCCCCTGGGGAGACTCAGAAGCACCCCAAGATCCATGGCAACACTGGAGAGGAATCCTCAGGTTCCGGCCCCGACTCCACACAAGGACTGAGGGCCCGGCATGGACGGGAG
This sequence comes from Budorcas taxicolor, assembly GCF_023091745.1. Taxonomy (NCBI): domain Eukaryota; kingdom Metazoa; phylum Chordata; class Mammalia; order Artiodactyla; family Bovidae; genus Budorcas; species Budorcas taxicolor. The sequence continues at coordinate 138,355 of NW_026292761.1, read as the reverse complement.
AGGAATCCCGAGAGGTCCCCTAGCAACTCGCATGGGGACTGGCCTTTCCTGAGGCCACCAGAGCGGGTCCCTGAGGTCCCCGTCGTAACTCGAGAAGACCTGCCGCAACTCGAGAAAATCCAGGAGGTTCTCCCCTCCAGGCGAGATGAGGCCCATTTCCGCTGAGGCGTCTCGAGGCTGATCACACCTCACCTCTGGAACTTCGAAAGGGTCCTTCACAGCCTTGGTGCAAATCAAGAAGTTCCCCGACCTAGCCGTCTCCACTCGAGAGGAATCACGAGGGTCCCGCCCACATCCAGAGGAGCCCCGTTTCCGCCTCGTAGCTCGAGATGAGGGATCCTTTCCCTGCTTCGTCGGGAAAGAGTTCCCGGCGTTCCCGTCGCATCTCAAGAGGAGGCCCTCTCAACAGGAACGGCGAGAGGAACTCCAGGGTCGTGCCACCATTCCAAGAGTCCCCCAGATGTCTCAGTCCATTCCAGAGGAACCTCTTTTCCCTTCACCGGCTCGTCTTTCACGCCGAGGATCCACTCACCTCAAGGTGGCACGTGGCACAGCCCTGTGGGAAAGCCTCGTGGGAAAGCCTCGAGGGACAGCCTCGAGGGAAAGCCACAGATCCCTTGATCCACGTGACAGGAAGCGTGACACTACTGCTGCAGCTCGGGAGGAAAGCGCACGTGCATGCCCCCACTCTAGACGAGGCCTGACTCCCCTGGGGAGACTCAGAAGCACCCCAAGATCCATGGCAACACTGCAGAGGAATCCTCAGGTTCCGGCCCCGACTCCACACAAGGACTGAGGCCCCGGCATGGACTGGAGAGGAATCCCGAGAGGTCCCCTAGCAACTCGCATGGGGACTGGCCTTTCCTGAGGCCATCAGAGCGGGTCCCTGAGGTCCCCGTCGTAACTCGAGAAGACCTGCCGCAACTCGAGAAAATCCAGGAGGTTCTCCCCTCCAGGCGAGATGAGGCCCATTTCCGCTGAGGCGTCTCGAGGCTGATCACACCTCACCTCTGGAACTTCGAAAGGGTCCTTCACACCCTTGGTGCAAATCAAGAAGTTCACCGACCTAGCCGTCTCCACTCGAGAGGATTCACGAGGGTCCCGCCCACATCCAGAGGAGCCCCGTTTCCGCCTCGTAGCTCGAGATGAGGGATCCTTTCCCTGCTTCGTCGGGAAAGAGTTCCCGGCGTTCCCGTCGCATCTCAAGAGGAGGCCCTCTCAACAGGAACGGCGAGAGGAACTCCAGGGTCGTGCCACCATTTCAAGAGTCCCCCAGATGTCTCAGTCCATTCCAGAGGAACCTCTTTTCCCTTCACCGGCTCGTCTTTCACGACGAGGATCGACTCACACCAAGGTGGCACGTGGCACAGCCCTGTGGGAAAGCCTCATGGGAAAGCCTCGAGGGACAGCCTCGAGGGAAAGCCACAGATCCCTTGATCCACGTGACAGGAAGCGTGACACTACTGCTGCAGCTCGGGAGGAAAGCGCACGTGCAGGCCCCCACTCGAGACGAGGCCTGACTCCCCTGGGGAGACTCAGAAGCACCCCAAGATCCATGGCAACACTGGAGAGGAATGGTCAGGTTCCGGCCCCGACTCCACACAAGGACTGAGGCCCCGGCATGGACGGGAGAGGAATCCCGAAAGGTCCCCTAGCAACTCGCATGGGGATTGGCCTTTCCTGAGGCCACCAGAGCGGGTCCCTGAGGTCCCCGTCGTAACTCGAGAAGACCTGCCGCAACTCGAGAAAATCCAGGAGGTTCTCCCCTCCAGGCGAGATGAGGCCCATTTCCGCTGAGGCGTCTCGAGGCTGATCACACCTCACCTCTGGAACTTCGAAAGGGTCCTTCACACCCTTGGTGCAAATCAAGGAGTTCCCCGACCTAGCCGTCTCCACTCGAGAGGAATCACGAGGGTCCCGCCCACATCCAGAGGAGCCCCGTTTCCGCCTCGTAGCTCGAGATGAGGGATCCTTTCCCTGCTTCGTCGGGAAAGAGTTCCCGGCGTTCCCGTCGCATCTCAAGAGGAGGCCCTCTCAACAGGAACGGCGAGAGGAACTCCAGGGTCGTGCCACCATTCCAAGAGTCCCCCAGATGTCTAAGTCCATTCCAGAGGAACCTCTTTTCCCTTCACCGGCTCGTCTTTCACGCCGAGGATAGACTCACACCAAGGTGGCACGTGGCACAGCCCTGTGGGAAAGCCTCGTGGGAAAGCCTCGAGGGACAGCCTCGAGGGAAAGCCACAGATCCCTTGATCCACGTGACAGGAAGCGTGACACTACTGCTGCCGCTCGGGAGGAAAGCGCACGTGCAGGCCCCCACTCGAGACGAGGCCTGACTCCCCTGGGGAGACTCAGAAGCACCCCAAGATCCATGGCAACACTGGAGAGGAATCCTCAGGTTCCGGCCCCGACTCCACACAAGGACTGAGGGCCCGGCATGGACGGGAGAGGAATCCCGAGAGGTCCCCTAGCAACTCGCATGGGGACTGGCCTTTCCTGAGGCCACCAGAGCGGGTCCCTGAGGTCCCCGTCGTAACTCGAGAAGACCTGCCGCAACTCGAGAAAATCCAGGAGGTTCTCCCCTCCAGGCGAGATGAGGCCCATTTCCGCTGAGGCGTCTCGAGGCTGATCACACCTCACCTCTGGAACTTCGAAAGGGTCCTTCACACCCTTGGTGCAAATCAAGAAGTTCCCCGACCTAGCCGTCTCCACTCGAGAGGAATCACGAGGGTCCCGCCCACATCCAGAGGAGCCCCGTTTCCGCCTCGTAGCTCGAGATGAGGGATCCTTTCCCTGCTTCGTCGGGAAGAGTTCCCGGCGTTCCCGTCGCATCTCAAGAGGAGGCCCTCTCAACAGGAAAGGCGAGAGGAACTCCAGGGTCGTGCCACCATTCCAAGAGTCCCTCAGATGTCTCAGTCCATTCCAGAGGAACCTCTTTTCCTTTCACCGGCTCGTCTTTCACGCTGAGGATGGAATCACACCAAGGTGGCACGTGGCACAGCCCTGTGGGAAAGCCTCGTGGGAAAGCCTCGAGGGACAGCCTCGAGGGAAAGCCACAGATCCCTTGATCCACGTGACAGGAAGCGTGACACTACTGCTGCAGCTCGGGAGGAAAGCGCACGTGCAGGCCCCCACTCGAGACGAGGCCTGACTCCCCTGGGGAGACTCAGAAGCACCCCAAGATCCATGGCAACACTGGAGAGGAGTTCTCAGGTTCCGGCCCCGACTCCACACAAGGACTGAGGCCCCGGCATGGACGGGAGAGGAATCCCGAGAGGTCCCCTAGCAACTCGCATGGGGACTGGCCTTTCCTGAGGCCACCAGAGCGGGTCCCTGAGGTCCCCGTCGTAACTCGAGAAGACCTGCCGCAACTCGAGAAAATCCAGGAGGTTCTCCCCTCCAGGCGAGATGAGGCCCATTTCCGCTGAGGCGTCTCGAGGCTGATCACTCCTCACCTCTGGAACTTCGAAAGGGTCCTTCACACCCTTGGTGCAAATCAAGAAGTTCCCCGACCTAGCCGTCTCCACTCGAGAGGAATCACGAGGGTCCCGCCCACATCGAGAGGAGCCCCGTTTCCGCCTCGTAGCTCGAGATGAGGGATCCTTTCCCTACGTCGTCGGGAAAGAGTTCCCGGCGTTCCCGTCGCATCTCAAGAGGAGGCCCTCTCAACAGGAACGGCGAGAGGAACTCCAGGGTCGTGCCACCATTCCAAGAGTCCCCCAGATGTCTCAGTCCATTCCAGAGGAACCTCTTTTCCCTTCACCGGCTCGTCTTTCACGCCGAGGATCGACTCACACCAAGGTGGCACGTGGCACAGCCCTGTGGGAAAGCCTCGTGGGAAAGCCTCGAGGGACAGCCTCGAGGGAAAGCCACAGATCCCTTGATCCACCTGACAGGAAGCGTGACACTACTGCTGCAGCTCGGGAGGAAAGCGCACGTGCAGGCCCCCACTCGAGACGAGGCCTGACTCCCCTGGGGAGACTCAGAAGCACCCCAAGATCCATGGCAACACTGGAGAGGAATCCTCAGGTTCCGGCCCCGACTCCACACAAGGACTGAGGCCCCGGCATGGACGGGAGAGGAATCCCGAGAGGTCCCCTAGCAACTCGCATGGGGACTGGCCTTTCCTGAGGCCACCAGAGCGGGTCCCTGAGGTCCCCGTCGTAACTCGAGAAGACCTGCCGCAACTCGAGAAAATCCAGGAGGTTCTCCCCTCCAGGCGAGATGAGGCCCATTTCCGCTGAGGCGTCTCAAGGCTGATCACACCTCACCTCTGGAACTTCGAAAGGGTCCTTCACACCCTTGGTGCAAATCAAGAAGTTCCCCGACCTAGCCGTCTCCACTCGAGAGGAATCACGAGGGTCCCGCCCACATCCAGAGGAGCCCCGTTTCCGCCTCGTAGCTCGAGATGAGGGATCCTTTCCCTGCTTCGTTGGGAAAGAGTTCCCGGCGTTCCCGTCGCATCTCAAGAGGAGGCCCTCTCAACAGGAACGGCGAGAGGAACTCCAGGGTCGTGCCACCATTCCAAGAGTCCCCCAGATGTCTCAGTCCATTCCAGAGGAACCTCTTTTCCCTTCACCGGCTCGTCTTTCACGCCGAGGATAGACTCACACCAAGGTGGCACGTGGCACAGCCCTGTGGGAAAGCCTCGTGGGAAAGCCTCGAGGGACAGCGTCGAGGGAAAGCCACAGATCCCGTGATCCACGTGACAGGAAGCGTGACACTACTGCTGCAGCTCGGGAGGGAAGCGCACGTGCATGCCCCCACTCGAGACGAGGCCTGACTACCCTGGGGAGACTCAGAAGCACCCCAAGATCCATGGCAACACTGGAGAGGAATCCTCAGGTTCCGGCCCCGACTCCACACAAGGACTTAGGGCCCGGCATGGACGGGAGAGGAATCCCGAGAGGTCCCCTAGCAACTCGCATGGGGACTGGCCTTTCCTGAGGCCACCAGAGCGGGTCCCTGAGGTCCCCGTCGTAACTCGAGAAGACCTGCCGCAACTCGAGAAAATCCAGGAGGTTCTCCCCTCCAGGAGAGATGAGGCCCATTTCCGCTGAGGCGTCTCCAGGCTGATCACACCTCACCTCTGGAACTTCGAAAGGTTCCTTCACACCCTTGGTGCAAATCAAGAAGTTCCCCGACCTAGCCGTCTCCACTCGAGAGGAATCACGAGGGTTCCGCCCACATCCAGAGGAGCCCCGTTTCCGCCTCGTAGCTCGAGATGAGGGATCCTTTCCCTGCTTCGTCGGGAAAGAGTTCCCGGCGTTCCCGTCGCATCTCAAGAGGAGGCCCTCTCAACAGGAACGGCGAGAGGAACTCCAGGGTCGTGCCACCATTCCAAGAGTCCCCCAGATGTCTCAGTCCATTCCAGAGGAACCTCTTTTCCCTTCACCGGCTCGTCTTTCATGCCGAGGATAGACTCACACCAAGGTGGCACGTGGCACAGCCCTGTGGGAAAGCCTCGTGGGAAAGCCTCGAGGGACAGCCTCGAGGGAAAGCCACAGATCCCGTGATCCACGTGACAGGAAGCGTGACACTACTGCTGCAGGTCGGGAGGAAAGCGCACGTGCATGCCCCCACTCGAGACGAGGCCTGACTCCCCTGGGGAGACGCAGAAGCACCTCAAGATCCATGGCAACACTGGAGAGGAATCCTCAGGTTCCGGCCCCGACTCCACACAAGGACTGAGGGCCCGGCATGGACGGGAGAGGAATCCCGAGAGGTCCCCTAGCAACTCGCATGGGGACTGGCCTTTCCTGAGGCCACCAGAGCGGGTCCCTGAGGTCCCCGTCGTAACTCGAGAAGACCTGCCGCAACTCGAGAAAATCCAGGAGGTTCTCCCCTCCAGGAGAGATGAGGCCCATTTCCGCTGAGGCGTCTCGAGGCTGATCACACCTCACCTCTGGAACTTCGAAAGGTTCCTTCACACCCTTGGTGCAAATCAAGAAGTTCCCCGACCTAGCCGTCTCCACTCGAGAGGAATCACGAGGGTCCCGCCCACATCCAGAGGAGCCCCGTTTCCACCTCGTAGCTCGAGATGAGGGATCCTTTCCCGGCTTCGTCGGGAAAGAGTTCCCGGCTTTCCCGTCGCATCTCAACAGGAGGCCCTCTCAACAGGAACGGCGAGAGGAACTCCAGGGTCGTGCCACCATTCCAAGAGTCCCCCAGATGTCTCAGTCCATTCCAGAGGAACCTCTTTTCCCTTCACCGGCTCGTCTTTCACGCCGAGGATCGACTCACACCAAGGTGGCACGTGGCACAGCCCTGTGGGAAAGCCTCGTGGGAAAGCCTCGAGGGACAGCCTCGAGGGAAAGCCACAGATCCCTTGATCCACGTGACAGGAAGCGTGACACTACTGCTGCAGCTCGGGAGGAAAGCGCACGTGCAGGCCCCCACTCGAGACGAGGCCTGACTCCCCTGGGGAGACTCAGAAGCACCCCAAGATCCATGGCAACACTGGAGAGGAATCCTCAGGTTCCGGCCCCGACTCCACACAAGGACTGAGGCCCCGGCATGGACGGGAGAGGAATCCCGAGAGGTCCCCTAGCAACTCGCATGGGGACTGGCCTTTCCTGAGGCCACCAGAGCGGGTCCCTGAGGTCCCCGTCGTAACTCGAGAAGACCTGCCGCAACTGGAGAAAATCCAGGAGGTTCTCCCCTCCAGGCGAGATGAGGCCCATTTCCGCTGAGGCGTCTCGAGGCTGATCACACCTCACCTCTGGAACTTCGAAAGGGTCCTTCACACCCTTGGTGCAAATCAAGAAGTTCCCCGACCTAGCCGTCTCCACTCGAGAGGAATCACGAGGGTCACGCCCACATCCAGAGGAGCCCCGTTTCCGCCTCGTAGCTCGAGATGAGGGATCCTTTCCCTGCTTCGTCGGGAAAGAGTTCCCGGCGTTCCCGTCGCATCTCAAGAGGAGGCCCTCTCAACAGGAACGGCGAGAGGAACTCCAGGGTCGTGCCACCATTCCAAGAGTCCCCCAGATGTCTCAGTCCATTCCAGAGGAACCTCTTTTCCCTTCACCGGCTCGTCTTTCACGCCGAGGATAGACTCACACCAAGGTGGCACGTGGCACAGCCCTGTGGGAAAGCCTCGTGGGAAAGCCTCGAGGGACAGCCTCGAGGGAAAGCCACAGATCCCTTGATCCACGTGACAGGAAGCGTGACACTACTGCTGCAGCTCGGGAGGAAAGCGCACGTGCAGGCCCCCACTCGAGACGAGGCCTGACTCCCCTGGGGAGACTCAGAAGCACCCCAAGATCCATGGCAACACTTTAGAGGAATCCTCAGGTTCCGGCCCCGACTCCACACAAGGACTGAGGGCCCGGCATGGACGGGAGAGGAATCCCGAGAGGTCCCCTAGCAACTCGCATGGGGACTGGCCTTTCCTGAGGCCACCAGAGCGGGTCCCTGAGGTCCCCGTCGTAACACGAGAAGACCTGCCGCAACTCGAGAAAATCCAGGAGGTTCTCCCCTCCAGGCGAGATGAGGCCCATTTCCGCTGAGGCTTCTCGAGGCTGATCACACCTCACCTCTGGAACTTCGAAAGGGTCCTTCACACCCTTGGTGCAAATCAAGAAGTTCCCCGACCTAGCCGTCTCCACTCGAGAGGAATCACGAGGGTCCCGCCCACATCCAGAGGAGCCCCGTTTCCGCCTCGTAGCTCGAGATGAGGGATCCTTTCCCTGCTTCGTCGGGAAAGAGTTCCCGGCGTTCCCGTCGCATCTCAAGAGGAGGCCCTCTCAACAGGAACGGCGAGAGGAACTCCAGGGTCGTGCCACCATTCCAAGAGTCCCCCAGATGTCTCAGTCCATTCCAGAGGAACCTCTTTTCCCTTCACCGGCACGTCTTTCACGCCGAGGATGGACTCACACCAAGGTGGCACGTGGCACAGCCCTGTGGGAAAGCCACGTGGGAAAGCCTCGAGGGACAGCCTCGAGGGAAAGCCACAGATCCCTTGATCCACGTGACAAGAAGCGTGACACTACTGCTGCAGCTCGGGAGGAAAGCGCACGTGCATGCCCCCACTCGAGACGAGGCCTGACTCCCCTGGGGAGACTCAGAAGCACCCCAAGATCCATGGCAACACTGGAGAGGAATCCTCAGGTTCCGGCCCCGACTCCACACAAGGACTGAGGCCCCGGCATGGACGGGAGAGGAATCCCGAGAGGTCCCCTAGCACCTCGCATGGGGACTGGCCTTTCCTGAGGCCACCAGAGCGGGTCCCTGAGGTCCCCGTCGTAACTCGAGAAGACCTGCCGCAACTCGAGAAAATCCAGGAGGTTCTCCCCTCCAGGCGAGATGAGGCCCATTTCCGCTGAGGCGTCTCAAGGCTGATCACACCTCACATCTGGAACTTCGAAAGGGTCCTTCACACCCTTGGTGCAAATCAAGAAGTTCCCCGACCTAGCCGTCTCCACTCGAGAGGAATCACGAGGGTCCCGCCCACATCCAGAGGAGCCCCGTTTCCGCCTCGTAGCTCGAGATGAGGGATCCTTTCCCTGCTTCGTCGGGAAAGAGTTCCCGGCGTTCCCGTCGCATCTCAAGAGGAGGCCCTCTCAACAGGAACGGCGAGAGGAACTCCAGGGTCGTGCCACCATTCCAAGAGTCCCCCAGATGTCTCAGTCCATTCCAGAGGAACCTCTTTTCCCTTCACCGGCTCGTCTTTCACGCCGAGGATCGACTCACACCAAGGTGGCACGTGGCACAGCCCTGTGGGAAAGCCTCGTGGGAAAGCCTCGAGGGACAGCCTCGAGGGAAAGCCACAGATCCCGTGATCCACGTGACAGGAAGCGTGACACTACTGCTGCAGCTCGGGAGGAAAGCGCACGTGCACGCCCCCACTCGAGACGAGGCCTGACTCCCCTGGGGAGACTCAGAAGCACCCCAAGATCCATGGCAACACTGGAGAGGAATCCTCAGGTTCCGGCCCCGACTCCACACAAGGACTGAGGGCCCGGCATGGACGGGAGAGGAATCCCGAGAGGTCCCCTAGCAACTCGCATGGGGACTGGCCTTTCCTGAGGCCACCAGAGCGGGTCCCTGAGGTCCCCGTCGTAACTCGAGAAGACCTGCCGCAACTGGAGAAAATCCAGGAGGTTCTCCCCTCCAGGAGAGATGAGGCCCATTTCCGCTGAGGCGTCTCGAGGCTGATCACACCTCACCTCTGGAACTTCGAAAGGGTCCTTCACACCCTTGGTGCAAATCAAGAAGTTCCCCGACCTAGCCGTCTCCACTCGAGAGGAATCACGAGGGTCCTGCCCACATCCAGAGGAGCCCCGTTTCCGCCTCGTAGCTCGAGATGAGGGATCCTTTCCCTGCTTCATCGGGAAAGAGTTCACGGCGTTCCCGTCGCATCTCAAGAGGAGGCCCTCTCAACAGGAACGGCGAGAGGAACTCCAGGGTCGTGCCACCATTCCAAGAGTCCCCCAGATGTCTCAGTCCATTCCAGAGGAACCTCTTTTCCCTTCACCGGCTCGTCTTTCACGCCGAGGATCGAATCACATCAAGGTGGCACGTGGCACAGCCCTGTGGGAAAGCCTCGTGGGAAAGCCTCGAGGGACAGCCTCGAGGGAAAGCCACAGATCCCGTGATCCACGTGACAGGAAGCGTGACACTACTGCTGCAGGTCGGGAGGAAAGCGCACGTGCATGCCCCCACTCGAGACGAGGCCTGACTCCCCTGGGGAGACTCAGAAGCACCTCAAGATCCATGGCAACACTGGAGAGGAATCCTCAGGTTCCGGCCCCGACTCCACACAAGGACTGAGGGCCCGGCATGGACGGGAGAGGAATCCCGAGAGGTCCCCTAGCAACTCGCATGGGGACTGGCCTTTCCTGAGGCCACCAGAGCGGGTCCCTGAGGTCCCCGTCGTAACTCGAGAAGACCTGCCGCAACTCGAGAAAATCCAGGAGGTTCTCCCCTCCAGGAGAGATGAGGCCCATTTCCGCTGAGGCGTCTCGAGGCTGATCACACCTCACCTCTGGAACTTCGAAAGGTTCCTTCACACCCTTGGTGCAAATCAAGAAGTTCCCCGACCTAGCCGTCTCCACTCGAGAGGAATCACGAGGGTCCCGCCCACATCCAGAGGAGCCCCGTTTCCGCCTCGTAGCTCGAGATGAGGGATCCTTTCCCGGCTTCGTCGGGAAAGAGTTCCCGGCTTTCCCGTCGCATCTCAACAGGAGGCCCTCTCAACAGGAACGGCGAGAGGAACTCCAGGGTCGTGCCACCATTCCAAGAGTCCCCCAGATGTCTCAGTCCATTCCAGAGGAACCTCTTTTCCCTTCACCGGCTCGTCTTTCACGCCGAGGATCGACTCACACCAAGGTGGCACGTGGCACAGCCCTGTGGGAAAGCCTCGTGGGAAAGCCTCGAGGGACAGCCTCGAGGGAAAGCCACAGATCCCTTGATCCACGTGACAGGAAGCGTGACACTACTGCTGCAGCTCGGGAGGAAAGCGCACGTGCAGGCCCCCACTCGAGACGAGGCCTGACTCCCCTGGGGAGACTCAGAAGCACCCCAAGATCCATGGCAACACTGGAGAGGAATCCTCAGGTTCCGGCCCCGACTCCACACAAGGACTGAGGCCCCGGCATGGACGGGAGAGGAATCCCGAGAGGTCCCCTAGCAACTCGCATGGGGACTGGCCTTTCCTGAGGCCACCAGAGCGGGTCCCTGAGGTCCCCGTCGTAACTCGAGAAGACCTGCCGCAACTCGAGAAAATCCAGGAGGTTCTCCCCTCCAGGCGAGATGAGGCCCATTTCCGCTGAGGCGTCTCAAGGCTGATCACACCTCACCTCTGGAACTTCGAAAGGGTCCTTCACACCCTTGGTGCAAATCAAGAAGTTCCCCGACCTAGCCGTCTCCACTCGAGAGGAATCACGAGGGTCCCGCCCACATCCAGAGGAGCCCCGTTTCCGCCTCGTAGCTCGAGATGAGGGATCCTTTCCCTGCTTCGTTGGGAAAGAGTTCCCGGCGTTCCCGTCGCATCTCAAGAGGAGGCCCTCTCAACAGGAACGGCGAGAGGAACTCCAGGGTCGTGCCACCATTCCAAGAGTCCCCCAGATGTCTCAGTCCATTCCAGAGGAACCTCTTTTCCCTTCACCGGCTCGTCTTTCACGCCGAGGATAGACTCACACCAAGGTGGCACGTGGCACAGCCCTGTGGGAAAGCCTCGTGGGAAAGCCTCGAGGGACAGCATCGAGGGAAAGCCACAGATCCCGTGATCCACGTGACAGGAAGCGTGACACTACTGCTGCAGCTCGGGAGGGAAGTGCACGTGCATGCCCCCACTCGAGACGAGGCCTGACTACCCTGGGGAGACTCAGAAGCACCCCAAGATCCATGGCAACACTGGAGAGGAATCCTCAGGTTCCGGCCCCGACTCCACACAAGGACTTAGGGCCCGGCATGGACGGGAGAGGAATCCCGAGAGGTCCCCTAGCAACTCGCATGGGGACTGGCCTTTCCTGAGGCCACCAGAGCGGGTCCCTGAGGTCCCCGTCGTAACTCGAGAAGACCTGCCGCAACTCGAGAAAATCCAGGAGGTTCTCCCCTCCAGGAGAGATGAGGCCCATTTCCGCTGAGGCGTCTCGAGGCTGATCACACCTCACCTCTGGAACTTCGAAAGGTTCCTTCACACCCTTGGTGCAAATCAAGAAGTTCCCCGACCTAGCCGTCTCCACTCGAGAGGAATCACGAGGGTCCCGCCCACATCCAGAGGAGCCCCGTTTCCGCCTCGTAGCTCGAGATGAGGGATCCTTTCCCGGCTTCGTCGGGAAAGAGTTCCCGGCTTTCCCGTCGCATCTCAACAGGAGGCCCTCTCAACAGGAACGGCGAGAGGAACTCCAGGGTCGTGCCACCATTCCAAGAGTCCCCCAGATGTCTCAGTCCATTCCAGAGGAACCTCTTTTCCCTTCACCGGCTCGTCTTTCACGCCGAGGATCGACTCACACCAAGGTGGCACGTGGCACAGCCCTGTGGGAAAGCCTCGTGGGAAAGCCTCGAGGGACAGCCTCGAGGGAAAGCCACAGATCCCTTGATCCACGTGACAGGAAGCGTGACACTACTGCTGCAGCTCGGGAGGAAAGCGCACGTGCAGGCCCCCACTCGAGACGAGGCCTGACTCCCCTGGGGAGACTCAGAAGCACCCCAAGATCCATGGCAACACTGGAGAGGAATCCTCAGGTTCCGGCCCCGACTCCACACAAGGACTGAGGCCCCGGCATGGACGGGAGAGGAATCCCGAGAGGTCCCCTAGCAACTCGCATGGGGACTGGCCTTTCCTGAGGCCACCAGAGCGGGTCCCTGAGGTCCCCGTCGTAACTCGAGAAGACCTGCCGCAACTCGAGAAAATCCAGGAGGTTCTCCCCTCCAGGCGAGATGAGGCCCATTTCCGCTGAGGCGTCTCAAGGCTGATCACACCTCACCTCTGGAACTTCGAAAGGGTCCTTCACACCCTTGGTGCAAATCAAGAAGTTCCCCGACCTAGCCGTCTCCACTCGAGAGGAATCACGAGGGTCCCGCCCACATCCAGAGGAGCCCCGTTTCCGCCTCGTAGCTCGAGATGAGGGATCCTTTCCCTGCTTCGTTGGGAAAGAGTTCCCGGCGTTCCCGTCGCATCTCAAGAGGAGGCCCTCTCAACAGGAACGGCGAGAGGAACTCCAGGGTCGTGCCACCATTCCAAGAGTCCCCCAGATGTCTCAGTCCATTCCAGAGGAACCTCTTTTCCCTTCACCGGCTCGTCTTTCACGCCGAGGATAGACTCACACCAAGGTGGCACGTGGCACAGCCCTGTGGGAAAGCCTCGTGGGAAAGCCTCGAGGGACAGCGTCGAGGGAAAGCCACAGATCCCGTGATCCACGTGACAGGAAGCGTGACACTACTGCTGCAGCTCGGGAGGGAAGTGCACGTGCATGCCCCCACTCGAGACGAGGCCTGACTACCCTGGGGAGACTCAGAAGCACCCCAAGATCCATGGCAACACTGGAGAGGAATCCTCAGGTTCCGGCCCCGACTCCACACAAGGACTTAGGGCCCGGCATGGACGGGAGAGGAATCCCGAGAGGTCCCCTAGCAACTCGCATGGGGACTGGCCTTTCCTGAGGCCACCAGAGCGGGTCCCTGAGGTCCCCGTCGTAACTCGAGAAGACCTGCCGCAACTCGACAAAATCCAGGAGGTTCTCCCCTCCAGGAGAGATGAGGCCCATTTCCGCTGAGGCGTCTCCAGGCTGATCACACCTCACCTCTGGAACTTCGAAAGGTTCCTTCACACCCTTGGTGCAAATCAAGAAGTTCCCCGACCTAGCCGTCTCCACTCGAGAGGAATCACGAGGGTTCCGCCCACATCCAGAGGAGCCCCGTTTCCGCCTCGTAGCTCGAGATGAGGGATCCTTTCCCTGCTTCGTCGGGAAAGAGTTCCCGGCGATCCCGTCGCATCTCAAGAGGAGGCCCTCTCAACAGGAACGGCGAGAGGAACTCCAGGGTCGTGCCACCATTCCAAGAGTCCCCCAGATGTCTCAGTCCATTCCAGAGGAACCTCTTTTCCCTTCACCGGCTCGTCTTTCATGCCGAGGATAGACTCACACCAAGGTGGCACGTGGCACAGCCCTGTGGGAAAGCCTCGTGGGAAAGCCTCGAGGGACAGCCTCGAGGGAAAGCCACAGATCCCGTGATCCACGTGACAGGAAGCGTGACACTACTGCTGCAGGTCGGGAGGAAAGCGCACGTGCATGCCCCCACTCGAGACGAGGCCTGACTCCCCTGGGGAGACTCAGAAGCACCTCAAGATCCATGGCAACACTGGAGAGGAATCCTCAGGTTCCGGCCCCGACTCCACACAAGGACTGAGGGCCCGGCATGGACGGGAGAGGAATCCCGAGAGGTCCCCTAGCAACTCGCATGGGGACTGGCCTTTCCTGAGGCCACCAGAGCGGGTCCCTGAGGTCCCCGTCGTAACTCGAGAAGACCTGCCGCAACTCGAGAAAATCCAGGAGGTTCTCCCCTCCAGGAGAGATGAGGCCCATTTCCGCTGAGGCGTCTCGAGGCTGATCACACCTCACCTCTGGAACTTCGAAAGGTTCCTTCACACCCTTGGTGCAAATCAAGAAGTTCCCCGACCTAGCCGTCTCCACTCGAGAGGAATCACGAGGGTCCCGCCCACATCCAGAGGAGCCCCGTTTCCGCCTCGTAGCTCGAGATGAGGGATCCTTTCCCGGCTTCGTCGGGAAAGAGTTCCCGGCTTTCCCGTCGCATCTCAACAGGAGGCCCTCTCAACAGGAACGGCGAGAGGAACTCCAGGGTCGTGCCACCATTCAAAGAGTCCCCCAGATGTCTCAGTCCATTCCAGAGGAACCTCTTTTCCCTTCACCGGCTCGTCTTTCACGCCGAGGATCGACTCACACCAAGGTGGCACGTGGCACAGCCCTGTGGGAAAGCCTCGTGGGAAAGCCTCGAGGGACAGCCTCGAGGGAAAGCCACAGATCCCTTGATCCACGTGACAGGAAGCGTGACACTACTGCTGCAGCTCGGGAGGAAAGCGCACGTGCAGGCCCCCACTCGAGACGAGGCCTGACTCCCCTGGGGAGACTCAGAAGCACCCCAAGATCCATGGCAACACTGGAGAGGAATCCTCAGGTTCCGGCCCCGACTCCACACAAGGACTGAGGCCCCGGCATGGACGGGAGAGGAATCCCGAGAGGTCCCCTAGCAACTCGCATGGGGACTGGCCTTTCCTGAGGCCACCAGAGCGGGTCCCTGAGGTCCCCGTCGTAACTCGAGAAGACCTGCCGCAACTCGAGAAAATCCAGGAGGTTCTCCCCTCCAGGCGAGATGAGGCCCATTTCCGCTGAGGCGTCTCGAGGCTGATCACACCTCACCTCTGGAACTTCAAAAGGGTCCTTCACACCCTTGGTGCAAATCAAGAAGTTCCCCGACCTAGCCGTCTCCACTCGAGAGGAATCACGAGGGTCACGCCCACATCCAGAGGAGCCCCGTTTCCGACTCGTAGCTCGAGATGAGGGATCCTTTCCCTGCTTCGTCGGGAAAGAGTTCCCGGTGTTCCCGTCGCATCTCAAGAGGAGGCCCTCTCAACAGGAACGGCGAGAGGAACTCCAGGGTCGTGCCACCATTCCAAGAGTCCCCCAGATGTCTCAGTCCATTCCAGAGGAACCTCTTTTCCCTTCACCGGCTCGTCTTTCACGCCGAGGATAGACTCACACCAAGGTGGCACGTGGCACAGCCCTGTGGGAAAGCCTCGTGGGAAAGCCTCGAGGGACAGCCTCGAGGGAAAGCCACAGATCCCTTGATCCACGTGACAGGAAGCGTGACACTACTGCTGCAGCTCGGGAGGAAAGCGCACGTGCAGGCCCCCACTCGAGACGAGGCCTGACTCCCCTGGGGAGACTCAGAAGCACCCCAAGATCCATGGCAACACTGGAGAGGAATCCTCAGGTTCCGGCCCCGACTCCACACAAGGACTGAGGCCCCGGCATGGACGGGAGAGGAATCCCGAGAGGTCCCCTAGCAACTCGCATGGGGACTGGCCTTTCCTGAGGCCACCAGAGCGGGTCCCTGAGGTCCCCGTCGTAACTCGAGAAGACCTGCCGCAACTCGAGAAAATCCAGGAGGTTCTCCCCTCCAGGCGAGATGAGGCCCATTTCCGCTGAGGCGTCTCGAGGCTGATCACACCTCACCTCTGGAACTTCGAAAGGGTCCTTCACACCCTTGGTGCAAATCAAGAAGATCCCCGACCTAGCCGTCTCCACTCGAGAGGAATCACGAGGGTCACGCCCACATCCAGAGGAGCCCCGTTTCCGACTCGTAGCTCGAGATGAGGGATCCTTTCCCTGCTTCGTCGGGAAAGAGTTCCCGGTGTTCCCGTCGCATCTCAAGAGGAGGCCCTCTCAACAGGAACGGCGAGAGGAACTCCAGGGTCGTGCCACCATTCCAAGAGTCCCCCAGATGTCTCAGTCCATTCCAGAGGAACCTCTTTTCCCTTCACCGGCTCGTCTTTCACGCCGAGGATAGACTCACACCAAGGTGGCACGTGGCACAGCCCTGTGGGAAAGCCTCGTGGGAAAGCCTCGAGGGACAGCCTCGAGGGAAAGCCACAGATCCCGTGATCCACGTGACAGGAAGCGTGACACTACTGCTGCAGGTCGGGAGGAAAGCGCACGTGCAGGCCCCCACTCGAGACGAGGCCTGACTCCCCTGGGGAGACTCAGAAGCACCCCAAGATCCATGGCAACACTGGAGAGGAATCCTCAGGTTCCGGCCCCGACTCCACACAAGGACTGAGGCCCCGGCATGGACGGGAGAGGAATCCCGAGAGGTCCCCTAGCAACTCGCATGGGGACTGGCCTTTCCTGAGGCCACCAGAGCGGGTCCCTGAGGTCCCCGTCGTAACTCGAGAAGACCTGCCGCAACTCGAGAAAATCCAGGAGGTTCTCCCCTCCAGGCGAGATGAGGCCCATTTCCGCTGAGGCGTCTCAAGGCTGATCACACCTCACCTCTGGAACTTCGAAAGGGTCCTTCACACCCTTGGTGCAAATCAAGAAGTTCCCCGACCTAGCCGTCTCCACTCGAGAGGAATCACGAGGGTCCCGCCCACATCCAGAGGAGCCCCGTTTCCGCCTCGTAGCTCGAGATGAGGGATCCTTTCCCTGCTTCGTTGGGAAAGAGTTCCCGGCGTTCCCGTCGCATCTCAAGAGGAGGCCCTCTCAACAGGAACGGCGAGAGGAACTCCAGGGTCGTGCCACCATTCCAAGAGTCCCCCAGATGTCTCAGTCCATTCCAGAGGAACCTCTTTTCCCTTCACCGGCTCGTCTTTCACGCCGAGGATAGACTCACACCAAGGTGGCACGTGGCACAGCCCTGTGGGAAAGCCTCGTGGGAAAGCCTCGAGGGACAGCGTCGAGGGAAAGCCACAGATCCCGTGATCCACGTGACAGGAAGCGTGACACTACTGCTGCAGCTCGGGAGGGAAGTGCACGTGCATGCCCCCACTCGAGACGAGGCCTGACTACCCTGGGGAGACTCAGAAGCACCCCAAGATCCATGGCAACACTGGAGAGGAATCCTCAGGTTCCGGCCCCGACTCCACACAAGGACTTAGGGCCCGGCATGGACGGGAGAGGAATCCCGAGAGGTCCCCTAGCAACTCGCATGGGGACTGGCCTTTCCTGAGGCCACCAGAGCGGGTCCCTGAGGTCCCCGTCGTAACTCGAGAAGACCTGCCGCAACTCGACAAAATCCAGGAGGTTCTCCCCTCCAGGAGAGATGAGGCCCATTTCCGCTGAGGCGTCTCCAGGCTGATCACACCTCACCTCTGGAACTTCGAAAGGTTCCTTCACACCCTTGGTGCAAATCAAGAAGTTCCCCGACCTAGCCGTCTCCACTCGAGAGGAATCACGAGGGTTCCGCCCACATCCAGAGGAGCCCCGTTTCCGCCTCGTAGCTCGAGATGAGGGATCCTTTCCCTGCTTCGTCGGGAAAGAGTTCCCGGCGATCCCGTCGCATCTCAAGAGGAGGCCCTCTCAACAGGAACGGCGAGAGGAACTCCAGGGTCGTGCCACCATTCCAAGAGTCCCCCAGATGTCTCAGTCCATTCCAGAGGAACCTCTTTTCCCTTCACCGGCTCGTCTTTCATGCCGAGGATAGACTCACACCAAGGTGGCACGTGGCACAGCCCTGTGGGAAAGCCTCGTGGGAAAGCCTCGAGGGACAGCCTCGAGGGAAAGCCACAGATCCCGTGATCCACGTGACAGGAAGCGTGACACTACTGCTGCAGGTCGGGAGGAAAGCGCACGTGCATGCCCCCACTCGAGACGAGGCCTGACTCCCCTGGGGAGACTCAGAAGCACCTCAAGATCCATGGCAACACTGGAGAGGAATCCTCAGGTTCCGGCCCCGACTCCACACAAGGACTGAGGGCCCGGCATGGACGGGAGAGGAATCCCGAGAGGTCCCCTAGCAACTCGCATGGGGACTGGCCTTTCCTGAGGCCACCAGAGCGGGTCCCTGAGGTCCCCGTCGTAACTCGAGAAGACCTGCCGCAACTCGAGAAAATCCAGGAGGTTCTCCCCTCCAGGAGAGATGAGGCCCATTTCCGCTGAGGCGTCTCGAGGCTGATCACACCTCACCTCTGGAACTTCGAAAGGTTCCTTCACACCCTTGGTGCAAATCAAGAAGTTCCCCGACCTAGCCGTCTCCACTCGAGAGGAATCACGAGGGTCCCGCCCACATCCAGAGGAGCCCCGTTTCCGCCTCGTAGCTCGAGATGAGGGATCCTTTCCCGGCTTCGTCGGGAAAGAGTTCCCGGCTTTCCCGTCGCATCTCAACAGGAGGCCCTCTCAACAGGAACGGCGAGAGGAACTCCAGGGTCGTGCCACCATTCAAAGAGTCCCCCAGATGTCTCAGTCCATTCCAGAGGAACCTCTTTTCCCTTCACCGGCTCGTCTTTCACGCCGAGGATCGACTCACACCAAGGTGGCACGTGGCACAGCCCTGTGGGAAAGCCTCGTGGGAAAGCCTCGAGGGACAGCCTCGAGGGAAAGCCACAGATCCCTTGATCCACGTGACAGGAAGCGTGACACTACTGCTGCAGCTCGGGAGGAAAGCGCACGTGCAGGCCCCCACTCGAGACGAGGCCTGACTCCCCTGGGGAGACTCAGAAGCACCCCAAGATCCATGGCAACACTGGAGAGGAATCCTCAGGTTCCGGCCCCGACTCCACACAAGGACTGAGGCCCCGGCATGGACGGGAGAGGAATCCCGAGAGGTCCCCTAGCAACTCGCATGGGGACTGGCCTTTCCTGAGGCCACCAGAGCGGGTCCCTGAGGTCCCCGTCGTAACTCGAGAAGACCTGCCGCAACTCGAGAAAATCCAGGAGGTTCTCCCCTCCAGGCGAGATGAGGCCCATTTCCGCTGAGGCGTCTCGAGGCTGATCACACCTCACCTCTGGAACTTCGAAAGGGTCCTTCACACCCTTGGTGCAAATCAAGAAGTTCCCCGACCTAGCCGTCTCCACTCGAGAGGAATCACGAGGGTCACGCCCACATCCAGAGGAGCCCCGTTTCCGACTCGTAGCTCGAGATGAGGGATCCTTTCCCTGCTTCGTCGGGAAAGAGTTCCCGGTGTTCCCGTCGCATCTCAAGAGGAGGCCCTCTCAACAGGAACGGCGAGAGGAACTCCAGGGTCGTGCCACCATTCCAAGAGTCCCCCAGATGTCTCAGTCCATTCCAGAGGAACCTCTTTTCCCTTCACCGGCTCGTCTTTCACGCCGAGGATAGACTCACACCAAGGTGGCACGTGGCACAGCCCTGTGGGAAAGCCTCGTGGGAAAGCCTCGAGGGACAGCCTCGAGGGAAAGCCACAGATCCCTTGATCCACGTGACAGGAAGCGTGACACTACTGCTGCAGCTCGGGAGGAAAGCGCACGTGCAGGCCCCCACTCGAGACGAGGCCTGACTCCCCTGGGGAGACTCAGAAGCACCCCAAGATCCATGGCAACACTGGAGAGGAATCCTCAGGTTCCGGCCCCGACTCCACACAAGGACTGAGGCCCCGGCATGGACGGGAGAGGAATCCCGAGAGGTCCCCTAGCAACTCGCATGGGGACTGGCCTTTCCTGAGGCCACCAGAGCGGGTCCCTGAGGTCCCCGTCGTAACTCGAGAAGACCTGCCGCAACTCGAGAAAATCCAGGAGGTTCTCCCCTCCAGGCGAGATGAGGCCCATTTCCGCTGAGGCGTCTCGAGGCTGATCACACCTCACCTCTGGAACTTCGAAAGGGTCCTTCACACCCTTGGTGCAAATCAAGAAGTTCCCCGACCTAGCCGTCTCCACTCGAGAGGAATCACGAGGGTCACGCCCACATCCAGAGGAGCCCCGTTTCCGACTCGTAGCTCGAGATGAGGGATCCTTTCCCTGCTTCGTCGGGAAAGAGTTCCCGGTGTTCCCGTCGCATCTCAAGAGGAGGCCCTCTCAACAGGAACGGCGAGAGGAACTCCAGGGTCGTGCCACCATTCCAAGAGTCCCCCAGATGTCTCAGTCCATTCCAGAGGAACCTCTTTTCCCTTCACCGGCTCGTCTTTCACGCCGAGGATAGACTCACACCAAGGTGGCACGTGGCACAGCCCTGTGGGAAAGCCTCGTGGGAAAGCCTCGAGGGACAGCCTCGAGGGAAAGCCACAGATCCCTTGATCCACGTGACAGGAAGCGTGACACTACTGCTGCAGCTCGGGAGGAAAGCGCACGTGCAGGCCCCCACTCGAGACGAGGCCTGACTCCCCTGGGGAGACTCAGAAGCACCCCAAGATCCATGGCAACACTGGAGAGGAATCCTCAGGTTCCGGCCCCGACTCCACACAAGGACTGAGGCCCCGGCATGGACGGGAGAGGAATCCCGAGAGGTCCCCTAGCAACTCGCATGGGGACTGGCCTTTCCTGAGGCCACCAGAGCGGGTCCCTGAGGTCCCCGTCGTAACTCGAGAAGACCTGCCGCAACTGGAGAAAATCCAGGAGGTTCTCCCCTCCAGGAGAGATGAGGCCCATTTCCGCTGAGGCGTCTCGAGGCTGATCACACCTCACCTCTGGAACTTCGAAAGGGTCCTTCACACCCTTGGTGCAAATCAAGAAGTTCCCCGACCTAGCCGTCTCCACTCGAGAGGAATCACTAGGGTCCTGCCCACATCCAGAGGAGCCCCGTTTCCGCCTCGTAGCTCGAGATGAGGGATCCTTTCCCTGCTTCATCGGGAAAGAGTTCACGGCGTTCCCGTCGCATCTCAAGAGGAGGCCCTCTCAACAGGAACGGCGAGAGGAACTCCAGGGTCGTGCCACCATTCCAAGAGTCCCCCAGATGTCTCAGTCCATTCCAGAGGAACCTCTTTTCCCTTCACCGGCTCGTCTTTCACGCCGAGGATCGAATCACATCAAGGTGGCACGTGGCACAGCCCTGTGGGAAAGCCTCGTGGGAAAGCCTCGAGGGACAGCCTCGAGGGAAAGCCACAGATCCCGTGATCCACGTGACAGGAAGCGTGACACTACTGCTGCAGCACGGGAGGAAAGCGCACGTGCAGGCCCCCACTCGAGACGAGGCCTGACTCCCCTGGGGAGACTCAGAAGCACCCCAAGATCCATGGCAACACTGGAGAGGAATCCTCAGGTTCCGGCCCCGACTCCACACAAGGACTGAGGCCCCGGCATGGACGGGAGAGGAATCCCGAGAGGTCCCCTAGCAACTCGCATGGGGACTGGCCTTTCCTGAGGCCACCAGAGCGGGTCCCTGAGGTCCCCGTCGTAAGTCGAGAAGACCTGCCGCAACTCGAGAAAATCCAGGAGGTTCTCCCCTCCAGGCGAGATGAGGCCCATTTCCGCTGAGGCGTCTCGAGGCTGATCACACCTCACCTCTGGAACTTCGAAAGGGTCCTTCACACCCTTGGTGCAAATCAAGAAGTTCCCCGACCTAGCCGTCTCCACTCGAGAGGAATCACGAGGGTCACGCCCACATCCAGAGGAGCCCCGTTTCCGCCTCGTAGCTCGAGATGAGGGATCCTTTCCCTGCTTCGTCGGGAAAGAGTTCCCGGCGATCCCGTCGCATCTCAAGAGGAGGCCCTCTCAACAGGAACGGCGAGAGGAACTCCAGGGTCGTGCCACCATTCCAAGAGTCCCCCAGATGTCTCAGTCCATTCCAGAGGAACCTCTTTTCCCTTCACCGGCTCGTCTTTCACGCCGAGGATAGACTCACACCAAGGTGGCACGTGGCACAGCCCTGTGGGAAAGCCTCGTGGGAAAGCCTCGAGGGACAGCCTCGAGGGAAAGCCACAGATCCCTTGATCCACGTGACAGGAAGCGTGACACTACTGCTGCAGCTCGGGAGGAAAGCGCACGTGCACGCCCCCACTCGAGACGAGGCCTGACTCCCCTGGGGAGACTCAGAAGCACCCCAAGATCCATGGCAACACTGGAGAGGAATCCTCAGGTTCCGGCCCCGACTCCACACAAGGACTTAGGGCCCGGCATGGACGGGAGAGGAATCCCGAGAGGTCCCCTAGCAACTCGCATGGGGACTGGCCTTTCCTGAGGCCACCAGAGCGGGTCCCTGAGGTCCCCGTCGTAACTCGAGAAGACCTGCCGCAACTCGAGAAAATCCAGGAGGTTCTCCCCTCCAGGAGAGATGAGGCCCATTTCCGCTGAGGCGTCTCCAGGCTGATCACACCTCACCTCTGGAACTTCGAAACGTTCCTTCACACCCTTGGTGCAAATCAAGAAGTTCCCCGACCTAGCCGTCTCCACTCGAGAGGAATCACGAGGGTTCCGCCCACATCCAGAGGAGCCCCGTTTCCGCCTCGTAGCTCGAGATGAGGGATCCTTTCCCTGCTTCGTCGGGAAAGAGTTCCCGGCGTTCCCGTCGCATCTCAAGAGGAGGCCCTCTCAACAGGAACGGCGAGAGGAACTCCAGGGTCGTGCCACCATTCCAAGAGTCCCCCAGATGTCTCAGTCCATTCCAGAGGAACCTCTTTTCCCTTCACCGGCTCGTCTTTCATGCCGAGGATAGACTCACACCAAGGTGGCACGTGGCACAGCCCTGTGGGAAAGCCTCGTGGGAAAGCCTCGAGGGACAGCCTCGAGGGAAAGCCACAGATCCCGTGATCCACGTGACAGGAAGCGTGACACTACTGCTGCAGGTCGGGAGGAAAGCGCACGTGCATGCCCCCACTCGAGACGAGGCCTGACTCCCCTGGGGAGACTCAGAAGCACCTCAAGATCCATGGCAACACTGGAGAGGAATCCTCAGGTTCCGGCCCCGACTCCACACAAGGACTGAGGGCCCGGCATGGACGGGAGAGGAATCCCGAGAGGTCCCCTAGCAACTCGCATGGGGACTGGCCTTTCCTGAGGCCACCAGAGCGGGTCCCTGAGGTCCCCGTCGTAACTCGAGAAGACCTGCCGCAACTCGAGAAAATCCAGGAGGTTCTCCCCTCCAGGAGAGATGAGGCCCATTTCCGCTGAGGCGTCTCGAGGCTGATCACACCTCACCTCTGGAACTTCGAAAGGGTCCTTCACACCCTTGGTGCAAATCAAGAAGTTCCCCGACATACCCGTCTCCACTCGAGAGGAATCACGAGGGTCCCGCCCACATCCAGAGGAGCCCCGTTTCCGCCTCGTAGCTCGAGATGAGGGATCCTTTCCCGGCTTCGTCGGGAAAGAGTTCCCGGCTTTCCCGTCGCATCTCAACAGGAGGCCCTCTCAACAGGAACGGCGAGAGGAACTCCAGGGTCGTGCCACCATTCCAAGAGTCCCCCAGATGTCTCAGTCCATTCCAGAGGAACCTCTTTTCCCTTCACCGGCTCGTCTTTCACGCCGAGGATCGACTCACACCAAGGTGGCACGTGGCACAGCCCTGTGGGAAAGCCTCGTGGGAAAGCCTCGAGGGACAGCCTCGAGGGAAAGCCACAGATCCCTTGATCCACGCGACAGGAAGCGTGACACTACTGCTGCAGCTCGGGAGGAAAGCGCACGTGCAGGCCCCCACTCGAGACGAGGCCTGACTCCCCTGGGGAGACTCAGAAGCACCCCAAGATCCATGGCAACACTGGAGAGGAATCCTCAGGTTCCGGCCCCGACTCCACACAAGGACTGAGGCCCCGGCATGGACGGGAGAGGAATCCCGAGAGGTCCCCTAGCAACTCGCATGGGGACTGGCCTTTCCTGAGGCCACCAGAGCGGGTCCCTGAGGTCCCCGTCGTAACTCGAGAAGACCTGCCGCAACTCGAGAAAATCCAGGAGGTTCTCCCCTCCAGGCGAGATGAGGCCCATTTCCGCTGAGGCGTCTCGAGGCTGATCACACCTCACCTCTGGAACTTCGAAAGGGTCCTTCACACCCTTGGTGCAAATCAAGAAGTTCCCCGACCTAGCCGTCTCCACTCGAGAGGAATCACGAGGGTCACGCCCACATCCAGAGGAGCCCCGTTTCCGCCTCGTAGCTCGAGATGAGGGATCCTTTCCCTGCTTCGTCGGGAAAGAGTTCCCGGCGTTCCCGTCGCATCTCAAGAGGAGGCCCTCTCAACAGGAACGGCGAGAGGAACTCCAGGGTCGTGCCACCATTCCAAGAGTCCCCCAGATGTCTCAGTCCATTCCAGAGGAACCTCTTTTCCCTTCACCGGCTCGTCTTTCACGCCGAGGATCGACTCACACCAAGGTGGCACGTGGCCAGCCCTGTGGGAAAGCCTCGTGGGAAAGCCTCGAGGGACAGCCTCGAGGGAAAGCCACAGATCCCTTGATCCACGTGACAGGAAGCGTGACACTACTGCTGCAGCTCGGGAGGAAAGCGCACGTGCAGGCCCCCACTCGAGACGAGGCCTGACTCCCCTGGGGAGACTCAGAAGCACCCCAAGATCCATGGCAACACTTTAGAGGAATCCTCAGGTTCCGGCCCCGACTCCACACAAGGACTGAGGGCCCGGCATGGACGGGAGAGGAATCCCGAGAGGTCCCCTAGCAACTCGCATGGGGACTGGCCTTTCCTGAGGCCACCAGAGCGGGTCCCTGAGGTCCCCGTCGTAACACGGGAAGACCTGCCGCAACTCGAGAAAATCCAGGAGGTTCTCCCCTCCAGGCGAGATGAGGCCCATTTCCCCTGAGGCTTCTCGAGGCTGATCACACCTCACCTCTGGAACTTCGAAAGGGTCCTTCACACCCCTGGTGCAAATCAAGAAGTTCCCCGACCTAGCCGTCTCCACTCGAGAGGAATCACGAGGGTCCCGCCCACATCCAGAGGAGCCCCGTTTCCGCCTCGTAGCTCGAGATGAGGGATCCTTTCCCTGCTTCGTCGGGAAAGAGTTCCCGGCGTTCCCGTCGCATCTCAAGAGGAGGCCCTCTCAACAGGAACGGCGAGAGGAACTCCAGGGTCGTGCCACCATTCCAAGAGTCCCCCAGATGTCTCAGTCCATTCCAGAGGAACCTCTTTTCCCTTCACCGGCACGTCTTTCACGCCGAGGATGGACTCACACCAAGGTGGCACGTGGCACAGCCCTGTGGGAAAGCCACGTGGGAAAGCCTCGAGGGACAGCCTCGAGGGAAAGCCACAGATCCCTTGATCCACGTGACAAGAAGCGTGACACTACTGCTGCAGCTCGGGAGGAAAACGCACGTGCATGCCCCCACTCGAGACGAGGCCTGACTCCCCTGGGGAGACTCAGAAGCACCCCAAGATCCATGGCAACACTGGAGAGGAATCCTCAGGTTCCGGCCCCGACTCCACACAAGGACTGAGGCCCCGGCATGGACGGGAGAGGAATCCCGAGAGGTCCCCTAGCAACTCGCATGGGGACTGGCCTTTCCTGAGGCCACCAGAGCGGGTCCCTGAGGTCCCCGTCGTAACTCGAGAAGACCTGCCGCAACTCGAGAAAATCCAGGAGGTTCTCCCCTCCAGGCGAGATGAGGCCCATTTCCGCTGAGGCGTCTCAAGGCTGATCACACCTCACATCTGGAACTTCGAAAGGGTCCTTCACACCCTTGGTGCAAATCAAGAAGTTCCCCGACCTAGCCGTCTCCACTCGAGAGGAATCACGAGGGTCCCGCCCACATCCAGAGGAGCCCCGTTTCCACCTCGTAGCTCGAGATGAGGGATCCTTTCCCTGCTTCGTCGGGAAAGAGTTCCCGGCGTTCCCGTCGCATCTCAAGAGGAGGCCCTCTCAACAGGAACGGCGAGAGGAACTCCAGGGTCGTGCCACCATTCCAAGAGTCCCCCAGATGTCTCAGTCCATTCCAGAGGAACCTCTTTTCCCTTCACCGGCTCGTCTTTCACGCCGAGGATCGACTCACACCAAGGTGGCACGTGGCACAGCCCTGTGGGAAAGCCTCGTGGGAAAGCCTCGAGGGACAGCCTCGAGGGAAAGCCACAGATCCCGTGATCCACGTGACAGGAAGCGTGACACTACTGCTGCAGCTCGGGAGGAAAGCGCACGTGCATGCCCCCACTCGAGACGAGGCCTGACTCCCCTGGGGAGACTCAGAAGCACCCCAAGATCCATGGCAACACTGGAGAGGAATCCTCAGGTTCCGGCCCCGACTCCACACAAGGACTGAGGGCCCGGCATGGACGGGAGAGGAATCCCGAGAGGTCCCCTAGCAACTCGCATGGGGACTGGCCTTTCCTGAGGCCACCAGAGCGGGTCCCTGAGGTCCCCGTCGTAACTCGAGAAGACCTGCCGCAACTGGAGAAAATCCAGGAGGTTCTCCCCTCCAGGAGAGATGAGGCCCATTTCCGCTGAGGCGTCTCGAGGCTGATCACACCTCACCTCTGGAACTTCGAAAGGGTCCTTCACACCCTTGGTGAAAATCAAGAAGTTCCCCGACCTAGCCGTCTCCACTCGAGAGGAATCACGAGGGTCCTGCCCACATCCAGAGGAGCCCCGTTTCCGCCTCGTAGCTCGAGATGAGGGATCCTTTCCCTGCTTCATCGGGAAAGAGTTCACGGCGTTCCCGTCGCATCTCAAGAGGAGGCCCTCTCAACAGGAACGGCGAGAGGAACTCCAGGGTCGTGCCACCATTCCAAGAGTCCCCCAGATGTCTCAGTCCATTCCAGAGGAACCTCTTTTCCCTTCACCGGCTCGTCTTTCACGCCGAGGATCGAATCACATCAAGGTGGCACGTGGCACAGCCCTGTGGGAAAGCCTCGTGGGAAAGCCTCGAGGGACAGCCTCGAGGGAAAGCCACAGATCCCGTGATCCACGTGACAGGAAGCGTGACACTACTGCTGCAGCACGGGAGGAAAGCGCACGTGCAGGCCCCCACTCGAGACGAGGCCTGACTCCCCTGGGGAGACTCAGAAGCACCCCAAGATCCATGGCAACACTGGAGAGGAATCCTCAGGTTCCGGCCCCGACTCCACACAAGGACTGAGGCCCCGGCATGGACGGGAGAGGAATCCCGAGAGGTCCCCTAGCAACTCGCATGGGGACTGGCCTTTCCTGAGGCCACCAGAGCGGGTCCCTGAGGTCCCCGTCGTAAGTCGAGAAGACCTGCCGCAACTCGAGAAAATCCAGGAGGTTCTCCCCTCCAGGCGAGATGAGGCCCATTTCCGCTGAGGCGTCTCGAGGCTGATCACACCTCACCTCTGGAACTTCGAAAGGGTCCTTCACACCCTTGGTGCAAATCAAGAAGTTCCCCGACCTAGCCGTCTCCACTCGAGAGGAATCACGAGGGTCACGCCCACATCCAGAGGAGCCCCGTTTCCGCCTCGTAGCTCGAGATGAGGGATCCTTTCCCTGCTTCGTCGGGAAAGAGTTCCCGGCGTTCCCGTCGCATCTCAAGAGGAGGCCCTCTCAACAGGAACGGCGAGAGGAACTCCAGGGTCGTGCCACCATTCCAAGAGTCCCCCAGATGTCTCAGTCCATTCCAGAGGAACCTCTTTTCCCTTCACCGGCTCGTCTTTCACGCCGAGGATAGACTCACACCAAGGTGGCACGTGGCACAGCCCTGTGGGAAAGCCTCGTGGGAAAGCCTCGAGGGACAGCCTCGAGGGAAAGCCACAGATCCCTTGATCCACGTGACAGGAAGCGTGACACTACTGCTGCAGCTCGGGAGGAAAGCGCACGTGCACGCCCCCACTCGAGACGAGGCCTGACTCCCCTGGGGAGACTCAGAAGCACCCCAAGATCCATGGCAACACTTTAGAGGAATCCTCAGGTTCCGGCCCCGACTCCACACAAGGACTGAGGGCCCGGCATGGACGGGAGAGGAATCCCGAGAGGTCCCCTAGCAACTCGCATGGGGACTGGCCTTTCCTGAGGCCACCAGAGCGGGTCCCTGAGGTCCCCGTCGTAACTCGAGAAGACCTTCCGCAACTCGAGAAAATCCAGGAGGTTCTCCCCTCCAGGCGAGATGAGGCCCATTTCCGCTGAGGCGTCTCGAGGCTGATCACACCTCACCTCTGGAACTTCGAAAGGGTCCTTCACACCCTTGGTGCAAATCAAGAAGTTCCCCGACCTAGCCGTCTCCACTCGAGAGGAATCACGAGGGTCACGCCCACATCCAGAGGAGCCCCGTTTCCGCCTCGTAGCTCGAGATGAGGGATCCTTTCCCTGCTTCGTCGGGAAAGAGTTCCCGGCGTTCCCGTCGCATCTCAAGAGGAGGCCCTCTCAACAGGAACGGCGAGAGGAACTCCAGGGTCGTGCCACCATTCCAAGAGTCCCCCAGATGTCTCAGTCCATTCCAGAGGAACCTCTTTTCCCTTCACCGGCACGTCTTTCACGCCGAGGATGGACTCACACCAAGGTGGCACGTGGCACAGCCCTGTGGGAAAGCCACGTGGGAAAGCCTCGAGGGACAGCCTCGAGGGAAAGCCACAGATCCCTTGATCCACGTGACAAGAAGCGTGACACTACTGCTGCAGCTCGGGAGGAAAACGCACGTGCATGCCCCCACTCGAGACGAGGCCTGACTCCCCTGGGGAGACTCAGAAGCACCCCAAGATCCATGGCAACACTGGAGAGGAATCCTCAGGTTCCGGCCCCGACTCCACACAAGGACTGAGGCCCCGGCATGGACGGGAGAGGAATCCCGAGAGGTCCCCTAGCAACTCGCATGGGGACTGGCCTTTCCTGAGGCCACCAGAGCGGGTCCCTGAGGTCCCCGTCGTAACTCGAGAAGACCTGCCGCAACTCGAGAAAATCCAGGAGGTTCTCCCCTCCAGGCGAGATGAGGCCCATTTCCGCTGAGGCGTCTCAAGGCTGATCACACCTCACATCTGGAACTTCGAAAGGGTCCTTCACACCCTTGGTGCAAATCAAGAAGTTCCCCGACCTAGCCGTCTCCACTCGAGAGGAATCACGAGGGTCCCGCCCACATCCAGAGGAGCCCCGTTTCCACCTCGTAGCTCGAGATGAGGGATCCTTTCCCTGCTTCGTCGGGAAAGAGTTCCCGGCGTTCCCGTCGCATCTCAAGAGGAGGCCCTCTCAACAGGAACGGCGAGAGGAACTCCAGGGTCGTGCCACCATTCCAAGAGTCCCCCAGATGTCTCAGTCCATTCCAGAGGAACCTCTTTTCCCTTCACCGGCTCGTCTTTCACGCCGAGGATCGACTCACACCAAGGTGGCACGTGGCACAGCCCTGTGGGAAAGCCTCGTGGGAAAGCCTCGAGGGACAGCCTCGAGGGAAAGCCACAGATCCCGTGATCCACGTGACAGGAAGCGTGACACTACTGCTGCAGCTCGGGAGGAAAGCGCACGTGCATGCCCCCACTCGAGACGAGGCCTGACTCCCCTGGGGAGACTCAGAAGCACCCCAAGATCCATGGCAACACTGGAGACGAATCCTCAGGTTCCGGCCCCGACTCCACACAAGGACTGAGGGCCCGGCATGGACGGGAGAGGAATCCCGAGAGGTCCCCTAGCAACTCGCATGGGGACTGGCCTTTCCTGAGGCCACCAGAGCGGGTCCCTGAGGTCCCCGTCGTAACTCGAGAAGACCTGCCGCAACTGGAGAAAATCCAGGAGGTTCTCCCCTCCAGGAGAGATGAGGCCCATTTCCGCTGAGGCGTCTCGAGGCTGATCACACCTCACCTCTGGAACTTCGAAAGGGTCCTTCACACCCTTGGTGAAAATCAAGAAGTTCCCCGACCTAGCCGTCTCCACTCGAGAGGAATCACGAGGGTCCTGCCCACATCCAGAGGAGCCCCGTTTCCGCCTCGTAGCTCGAGATGAGGGATCCTTTCCCTGCTTCATCGGGAAAGAGTTCACGGCGTTCCCGTCGCATCTCAAGAGGAGGCCCTCTCAACAGGAACGGCGAGAGGAACTCCAGGGTCGTGCCACCATTCCAAGAGTCCCCCAGATGTCTCAGTCCATTCCAGAGGAACCTCTTTTCCCTTCACCGGCTCGTCTTTCACGCCGAGGATCGAATCACATCAAGGTGGCACGTGGCACAGCCCTGTGGGAAAGCCTCGTGGGAAAGCCTCGAGGGACAGCCTCGAGGGAAAGCCACAGATCCCGTAATCCACGTGACAGGAAGCGTGACACTACTGCTGCAGCACGGGAGGAAAGCGCACGTGCAGGCCCCCACTCGAGACGAGGCCTGACTCCCCTGGGGAGACTCAGAAGCACCCCAAGATCCATGGCAACACTGGAGAGGAATCCTCAGGTTCCGGCCCCGACTCCACACAAGGACTGAGGCCCCGGCATGGACGGGAGAGGAATCCCGAGAGGTCCCCTAGCAACTCGCATGGGGACTGGCCTTTCCTGAGGCCACCAGAGCGGGTCCCTGAGGTCCCCGTCGTAAGTCGAGAAGACCTGCCGCAACTCGAGAAAATCCAGGAGGTTCTCCCCTCCAGGCGAGATGAGGCCCATTTCCGCTGAGGCGTCTCGAGGCTGATCACACCTCACCTCTGGAACTTCGAAAGGGTCCTTCACACCCTTGGTGCAAATCAAGAAGTTCCCCGACCTAGCCGTCTCCACTCGAGAGGAATCACGAGGGTCACGCCCACATCCAGAGGAGCCCCGTTTCCGCCTCGTAGCTCGAGATGAGGGATCCTTTCCCTGCTTCGTCGGGAAAGAGTTCCCGGCGTTCCCGTCGCATCTCAAGAGGAGGCCCTCTCAACAGGAACGGCGAGAGGAACTCCAGGGTCGTGCCACCATTCCAAGAGTCCCCCAGATGTCTCAGTCCATTCCAGAGGAACCTCTTTTCCCTTCACCGGCTCGTCTTTCACGCCGAGGATAGACTCACACCAAGGTGGCACGTGGCACAGCCCTGTGGGAAAGCCTCGTGGGAAAGCCTCGAGGGACAGCCTCGAGGGAAAGCCACAGATCCCTTGATCCACGTGACAGGAAGCGTGACACTACTGCTGCAGCTCGGGAGGAAAGCGCACGTGCACGCCCCCACTCGAGACGAGGCCTGACTCCCCTGGGGAGACTCAGAAGCACCCCAAGATCCATGGCAACACTTTAGAGGAATCCTCAGGTTCCGGCCCCGACTCCACACAAGGACTGAGGGCCCGGCATGGACGGGAGAGGAATCCCGAGAGGTCCCCTAGCAACTCGCATGGGGACTGGCCTTTCCTGAGGCCACCAGAGCGGGTCCCTGAGGTCCCCGTCGTAACTCGAGAAGACCTGCCGCAACTCGAGAAAATCCAGGAGGTTCTCCCCTCCAGGCGAGATGAGGCCCATTTCCGCTGAGGCGTCTCGAGGCTGATCACACCTCACCTCTGGAACTTCGAAAGGTTCCTTCACACCCTTGGTGCAAATCAAGAAGTTCCCCGACCTAGCCGTCTCCACTCGAGAGGAATCACGAGGGTCCCGCCCACATCCAGAGGAGCCCCGTTTCCGCCTCGTAGCTCGAGATGAGGGATCCTTTCCCTGCTTCGTCGGGAAAGAGTTCCCGGCGTTCCCGTCGCATCTCAAGAGGAGGCCCTCTCAACAGGAACGGCGAGAGGAACTCCAGGGTCGTGCCACCATTCCAAGAGTCCCCCAGATGTCTCAGTCCATTCCAGAGGAACCTCTTTTCCCTTCACCGGCTCGTCTTTCACGCCGAGGATCGACTCACACCAAGGTGGCACGTGGAACAGCCCTGTGGGAAAGCCTCGTGGGAAAGCCTCGAGGGACAGCGTCGAGGGAAAGCCACAGATCCCGTGATCCACGTGACAGGAAGCGTGACACTACTGCTGCAGCTCGGGAGGAAAGCGCACGTGCATGCCCCCACTCGAGACGAGGCCTGACTCCCCTGGGGAGACTCAGAAGCACCCCAAGATCCATGGCAACACTGGAGAGGAATCCTCAGGTTCCGGCCCCGACTCCACACAAGGACTGAGGGCCCGGCATGGACGGGAGAGGAATCCCGAGAGGTCCCCTAGCAACTCGCATGGGGACTGGCCTTTCCTGAGGCCACCAGAGCGGGTCCCTGAGGTCCCCGTCGTAACTCGAGAAGACCTGCCGCAACTGGAGAAAATCCAGGAGGTTCTCCCCTCCAGGAGAGATGAGGCCCATTTCCGCTGAGGCGTCTCGAGGCTGATCACACCTCACCTCTGGAACTTCGAAAGGGTCCTTCACACCCTTGGTGCAAATCAAGAAGTTCCCCGACCTAGCCGTCTCCACTCGAGAGGAATCACGAGGGTCCTGCCCACATCCAGAGGAGCCCCGTTTCCGCCTCGTAGCTCGAGATGAGGGATCCTTTCCCTGCTTCATCGGGAAAGAGTTCACGGCGTTCCCGTCGCATCTCAAGAGGAGGCCCTCTCAAGAGGAACAGCGAGAGGAACTCCAGGGTCGTGCCACCATTCCAAGAGTCCCCCAGATGTCTCAGTCCATTCCAGAGGAACCTCTTTTCCCTTCACCGGCTCGTCTTTCACGCCGAGGATCGAATCACATCAAGGTGGCACGTGGCACAGCCCTGTGGGAAAGCCTCGTGGGAAAGCCTCGAGGGACAGCCTCGAGGGAAAGCCACAGATCCCGTGATCCACGTGACAGGAAGCGTGACACTACTGCTGCAGCACGGGAGGAAAGCGCACGTGCAGGCCCCCACTCGAGACGAGGCCTGACTCCCCTGGGGAGACTCAGAAGCACCCCAAGATCCATGGCAACACTGGAGAGGAATCCTCAGGTTCCGGCCCCGACTCCACACAAGGACTGAGGCCCCCGCATGGACGGGAGAGGAATCCCGAGAGGTCCCCTAGCAACTCGCATGGGGACTGGCCTTTCCTGAGGCCACCAGAGCGGGTCCCTGAGGTCCCCGTCGTAACTCGAGAAGACCTGCCGCAACTCGAGAAAATCCAGGAGGTTCTCCCTCCAGGCGAGATGAGGCCCATTTCCGCTGAGGCGTCTCGAGGTTGATCACACCTCACCTCTGGAACTTCGAAAGGGTCCTTCACACCCTTGGTGCAAATCAAGAAGTTCTCCGACATACCCGTCTCCACTCGAGAGGAATCACGAGGGTCCCGCCCACATCCAGAGGAGCCCCGTTTCCGCCTCGTAGCTCGAGATGAGGGATCCTTTCCCGGCTTCGTCGGGAAAGAGTTCCCGGCTTTCCCGTCGCATCTCAAGAGGAGGCCCTCTCAACAGGAACGGCGAGAGGAACTCCAGGGTCGTGCCACCATTCCAAGAGTCCCCCAGATGTCTCAGTCCATTCCAGAGGAACCTCTTTTCCCTTCACCGGCTCGACTTTCACGCCGAGGATCGACTCACACCAAGGTGGCACATGGCACAGCCCTGTGGGAAAGCCTCGTGGGAAAGCCTCGAGGGACAGCCTCGAGGGAAAGCCACAGATCCCTTGATCCACCTGACAGGAAGCGTGACACTACTGCTGCAGCTCGGGAGGAAAGCGCACGTGCATGCCCCCACTCGAGACGAGGCCTGACTCCCCTGGGGAGACTCAGAAGCACCCCAAGATCCATGGCAACACTGGAGAGGAATCCTCAGGTTCCGGCCCCGACTCCACACAAGGACTGAGGCCCCGGCATGGACGGGAGAGGAATCCCGAGAGGTCCCCTAGCAACTCGCATCGGGACTGGCCTTTCCTGAGGCCACCAGAGCGGGTCCCTGAGGTCCCCGTCGTAACTCGAGAAGACCTGCCGCAACTCGAGAAAATCCAGGAGGTTCTCCCCTCCAGGCGAGATGAGGCCCATTTCCGCTGAGGCGTCTCGAGGCTGATCACACCTCACCTCTGGAACTTCGAAAGGGTCCTTCACACCCTTGGTGCAAATCAAGAAGTTCCCCGACCTAGCCGTCTCCACTCGAGAGGAATCACGAGGGTCCCGCCCACATCCAGAGGAGCCCCGTTTCTGCCTCGTAGCTCGAGATGAGGGATCCTTTCCCTGCTTCGTCGGGAAAGAGTTCCCGGCATTCCCGTCGCATGTCAAGAGGAGGCCCTCTCAACAGGAACGGCGAGAGGAACTCCAGGGTCGTGCCACCGTTCCAAGAGTCCCCCAGATGTCTCAGTCCATTCCAGAGGAACCTCTTTTCCCTTCACCGGCTCGTCTTTCACGCCGAGGATAGACTCACACCAAGGTGGCACGTGGCACAGCCCTGTGGGAAAGCCTCGTGGGAAAGCCTCGAGGGACAGCCTCGAGGGAAAGCCACAGATCCCTTGATCCACGTGATAGGAAGCGTGACACTACTGCTGCAGCTCGGGAGGAAAGCGCACGTGCATGCCCCCACTCGAGACGAGGCCTGACTCCCCTGGGGAGACTCAGAAGCACCCCAAGATCCATGGCAACACTGGAGAGGAATCCTCAGGTTCCGGCCCCGACTCCACACAAGGACTGAGGCCCCGGCATGGACGGGAGAGGAATCCCGAGAGGTCCCCTAGCAACTCGCATGGGGACTGGCCTTTCCTGAGGCCACCAGAGCGGGTCCCTGAGGTCCCCGTCGTAACTCGAGAAGACCTGCCGCAACTCGAGAAAATCCAGGAGGTTCTCCCCTCCAGGCGAGATGAGGCCCATTTCCGCTGAGGCGTCTCGAGGCTGATCACACCTCACCTCTGGAACTTCGAAAGGGTCCTTCACACCCTTGGTGCAAATCAAGAAGTTCCCCGACCTAGCCGTCTCCACTCGAGAGGAATCACGAGGGTCCCGCCCACATCCAGAGGAGCCCCGTTTCTGCCTCGTAGCTCGAGATGAGGGATCCTTTCCCTGCTTCGTCGGGAAAGAGTTCCCGGCGTTCCCGTCGCATCTCAAGAGGAGGCCCTCTCAACAGGAACGGCGAGAGGGACTCCAGGGTCGTGCCACCATTCCAAGAGTCCCCCAGATGTCTCAGTCCATTCCAGAGGAACCTCTTTTCCCTTCACCGGCTCGTCTTTCACGCCGAGGATATACACACACCAAGGTGGCACGTGGCACAGCCCTGTGGGAAAGCCTCGTGTGAAAGCCTCGAGGGACAGCCTCGAGGGAAAGCCACAGATCCCTTGATCCACCTGACAGGAAGCGTGACACTACTGCTGCAGCTCGGGAGGAAAGCGCACGTGCATGCCCCCACTCGAGACGAGGCCTGACTCCCCTGGGGAGACTCAGAAGCACCCCAAGATCCATGGCAACACTGGAGAGGAATCCTCAGGTTCCGGCCCCGACTCCACACAAGGACTGAGGCCCCGGCATGGACGGGAGAGGAATCCCGAGAGGTCCCCTAGCAACTCGCATGGGGACTGGCCTTTCCTGAGGCCACCAGAGCGGGTCCCTGAGGTCCCCGTCGTAACTCGAGAAGACCTGCCGCAACTCGAGAAAATCCAGGAGGTTCTCCCTCCAGGCGAGATGAGGCCCATTTCCGCTGAGGCGTCTCGAGGTTGATCACACCTCACCTCTGGAACTTCGAAAGGTTCCTTCACACCCTTGGTGCAAATCAAGAAGTTCTCCGACATACCCGTCTCCACTCGAGAGGAATCACGAGGGTCCCGCCCACATCCAGAGGAGCCCCGTTTCCGCCTCGTAGCTCGAGATGAGGGATCCTTTCCCGGCTTCGTCGGGAAAGAGTTCCCGGCTTTCCCGTCGCATCTCAA
This sequence comes from Budorcas taxicolor, assembly GCF_023091745.1. Taxonomy (NCBI): domain Eukaryota; kingdom Metazoa; phylum Chordata; class Mammalia; order Artiodactyla; family Bovidae; genus Budorcas; species Budorcas taxicolor. The sequence goes on along the minus strand of NW_026292761.1, from coordinate 102,881 downwards.
CAGGAGGCCCTCTCAACAGGAACGGCGAGAGGAACTCCAGGGTCGTGCCACCATTCCAAGAGTCCCCCAGATGTCTCAGTCCATTCCAGAGAAACCTCTTTTCCCTTCACCGGCTCGACTTTCACGCCGAGGATCGACTCACACCAAGGTGGCACATGGCACAGCCCTGTGGGAAAGCCTCGTGGGAAAGCCTCGAGGGACAGCCTCGAGGGAAAGCCACAGATCCCTTGATCCACCTGACAGGAAGCGTGACACTACTGCTGCAGCTCGGGAGGAAAGCGCACGTGCATGCCCCCACTCGAGACGAGGCCTGACTCCCCTGGGGAGACTCAGAAGCACCCCAAGATCCATGGCAACACTGGAGAGGAATCCTCAGGTTCCGGCCCCGACTCCACACAAGGACTGAGGCCCCGGCATGGACGGGAGAGGAATCCCGAGAGGTCCCCTAGCAACTCGCATGGGGACTGGCCTTTCCTGAGGCCACCAGAGCGGGTCCCTGAGGTCCCCGTCGTAACTCGAGAAGACCTGCCGCAACTCGAGAAAATCCAGGAGGTTCTCCCCTCCAGGCGAGATGAGGCCCATTTCCGCTGAGGCGTCTCGAGGCTGATCACACCTCACCTCTGGAACTTCGAAAGGGTCCTTCACACCCTTGGTGCAAATCAAGAAGTTCCCCGACCTAGCCGTCTCCACTCGAGAGGAATCACGAGGGTCCCGCCCACATCCAGAGGAGCCCCGTTTCTGCCTCGTAGCTCGAGATGAGGGATCCTTTCCCTGCTTCGTCGGGAAAGAGTTCCCGGCGTTCCCGTCGCATCTCAAGAGGAGGCCCTCTCAACAGGATCGGCGAGAGGGACTCCAGGGTCGTGCCACCATTCCAAGAGTCCCCCAGATGTCTCAGTCCATTCCAGAGGAACCTCTTTTCCCTTCACCGGCTCGTTTTTCACGCCGAGGATAGACACACACCAAGGTGGCACGTGGCACAGCCCTGTGGGAAAGCCTCGTGTGAAAGCCTCGAGGGACAGCCTCGAGGGAAAGCCACAGATCCCTTGATCCACCTGAAAGGAAGCGTGACACTACTGCTGCAGCTCGGGAGGAAAGCGCACGTGCATGCCCCCACTCGAGACGAGGCCTGACTCCCCTGGGGAGACTCAGAAGCACCCCAAGATCCATGGCAACACTGGAGAGGAATCCTCAGGTTCCGGCCCCGACTCCACACAAGGACTGAGGCCCCGGCATGGACGGGAGAGGAATCCCGAGAGGTCCCCTAGCAACTCGCATGGGGACTGGCCTTTCCTGAGGCCACCAGAGCGGGTCCCTGAGGTCCCCGTCGTAACTCGAGAAGACCTGCCGCAACTCGAGAAAATCCAGGAGGTTCTCCCCTCCAGGCGAGATGAGGCCCATTTCCGCTGAGGCGTCTCGAGGCTGATCACACCTCACCTCGGGAACTTCGAAAGGGTGCTTCACACCCTTGGTGCAAATCAAGAAGTTCCCCGACCTAGCCGTCTCCACTCGAGAGGAATCACGAGGGTCCCGCCCACATCCAGAGGAGCCCCGTTTCCGCCTCGTAGCTCGAGATGAGGGATCCTTTCCCTGCTTCGTCGGGAAAGAGTTCCCGGCGTTCCCGTCGCATCTCAAGAGGAGGCCCTCTCAACAGGAACGGCGAGAGGAACTCCAGGGTCGTGCCACCATTCAAGAGTCCCCCAGATGTCTCAGTCCATTCCAGAGGAACCTCTTTTCCCTTCACCGGCTCGTCTTTCACGCCAAGGATCGACTCACACCAAGGTGGCACGTGGCACAGCCCTGTGGGAAAGCCTCGTGGGAAAGCCTCGAGGGACAGCCTCGAGGGAAAGCCACAGATCCCTTGATCCACGTGACAAGAAGCGTGACACTACTGCTGCAGCTCGGGAGGAAAGCGCACGTGCATGCCCCCACTCGAGACGAGGCCTGACTCCCCTGGGGAGACTCAGAAGCACCCCAAGATCCATGGCCACACTGGAGAGGAATCCTCAGGTTCCGGCCCCGATTCCACACAAGGACTGAGGCCCCGGCATGGACGGGAGAGGAATCCCGAGAGGTCCCATAACAACTCGCATGGGGACTGGCCTTTCCTGAGGCCACCAGAGCGGGTCCCTGAGGTCCCCGTCGTAACTCGAGAAGACCTGCCGCAACTCGACAAAATCCAGGAGGTTCTCCCTCCAGGCGAGATGAGGCCCATTTCCGCTGAGGCGTCTCGAGGTTGATCACACCTCACCTCTGGAACTTCGAAAGGGTCCTTCACACCCTTGGTGCAAATCAAGAAGTTCTCCGACATACCCGTCTCCACTCGAGAGGAATCACGAGGGTCCCGCCCACATCCAGAGGAGCCCCGTTTCCGCCTCGTAGCTCGAGATGAGGGATCCTTTCCCGGCTTCGTCGGGAAAGAGTTCCCGGCTTTCCCGTCGCATCTCAAGAGGAGGCCCTCTCAACAGGAACGGCGAGAGGAACTCCAGGGTCGTGCCACCATTCCAAGAGTCCCCCAGATGTCTCAGTCCATTCCAGAGGAACCTCTTTTCCCTTCACCGGCTCGACTTTCACGCCGAGGATCGACTCACACCAAGGTGGCACATGGCACAGCCCTGTGGGAAAGCCTCGTGGGAAAGCCTCGAGGGACAGCCTCGAGGGAAAGCCACAGATCCCTTGATCCACCTGACAGGAAGCGTGACACTACTGCTGCAGCTCGGGAGGAAAGCGCACGTGCATGCCCCCACTCGAGACGAGGCCTGACTCCCCTGGGGAGACTCAGAAGCACCCCAAGATCCATGGCAACACTGGAGAGGAATCCTCAGGTTCCGGCCCCGACTCCACACAAGGACTGAGGCCCCGGCATGGACGGGAGAGGAATCCCGAGAGGTCCCCTAGCAACTCGCATGGGGACTGGCCTTTCCTGAGGCCACCAGAGCGGGTCCCTGAGGTCCCCGTCGTAACTCGAGAAGACCTGCCGCAACTGGAGAAAATCCAGGAGGTTCTCCCCTCCAGGAGAGATGAGGCCCATTTCCGCTGAGGCGTCTCGAGGCTGATCACACCTCACCTCTGGAACTTCGAAAGGGTCCTTCACACCCTTGGTGCAAATCAAGAAGTTCCCCGACCTAGCCGTCTCCACTCGAGAGGAATCACGAGGGTCCTGCCCACATCCAGAGGAGCCCCGTTTCCGCCTCGTAGCTCGAGATGAGGGATCCTTTCCCTGCTTCATCGGGAAAGAGTTCACGGCGTTCCCGTCGCATCTCAAGAGGAGGCCCTCTCAACAGGAACGGCGAGAGGAACTCCAGGGTCGTGCCACCATTCCAAGAGTCCCCCAGATGTCTCAGTCCATTCCAGAGGAACCTCTTTTCCCTTCACCGGCTCGTCTTTCACGCCGAGGATCGAATCACATCAAGGTGGCACGTGGCACAGCCCTGTGGGAAAGCCTCGTGGGAAAGCCTCGAGGGACAGCCTCGAGGGAAAGCCACAGATCCCGTGATCCACGTGACAGGAAGCGTGACACTACTGCTGCAGGTCGGGAGGAAAGCGCACGTGCATGCCCCCACTCGAGACGAGGCCTGACTCCCCTGGGGAGACTCAGAAGCACCTCAAGATCCATGGCAACACTGGAGAGGAATCCTCAGGTTCCGGCCCCGACTCCACACAAGGACTGAGGGCCCGGCATGGACGGGAGAGGAATCCCGAGAGGTCCCCTAGCAACTCGCATGGGGACTGGCCTTTCCTGAGGCCACCAGAGCGGGTCCCTGAGGTCCCCGTCGTAACTCGAGAAGACCTGCCGCAACTCGAGAAAATCCAGGAGGTTCTCCCCTCCAGGAGAGATGAGGCCCATTTCCGCTGAGGCGTCTCGAGGCTGATCACACCTCACCTCTGGAACTTCGAAAGGGTCCTTCACACCCTTGGTGCAAATCAAGAAGTTCCCCGACCTAGCCGTCTCCACTCGAGAGGAATCACGAGGGTCCCGCCCACATCCAGAGGAGCCCCGTTTCCGCCTCGTAGCTCGAGATGAGGGATCCTTTCCCGGCTTCGTCGGGAAAGAGTTCCCGGCTTTCCCGTCGCATCTCAACAGGAGGCCCTCTCAACAGGAACGGCGAGAGGAACTCCAGGGTCGTGCCACCATTCCAAGAGTCCCCCAGATGTCTCAGTCCATTCCAGAGGAACCTCTTTTCCCTTCACCGGCTCGTCTTTCACGCCGAGGATCGACTCACACCAAGGTGGCACGTGGCACAGCCCTGTGGGAAAGCCTCGTGGGAAAGCCTCGAGGGACAGCCTCGAGGGAAAGCCACAGATCCCTTGATCCACGTGACAGGAAGCGTGACACTACTGCTGCAGCTCGGGAGGAAAGCGCACGTGCAGGCCCCCACTCGAGACGAGGCCTGACTCCCCTGGGGAGACTCAGAAGCACCCCAAGATCCATGGCAACACTGGAGAGGAATCCTCAGGTTCCGGCCCCGACTCCACACAAGGACTGAGGCCCCGGCATGGACAGGAGAGGAATCCCGAGAGGTCCCCTAGCAACTCGCATGGGGACTGGACTTTCCTGAGGCCACCAGAGCGGGTCCCTGAGGTCCCCGTCGTAACTCGAGAAGACCTGCCGCAACTCGAGAAAATCCAGGAGGTTCTCCCCTCCAGGCGAGATGAGGCCCATTTCCGCTGAGGCGTCTCAAGGCTGATCACACCTCACCTCTGGAACTTCGAAAGGGTCCTTCACACCCTTGGTGCAAATCAAGAAGTTCCCCGACCTAGCCGTCTCCACTCGAGAGGAATCACGAGGGTCCCGCCCACATCCAGAGGAGCCCCGTTTCCGCCTCGTAGCTCGAGATGAGGGATCCTTTCCCTGCTTCGTTGGGAAAGAGTTCCCGGCGTTCCCGTCGCATCTCAAGAGGAGGCCCTCTCAACAGGAACGGCGAGAGGAACTCCAGGGTCGTGCCACCATTCCAAGAGTCCCCCAGATGTCTCAGTCCATTCCAGAGGAACCTCTTTTCCCTTCACCGGCTCGTCTTTCACGCCGAGGATAGACTCACACCAAGGTGGCACGTGGCACAGCCCTGTGGGAAAGCCTCGTGGGAAAGCCTCGAGGGACAGCGTCGAGGGAAAGCCACAGATCCCGTGATCCACGTGACAGGAAGCGTGACACTACTGCTGCAGCTCGGGAGGGAAGCGCACGTGCATGCCCCCACTCGAGACGAGGCCTGACTACCCTGGGGAGACTCAGAAGCACCCCAAGATCCATGGCAACACTGGAGAGGAATCCTCAGGTTCCGGCCCCGACTCCACACAAGGACTTAGGGCCCGGCATGGACGGGAGAGGAATCCCGAGAGGTCCCCTAGCAACTCGCATGGGGACTGGCCTTTCCTGAGGCCACCAGAGCGGGTCCCTGAGGTCCCCGTCGTAACTCGAGAAGACCTGCCGCAACTCGAGAAAATCCAGGAGGTTCTCCCCTCCAGGAGAGATGAGGCCCATTTCCGCTGAGGCGTCTCCAGGCTGATCACACCTCACCTCTGGAACTTCGAAAGGTTCCTTCACACCCTTGGTGCAAATCAAGAAGTTCCCCGACCTAGCCGTCTCCACTCGAGAGGAATCACGAGGGTTCCGCCCACATCCAGAGGAGCCCCGTTTCCGCCTCGTAGCTCGAGATGAGGGATCCTTTCCCTGCTTCGTCGGGAAAGAGTTCCCGGCGATCCCGTCGCATCTCAAGAGGAGGCCCTCTCAACAGGAACGGCGAGAGGAACTCCAGGGTCGTGCCACCATTCCAAGAGTCCCCCAGATGTCTCAGTCCATTCCAGAGGAACCTCTTTTCCCTTCACCGGCTCGTCTTTCATGCCGAGGATAGACTCACACCAAGGTGGCACGTGGCACAGCCCTGTGGGAAAGCCTCGTGGGAAAGCCTCGAGGGACAGCCTCGAGGGAAAGCCACAGATCCCGTGATCCACGTGACAGGAAGCGTGACACTACTGCTGCAGGTCGGGAGGAAAGCGCACGTGCATGCCCCCACTCGAGACGAGGCCTGACTCCCCTGGGGAGACTCAGAAGCACCTCAAGATCCATGGCAACACTGGAGAGGAATCCTCAGGTTCCGGCCCCGACTCCACACAAGGACTGAGGGCCCGGCATGGACGGGAGAGGAATCCCGAGAGGTCCCCTAGCAACTCGCATGGGGACTGGCCTTTCCTGAGGCCACCAGAGCGGGTCCCTGAGGTCCCCGTCGTAACTCGAGAAGACCTGCCGCAACTCGAGAAAATCCAGGAGGTTCTCCCCTCCAGGAGAGATGAGGCCCATTTCCGCTGAGGCGTCTCGAGGCTGATCACACCTCACCTCTGGAACTTCGAAAGGTTCCTTCACACCCTTGGTGCAAATCAAGAAGTTCCCCGACCTAGCCGTCTCCACTCGAGAGGAATCACGAGGGTCCCGCCCACATCCAGAGGAGCCCCGTTTCCGCCTCGTAGCTCGAGATGAGGGATCCTTTCCCGGCTTCGTCGGGAAAGAGTTCCCGGCTTTCCCGTCGCATCTCAACAGGAGGCCCTCTCAACAGGAACGGCGAGAGGAACTCCAGGGTCGTGCCACCATTCAAAGAGTCCCCCAGATGTCTCAGTCCATTCCAGAGGAACCTCATTTCCCTTCACCGGCTCGTCTTTCACGCCGAGGATCGACTCACACCAAGGTGGCACGTGGCACAGCCCTGTGGGAAAGCCTCGTGGGAAAGCCTCGAGGGACAGCCTCGAGGGAAAGCCACAGATCCCTTGATCCACGTGACAGGAAGCGTGACACTACTGCTGCAGCTCGGGAGGAAAGCGCACGTGCAGGCCCCCACTCGAGACGAGGCCTGACTCCCCTGGGGAGACTCAGAAGCACCCCAAGATCCATGGCAACACTGGAGAGGAATCCTCAGGTTCCGGCCCCGACTCCACACAAGGACTGAGGCCCCGGCATGGACGGGAGAGGAATCCCGAGAGGTCCCCTAGCAACTCGCATGGGGACTGGCCTTTCCTGAGGCCACCAGAGCGGGTCCCTGAGGTCCCCGTCGTAACTCGAGAAGACCTGCCGCAACTCGAGAAAATCCAGGAGGTTCTCCCCTCCAGGCGAGATGAGGCCCATTTCCGCTGAGGCGTCTCGAGGCTGATCACACCTCACCTCTGGAACTTCGAAAGGGTCCTTCACACCCTTGGTGCAAATCAAGAAGTTCCCCGACCTAGCCGTCTCCACTCGAGAGGAATCACGAGGGTCACGCCCACATCCAGAGGAGCCCCGTTTCCGACTCGTAGCTCGAGATGAGGGATCCTTTCCCTGCTTCGTCGGGAAAGAGTTCCCGGTGTTCCCGTCGCATCTCAAGAGGAGGCCCTCTCAACAGGAACGGCGAGAGGAACTCCAGGGTCGTGCCACCATTCCAAGAGTCCCCCAGATGTCTCAGTCCATTCCAGAGGAACCTCTTTTCCCTTCACCGGCTCGTCTTTCACGCCGAGGATAGACTCACACCAAGGTGGCACGTGGCACAGCCCTGTGGGAAAGCCTCGTGGGAAAGCCTCGAGGGACAGCCTCGAGGGAAAGCCACAGATCCCTTGATCCACGTGACAGGAAGCGTGACACTACTGCTGCAGCTCGGGAGGAAAGCGCACGTGCAGGCCCCCACTCGAGACGAGGCCTGACTCCCCTGGGGAGACTCAGAAGCACCCCAAGATCCATGGCAACACTGGAGAGGAATCCTCAGGTTCCGGCCCCGACTCCACACAAGGACTGAGGCCCCGGCATGGACGGGAGAGGAATCCCGAGAGGTCCCCTAGCAACTCGCATGGGGACTGGCCTTTCCTGAGGCCACCAGAGCGGGTCCCTGAGGTCCCCGTCGTAACTCGAGAAGACCTGCCGCAACTCGAGAAAATCCAGGAGGTTCTCCCCTCCAGGCGAGATGAGGCCCATTTCCGCTGAGGCGTCTCGAGGCTGATCACACCTCACCTCTGGAACTTCGAAAGGGTCCTTCACACCCTTGGTGCAAATCAAGAAGTTCCCCGACCTAGCCGTCTCCACTCGAGAGGAATCACGAGGGTCACGCCCACATCCAGAGGAGCCCCGTTTCCGACTCGTAGCTCGAGATGAGGGATCCTTTCCCTGCTTCGTCGGGAAAGAGTTCCCGGTGTTCCCGTCGCATCTCAAGAGGAGGCCCTCTCAACAGGAACGGCGAGAGGAACTCCAGGGTCGTGCCACCATTCCAAGAGTCCCCCAGATGTCTCAGTCCATTCCAGAGGAACCTCTTTTCCCTTCACCGGCTCGTCTTTCACGCCGAGGATAGACTCACACCAAGGTGGCACGTGGCACAGCCCTGTGGGAAAGCCTCGTGGGAAAGCCTCGAGGGACAGCCTCGAGGGAAAGCCACAGATCCCTTGATCCACGTGACAGGAAGCGTGACACTACTGCTGCAGCTCGGGAGGAAAGCGCACGTGCAGGCCCCCACTCGAGACGAGGCCTGACTCCCCTGGGGAGACTCAGAAGCACCCCAAGATCCATGGCAACACTGGAGAGGAATCCTCAGGTTCCGGCCCCGACTCCACACAAGGACTGAGGCCCCGGCATGGACGGGAGAGGAATCCCGAGAGGTCCCCTAGCAACTCGCATGGGGACTGGCCTTTCCTGAGGCCACCAGAGCGGGTCCCTGAGGTCCCCGTCGTAACTCGAGAAGACCTGCCGCAACTGGAGAAAATCCAGGAGGTTCTCCCCTCCAGGAGAGATGAGGCCCATTTCCGCTGAGGCGTCTCGAGGCTGATCACACCTCACCTCTGGAACTTCGAAAGGGTCCTTCACACCCTTGGTGCAAATCAAGAAGTTCCCCGACCTAGCCGTCTCCACTCGAGAGGAATCACTAGGGTCCTGCCCACATCCAGAGGAGCCCCGTTTCCGCCTCGTAGCTCGAGATGAGGGATCCTTTCCCTGCTTCATCGGGAAAGAGTTCACGGCGTTCCCGTCGCATCTCAAGAGGAGGCCCTCTCAACAGGAACGGCGAGAGGAACTCCAGGGTCGTGCCACCATTCCAAGAGTCCCCCAGATGTCTCAGTCCATTCCAGAGGAACCTCTTTTCCCTTCACCGGCTCGTCTTTCACGCCGAGGATCGAATCACATCAAGGTGGCACGTGGCACAGCCCTGTGGGAAAGCCTCGTGGGAAAGCCTCGAGGGACAGCCTCGAGGGAAAGCCACAGATCCCGTGATCCACGTGACAGGAAGCGTGACTCTACTGCTGCAGCACGGGAGGAAAGCGCACGTGCAGGCCCCCACTCGAGACGAGGCCTGACTCCCCTGGGGAGACTCAGAAGCACCCCAAGATCCATGGCAACACTGGAGAGGAATCCTCAGGTTCCGGCCCCGACTCCACACAAGGACTGAGGCCCCGGCATGGACGGGAGAGGAATCCCGAGAGGTCCCCTAGCAACTCGCATGGGGACTGGCCTTTCCTGAGGCCACCAGAGCGGGTCCCTGAGGTCCCCGTCGTAAGTCGAGAAGACCTGCCGCAACTCGAGAAAATCCAGGAGGTTCTCCCCTCCAGGCGAGATGAGGCCCATTTCCGCTGAGGCGTCTCGAGGCTGATCACACCTCACCTCTGGAACTTCGAAAGGGTCCTTCACACCCTTGGTGCAAATCAAGAAGTTCCCCGACCTAGCCGTCTCCACTCGAGAGGAATCACGAGGGTCACGCCCACATCCAGAGGAGCCCCGTTTCCGCCTCGTAGCTCGAGATGAGGGATCCTTTCCCTGCTTCGTCGGGAAAGAGTTCCCGGCGATCCCGTCGCATCTCAAGAGGAGGCCCTCTCAACAGGAACGGCGAGAGTAACTCCAGGGTCGTGCCACCATTCCAAGAGTCCCCCAGATGTCTCAGTCCATTCCAGAGGAACCTCTTTTCCCTTCACCGGCTCGTCTTTCACGCCGAGGATAGACTCACACCAAGGTGGCACGTGGCACAGCCCTGTGGGAAAGCCTCGTGGGAAAGCCTCGAGGGACAGCCTCGAGGGAAAGCCACAGATCCCTTGATCCACGTGACAGGAAGCGTGACACTACTGCTGCAGCTCGGGAGGAAAGCGCACGTGCACGCCCCCACTCGAGACGAGGCCTGACTCCCCTGGGGAGACTCAGAAGCACCCCAAGATCCATGGCAACACTGGAGAGGAATCCTCAGGTTCCGGCCCCGACTCCACACAAGGACTTAGGGCCCGGCATGGACGGGAGAGGAATCCCGAGAGGTCCCCTAGCAACTCGCATGGGGACTGGCCTTTCCTGAGGCCACCAGAGCGGGTCCCTGAGGTCCCCGTCGTAACTCGAGAAGACCTGCCGCAACTCGAGAAAATCCAGGAGGTTCTCCCCTCCAGGAGAGATGAGGCCCATTTCCGCTGAGGCGTCTCCAGGCTGATCACACCTCACCTCTGGAACTTCGAAACGTTCCTTCACACCCTTGGTGCAAATCAAGAAGTTCCCCGACCTAGCCGTCTCCACTCGAGAGGAATCACGAGGGTTCCGCCCACATCCAGAGGAGCCCCGTTTCCGCCTCGTAGCTCGAGATGAGGGATCCTTTCCCTGCTTCGTCGGGAAAGAGTTCCCGGCGTTCCCGTCGCATCTCAAGAGGAGGCCCTCTCAACAGGAACGGCGAGAGGAACTCCAGGGTCGTGCCACCATTCCAAGAGTCCCCCAGATGTCTCAGTCCATTCCAGAGGAACCTCTTTTCCCTTCACCGGCTCGTCTTTCATGCCGAGGATAGACTCACACCAAGGTGGCACGTGGCACAGCCCTGTGGGAAAGCCTCGTGGGAAAGCCTCGAGGGACAGCCTCGAGGGAAAGCCACAGATCCCGTGATCCACGTGACAGGAAGCGTGACACTACTGCTGCAGGTCGGGAGGAAAGCGCACGTGCATGCCCCCACTCGAGACGAGGCCTGACTCCCCTGGGGAGACTCAGAAGCACCTCAAGATCCATGGCAACACTGGAGAGGAATCCTCAGGTTCCGGCCCCGACTCCACACAAGGACTGAGGGCCCGGCATGGACGGGAGAGGAATCCCGAGAGGTCCCCTAGCAACTCGCATGGGGACTGGCCTTTCCTGAGGCCACCAGAGCGGGTCCCTGAGGTCCCCGTCGTAACTCGAGAAGACCTGCCGCAACTCGAGAAAATCCAGGAGGTTCTCCCCTCCAGGAGAGATGAGGCCCATTTCCGCTGAGGCGTCTCGAGGCTGATCACACCTCACCTCTGGAACTTCGAAAGGTTCCTTCACACCCTTGGTGCAAATCAAGAAGTTCCCCGACCTAGCCGTCTCCACTCGAGAGGAATCACGAGGGTCCCGCCCACATCCAGAGGAGCCCCGTTTCCGCCTCGTAGCTCGAGATGAGGGATCCTTTCCCGGCTTCGTCGGGAAAGAGTTCCCGGCTTTCCCGTCGCATCTCAACAGGAGGCCCTCTCAACAGGAACGGCGAGAGGAACTCCAGGGTCGTGCCACCATTCCAAGAGTCCCCCAGATGTCTCAGTCCATTCCAGAGGAACCTCTTTTCCCTTCACCGGCTCGTCTTTCACGCCGAGGATCGACTCACACCAAGGTGGCACGTGGCACAGCCCTGTGGGAAAGCCTCGTGGGAAAGCCTCGAGGGACAGCCTCGAGGGAAAGCCACAGATCCCTTGATCCACGTGACAGGAAGCGTGACACTACTGCTGCAGCTCGGGAGGAAAGCGCACGTGCAGGCCCCCACTCGAGACGAGGCCTGACTCCCCTGGGGAGACTCAGAAGCACCCCAAGATCCATGGCAACACTGGAGAGGAATCCTCAGGTTCCGGCCCCGACTCCACACAAGGACTGAGGCCCCGGCATGGACGGGAGAGGAATCCCGAGAGGTCCCCTAGCAACTCGCATGGGGACTGGCCTTTCCTGAGGCCACCAGAGCGGGTCCCTGAGGTCCCCGTCGTAACTCGAGAAGACCTGCCGCAACTCGAGAAAATCCAGGAGGTTCTCCCCTCCAGGCGAGATGAGGCCCATTTCCGCTGAGGCGTCTCGAGGCTGATCACACCTCACCTCTGGAACTTCGAAAGGGTCCTTCACACCCTTGGTGCAAATCAAGAAGTTCCCCGACCTAGCCGTCTCCACTCGAGAGGAATCACGAGGGTCACGCCCACATCCAGAGGAGCCCCGTTTCCGCCTCGTAGCTCGAGATGAGGGATCCTTTCCCTGCTTCGTCGGGAAAGAGTTCCCGGCGTTCCCGTCGCATCTCAAGAGGAGGCCCTCTCAACAGGAACGGCGAGAGGAACTCCAGGGTCGTGCCACCATTCCAAGAGTCCCCCAGATGTCTCAGTCCATTCCAGAGGAACCTCTTTTCCCTTCACCGGCTCGTCTTTCACGCCGAGGATAGACTCACACCAAGGTGGCACGTGGCACAGCCCTGTGGGAAAGCCTCGTGGGAAAGCCTCGAGGGACAGCCTCGAGGGAAAGCCACAGATCCCTTGATCCACGTGACAGGAAGCGTGACACTACTGCTGCAGCTCGGGAGGAAAGCGCACGTGCAGGCCCCCACTCGAGACGAGGCCTGACTCCCCTGGGGAGACTCAGAAGCACCCCAAGATCCATGGCAACACTTTAGAGGAATCCTCAGGTTCCGGCCCCGACTCCACACAAGGACTGAGGGCCCGGCATGGACGGGAGAGGAATCCCGAGAGGTCCCCTAGCAACTCGCATGGGGACTGGCCTTTCCTGAGGCCACCAGAGCGGGTCCCTGAGGTCCCCGTCGTAACACGAGAAGACCTGCCGCAACTCGAGAAAATCCAGGAGGTTCTCCCCTCCAGGCGAGATGAGGCCCATTTCCGCTGAGGCGTCTCGAGGCTGATCACACCTCACCTCTGGAACTTCGAAAGGGTCCTTCACACCCCTGGTGCAAATCAAGAAGTTCCCCGACCTAGCCGTCTCCACTCGAGAGGAATCACGAGGGTCCCGCCCACATCCAGAGGAGCCCCGTTTCCGCCTCGTAGCTCGAGATGAGGGATCCTTTCCCTGCTTCGTCGGGAAAGAGTTCCCGGCGTTCCCGTCGCATCTCAAGAGGAGGCCCTCTCAACAGGAACGGCGAGAGGAACTCCAGGGTCGTGCCACCATTCCAAGAGTCCCCCAGATGTCTCAGTCCATTCCAGAGGAACCTCTTTTCCCTTCACCGGCACGTCTTTCACGCCGAGGATGGACTCACACCAAGGTGGCACGTGGCACAGCCCTGTGGGAAAGCCACGTGGGAAAGCCTCGAGGGACAGCCTCGAGGGAAAGCCACAGATCCCTTGATCCACGTGACAAGAAGCGTGACACTACTGCTGCAGCTCGGGAGGAAAACGCACGTGCATGCCCCCACTCGAGACGAGGCCTGACTCCCCTGGGGAGACTCAGAAGCACCCCAAGATCCATGGCAACACTGGAGAGGAATCCTCAGGTTCCGGCCCCGACTCCACACAAGGACTGAGGCCCCGGCATGGACGGGATAGGAATCCCGAGAGGTCCGCTAGCAACTCGCATGGGGACTGGCCTTTCCTGAGGCCACCAGAGCGGGTCCCTGAGGTCCCCGTCGTAACTCGAGAAGACCTGCCGCAACTCGAGAAAATCCAGGAGGTTCTCCCCTCCAGGCGAGATGAGGCCCATTTCCGCTGAGGCGTCTCAAGGCTGATCACACCTCACATCTGGAACTTCGAAAGGGTCCTTCACACCCTTGGTGCAAATCAAGAAGTTCCCCGACCTAGCCGTCTCCACTCGAGAGGAATCACGAGGGTCCCGCCCACATCCAGAGGAGCCCCGTTTCCACCTCGTAGCTCGAGATGAGGGATCCTTTCCCTGCTTCGTCGGGAAAGAGTTCCCGGCGTTCCCGTCGCATCTCAAGAGGAGGCCCTCTCAACAGGAACGGCGAGAGGAACTCCAGGGTCGTGCCACCATTCCAAGAGTCCCCCAGATGTCTCAGTCCATTCCAGAGGAACCTCTTTTCCCTTCACCGGCTCGTCTTTCACGCCGAGGATCGACTCACACCAAGGTGGCACGTGGCACAGCCCTGTGGGAAAGCCTCGTGGGAAAGCCTCGAGGGACAGCCTCGAGGGAAAGCCACAGATCCCGTGATCCACGTGACAGGAAGCGTGACACTACTGCTGCAGCTCGGGAGGAAAGCGCACGTGCATGCCCCCACTCGAGACGAGGCCTGACTCCCCTGGGGAGACTCAGAAGCACCCCAAGATCCATGGCAACACTGGAGAGGAATCCTCAGGTTCCGGCCCCGACTCCACACAAGGACTGAGGGCCCGGCATGGACGGGAGAGGAATCCCGAGAGGTCCCCTAGCAACTCGCATGGGGACTGGCCTTTCCTGAGGCCACCAGAGCGGGTCCCTGAGGTCCCAGTCGTAACTCGAGAAGACCTGCCGCAACTGGAGAAAATCCAGGAGGTTCTCCCCTCCAGGAGAGATGAGGCCCATTTCCGCTGAGGCGTCTCGAGGCTGATCACACCTCACCTCTGGAACTTCGAAAGGGTCCTTCACACCCTTGGTGAAAATCAAGAAGTTCCCCGACCTAGCCGTCTCCACTCGAGAGGAATCACGAGGGTCCTGCCCACATCCAGAGGAGCCCCGTTTCCGCCTCGTAGCTCGAGATGAGGGATCCTTTCCCTGCTTCATCGGGAAAGAGTTCACGGCGTTCCCGTCGCATCTCAAGAGGAGGCCCTCTCAACAGGAACGGCGAGAGGAACTCCAGGGTCGTGCCACCATTCCAAGAGTCCCCCAGATGTCTCAGTCCATTCCAGAGGAACCTCTTTTCCCTTCACCGGCTCGTCTTTCACGCCGAGGATCGAATCACATCAAGGTGGCACGTGGCACAGCCCTGTGGGAAAGCCTCGTGGGAAAGCCTCGAGGGACAGCCTCGAGGGAAAGCCACAGATCCCGTGATCCACGTGACAGGAAGCGTGACACTACTGCTGCAGCACGGGAGGAAAGCGCACGTGCAGGCCCCCACTCGAGACGAGGCCTGACTCCCCTGGGGAGACTCAGAAGCACCCCAAGATCCATGGCAACACTGGAGAGGAATCCTCAGGTTCCGGCCCCGACTCCACACAAGGACTGAGGCCCCGGCATGGACGGGAGAGGAATCCCGAGAGGTCCCCTAGCAACTCGCATGGGGACTGGCCTTTCCTGAGGCCACCAGAGCGGGTCCCTGAGGTCCCCGTCGTAAGTCGAGAAGACCTGCCGCAACTCGAGAAAATCCAGGAGGTTCTCCCCTCCAGGCGAGATGAGGCCCATTTCCGCTGAGGCGTCTCGAGGCTGATCACACCTCACCTCTGGAACTTCGAAAGGGTCCTTCACACCCTTGGTGCAAATCAAGAAGTTCCCCGACCTAGCCGTCTCCACTCGAGAGGAATCACGAGGGTCACGCCCACATCCAGAGGAGCCCCGTTTCCGCCTCGTAGCTCGAGATGAGGGATCCTTTCCCTGCTTCGTCGGGAAAGAGTTCCCGGCGTTCCCGTCGCATCTCAAGAGGAGGCCCTCTCAACAGGAATGGCGAGAGGAACTCCAGGGTCGTGCCACCATTCCAAGAGTCCCCCAGATGTCTCAGTCCATTCCAGAGGAACCTCTTTTCCCTTCACCGGCTCGTCTTTCACGCCGAGGATAGACTCACACCAAGGTGGCACGTGGCACAGCCCTGTGGGAAAGCCTCGTGGGAAAGCCTCGAGGGACAGCCTCGAGGGAAAGCCACAGATCCCTTGATCCACGTGACAGGAAGCGTGACACTACTGCTGCAGCTCGGGAGGAAAGCGCACGTGCACGCCCCCACTCGAGACGAGGCCTGACTCCCCTGGGGAGACTCAGAAGCACCCCAAGATCCATGGCAACACTTTAGAGGAATCCTCAGGTTCCGGCCCCGACTCCACACAAGGACTGAGGGCCCGGCATGGACGGGAGAGGAATCCCGAGAGGTCCCCTAGCAACTCGCATGGGGACTGGCCTTTCCTGAGGCCACCAGAGCGGGTCCCTGAGGTCCCCGTCGTAACTCGAGAAGACCTGCCGCAACTCGAGAAAATCCAGGAGGTTCTCCCCTCCAGGCGAGATGAGGCCCATTTCCGCTGAGGCGTCTCGAGGCTGATCACACCTCACCTCTGGAACTTCGAAAGGGTCCTTCACACCCTTGGTGCAAATCAAGAAGTTCCCCGACCTAGCCGTCTCCACTCGAGAGGAATCACGAGGGTCACGCCCACATCCAGAGGAGCCCCGTTTCCGCCTCGTAGCTCGAGATGAGGGATCCTTTCCCTGCTTCGTCGGGAAAGAGTTCCCGGCGTTCCCGTCGCATCTCAAGAGGAGGCCCTCTCAACAGGAACGGCGAGAGGAACTCCAGGGTCGTGCCACCATTCCAAGAGTCCCCCAGATGTCTCAGTCCATTCCAGAGGAACCTCTTTTCCCTTCACCGGCACGTCTTTCACGCCGAGGATGGACTCACACCAAGGTGGCACGTGGCACAGCCCTGTGGGAAAGCCACGTGGGAAAGCCTCGAGGGACAGCCTCGAGGGAAAGCCACAGATCCCTTGATCCACGTGACAAGAAGCGTGACACTACTGCTGCAGCTCGGGAGGAAAACGCACGTGCATGCCCCCACTCGAGACGAGGCCTGACTCCCCTGGGGAGACTCAGAAGCACCCCAAGATCCATGGCAACACTGGAGAGGAATCCTCAGGTTCCGGCCCCGACTCCACACAAGGACTGAGGCCCCGGCATGGACGGGAGAGGAATCCCGAGAGGTCCCCTAGCAACTCGCATGGGGACTGGCCTTTCCTGAGGCCACCAGAGCGGGTCCCTGAGGTCCCCGTCGTAACTCGAGAAGACCTGCCGCAACTCGAGAAAATCCAGGAGGTTCTCCCCTCCAGGCGAGATGAGGCCCATTTCCGCTGAGGCGTCTCAAGGCTGATCACACCTCACATCTGGAACTTCGAAAGGGTCCTTCACACCCTTGGTGCAAATCAAGAAGTTCCCCGACCTAGCCGTCTCCACTCGAGAGGAATCACGAGGGTCCCGCCCACATCCAGAGGAGCCCCGTTTCCACCTCGTAGCTCGAGATGAGGGATCCTTTCCCTGCTTCGTCGGGAAAGAGTTCCCGGCGTTCCCGTCGCATCTCAAGTGGAGGCCCTCTCAACAGGAACGGCGAGAGGAACTCCAGGGTCGTGCCACCATTCAAAGAGTCCCCCAGATGTCTCAGTCCATTCCAGAGGAACCTCATTTCCCTTCACCGGCTCGTCTTTCACGCCGAGGATCGACTCACACCAAGGTGGCACGTGGCACAGCCCTGTGGGAAAGCCTCGTGGGAAAGCCTCGAGGGACAGCCTCGAGGGAAAGCCACAGATCCCGTGATCCACGTGACAGGAAGCGTGACACTACTGCTGCAGCTCGGGAGGAAAGCGCACGTGCATGCCCCCACTCGAGACGAGGCCTGACTCCCCTGGGGAGACTCAGAAGCACCCCAAGATCCATGGCAACACTGGAGAGGAATCCTCAGGTTCCGGCCCCGACTCCACACAAGGACTGAGGGCCCGGCATGGACGGGAGAGGAATCCCGAGAGGTCCCCTAGCAACTCGCATGGGGACTGGCCTTTCCTGAGGCCACCAGAGCGGGTCCCTGAGGTCCCCGTCGTAACTCGAGAAGACCTGCCGCAACTGGAGAAAATCCAGGAGGTTCTCCCCTCCAGGAGAGATGAGGCCCATTTCCGCTGAGGCGTCTCGAGGCTGATCACACCTCACCTCTGGAACTTCGAAAGGGTCCTTCACACCCTTGGTGAAAATCAAGAAGTTCCCCGACCTAGCCGTCTCCACTCGAGAGGAATCACGAGGGTCCTGCCCACATCCAGAGGAGCCCCGTTTCCGCCTCGTAGCTCGAGATGAGGGATCCTTTCCCTGCTTCATCGGGAAAGAGTTCACGGCGTTCCCGTCGCATCTCAAGAGGAGGCCCTCTCAACAGGAACGGCGAGAGGAACTCCAGGGTCGTGCCACCATTCCAAGAGTCCCCCAGATGTCTCAGTCCATTCCAGAGGAACCTCTTTTCCCTTCACCGGCTCGTCTTTCACGCCGAGGATCGAATCACATCAAGGTGGCACGTGGCACAGCCCTGTGGGAAAGCCTCGTGGGAAAGCCTCGAGGGACAGCCTCGAGGGAAAGCCACAGATCCCGTGATCCACGTGACAGGAAGCGTGACACTACTGCTGCAGCACGGGAGGAAAGCGCACGTGCAGGCCCCCACTCGAGACGAGGCCTGACTCCCCTGGGGAGACTCAGAAGCACCCCAAGATCCATGGCAACACTGGAGAGGAATCCTCAGGTTCCGGCCCCGACTCCACACAAGGACTGAGGCCCCGGCATGGACGGGAGAGGAATCCCGAGAGGTCCCCTAGCAACTCGCATGGGGACTGGCCTTTCCTGAGGCCACCAGAGCGGGTCCCTGAGGTCCCCGTCGTAAGTCGAGAAGACCTGCCGCAACTCGAGAAAATCCAGGAGGTTCTCCCCTCCAGGCGAGATGAGGCCCATTTCCGCTGAGGCGTCTCGAGGCTGATCACACCTCACCTCTGGAACTTCGAAAGGGTCCTTCACACCCTTGGTGCAAATCAAGAAGTTCCCCGACCTAGCCGTCTCCACTCGAGAGGAATCACGAGGGTCACGCCCACATCCAGAGGAGCCCCGTTTCCGCCTCGTAGCTCGAGATGAGGGATCCTTTCCCTGCTTCGTCGGGAAAGAGTTCCCGGCGTTCCCGTCGCATCTCAAGAGGAGGCCCTCTCAACAGGAACGGCGAGAGGAACTCCAGGGTCGTGCCACCATTCCAAGAGTCCCCCAGATGTCTCAGTCCATTCCAGAGGAACCTCTTTTCCCTTCACCGGCTCGTCTTTCACGCCGAGGATAGACTCACACCAAGGTGGCACGTGGCACAGCCCTGTGGGAAAGCCTCGTGGGAAAGCCTCGAGGGACAGCCTCGAGGGAAAGCCACAGATCCCTTGATCCACGTGACAGGAAGCGTGACACTACTGCTGCAGCTCGGGAGGAAAGCGCACGTGCACGCCCCCACTCGAGACGAGGCCTGACTCCCCTGGGGAGACTCAGAAGCACCCCAAGATCCATGGCAACACTTTAGAGGAATCCTCAGGTTCCGGCCCCGACTCCACACAAGGACTGAGGGCCCGGCATGGACGGGAGAGGAATCCCGAGAGGTCCCCTAGCAACTCGCATGGGGACTGGCCTTTCCTGAGGCCACCAGAGCGGGTCCCTGAGGTCCCCGTCGTAACTCGAGAAGACCTGCCGCAACTCGAGAAAATCCAGGAGGTTCTCCCCTCCAGGCGAGATGAGGCCCATTTCCGCTGAGGCGTCTCGAGGCTGATCACACCTCACCTCTGGAACTTCGAAAGGTTCCTTCACACCCTTGGTGCAAATCAAGAAGTTCCCCGACCTAGCCGTCTCCACTCGAGAGGAATCACGAGGGTCCCGCCCACATCCAGAGGAGCCCCGTTTCCGCCTCGTAGCTCGAGATGAGGGATCCTTTCCCTGCTTCGTCGGGAAAGAGTTCCCGGCGTTCCCGTCGCATCTCAAGAGGAGGCCCTCTCAACAGGAACGGCGAGAGGAACTCCAGGGTCGTGCCACCATTCCAAGAGTCCCCCAGATGTCTCAGTCCATTCCAGAGGAACCTCTTTTCCCTTCACCGGCTCGTCTTTCACGCCGAGGATCGACTCACACCAAGGTGGCACGTGGAACAGCCCTGTGGGAAAGCCTCGTGGGAAAGCCTCGAGGGACAGCGTCGAGGGAAAGCCACAGATCCCGTGATCCACGTGACAGGAAGCGTGACACTACTGCTGCAGCTCGGGAGGAAAGCGCACGTGCATGCCCCCACTCGAGACGAGGCCTGACTCCCCTGGGGAGACTCAGAAGCACCCCAAGATCCATGGCAACACTGGAGAGGAATCCTCAGGTTCCGGCCCCGACTCCACACAAGGACTGAGGGCCCGGCATGGACGGGAGAGGAATCCCGAGAGGTCCCCTAGCAACTCGCATGGGGACTGGCCTTTCCTGAGGCCACCAGAGCGGGTCCCTGAGGTCCCCGTCGTAACTCGAGAAGACCTGCCGCAACTGGAGAAAATCCAGGAGGTTCTCCCCTCCAGGCGAGATGAGGCCCATTTCCGCTGAGGCGTCTCGAGGCTGATCACACCTCACCTCTGGAACTTCGAAAGGGTCCTTCACACCCTTGGTGCAAATCAAGAAGTTCCCCGACCTAGCCGTCTCCACTCGAGAGGAATCACGAGGGTCCTGCCCACATCCAGAGGAGCCCCGTTTCCGCCTCGTAGCTCGAGATGAGGGATCCTTTCCCTGCTTCATCGGGAAAGAGTTCACGGCGTTCCCGTCGCATCTCAAGAGGAGGCCCTCTCAAGAGGAACAGCGAGAGGAACTCCAGGGTCGTGCCACCATTCCAAGAGTCCCCCAGATGTCTCAGTCCATTCCAGAGGAACCTCTTTTCCCTTCACCGGCTCGTCTTTCACGCCGAGGATCGAATCACATCAAGGTGGCACGTGGCACAGCCCTGTGGGAAAGCCTCGTGGGAAAGCCTCGAGGGACAGCCTCGAGGGAAAGCCACAGATCCCGTGATCCACGTGACAGGAAGCGTGACACTACTGCTGCAGCACGGGAGGAAAGCGCACGTGCAGGCCCCCACTCGAGACGAGGCCTGACTCCCCTGGGGAGACTCAGAAGCACCCCAAGATCCATGGCAACACTGGAGAGGAATCCTCAGGTTCCGGCCCCGACTCCACACAAGGACTGAGGCCCCGGCATGGACAGGAGAGGAATCCCGAGAGGTCCCCTAGCAACTCGCATGGGGACTGGCCTTTCCTGAGGCCACCAGAGCGGGTCCCTGAGGTCCCCGTCGTAACTCGAGAAGACCTGCCGCAACTCGAGAAAATCCAGGAGGTTCTCCCCTCCAGGCGAGATGAGGCCCATTTCCGCTGAGGCGTCTCGAGGCTGATCACACCTCACCTCTGGAACTTCGAAAGGGTCCTTCACACCCTTGGTGCAAATCAAGAAGTTCCCCGACCTAGCCGTCTCCACTCGAGAGGAATCACGAGGGTCCCGCCCACATCCAGAGGAACCCAGTTTCCGCCTCGTAGCTCGAGATGAGGGATCCTTTCCCGGCTTCGTCGGGAAAGAGTTCCCGGCGTTCCCGTCGCAACTCAAGAGGAGGCCCTCTCAACAGGAACGGCGAGAGGAACTCCAGGGTCGTGCCACCATTCCAAGAGTCCCCCAGATGTCTCAGTCCATTCCAGAGGAACCTCTTTTCCCTTCACCGGCTCGTCTTTCACGCCGAGGATCGACTCACACCAAGGTGGCACGTGGCACAGCCCTGTGGGAAAGCCTCGTGGGAAAGCCTCGAGGAACATCCTCGAGGGAAAGTCACAGATCCCTTGATCCACGTGACAGGAAGCGTGACACTAGTGCTGCAGCTCGGGAGGAAAGCGCACGTGCATGCCCCCACTCGAGACGAGGCCTGACTCCCCTGGGGAGACTCAGAAGCACCCCAAGATCCATGGCAACACTGGAGAGGAATCCTCAGGTTCCGGCCCCGACTCCACACAAGGACTGAGGCCCCCGCATGGACGGGAGAGGAATCCCGAGAGGTCCCCTAGCAACTCGCATGGGGACTGGCCTTTCCTGAGGCCACCAGAGCGGGTCCCTGAGGTCCCCGTCGTAACTCGAGAAGACCTGCCGCAACTCGAGAAAATCCAGGAGGTTCTCCCTCCAGGCGAGATGAGGCCCATTTCCGCTGAGGCGTCTCGAGGTTGATCACACCTCACCTCTGGAACTTCGAAAGGGTCCTTCACACCCTTGGTGCAAATCAAGAAGTTCTCCGACATACCCGTCTCCACTCGAGAGGAATCACGAGGGTCCCGCCCACATCCAGAGGAGCCCCGTTTCCGCCTCGTAGCTCGAGATGAGGGATCCTTTCCCGGCTTCGTCGGGAAAGAGTTCCCGGCTTTCCCGTCGCATCTCAAGAGGAGGCCCTCTCAACAGGAACGGCGAGAGGAACTCCAGGGTCGTGCCACCATTCCAAGAGTCCCCCAGATGTCTCAGTCCATTCCAGAGGAACCTCTTTTCCCTTCACCGGCTCGACTTTCACGCCGAGGATCGACTCACACCAAGGTGGCACATGGCACAGCCCTGTGGGAAAGCCTCGTGGGAAAGCCTCGAGGGACAGCCTCGAGGGAAAGCCACAGATCCCTTGATCCACCTGACAGGAAGCGTGACACTACTGCTGCAGCTCGGGAGGAAAGCGCACGTGCATGCCCCCACTCGAGACGAGGCCTGACTCCCCTGGGGAGACTCAGAAGCACCCCAAGATCCATGGCAACACTGGAGAGGAATCCTCAGGTTCCGGCCCCGACTCCACACAAGGACTGAGGCCCCGGCATGGACGGGAGAGGAATCCCGAGAGGTCCCCTAGCAACTCGCATCGGGACTGGCCTTTCCTGAGGCCACCAGAGCGGGTCCCTGAGGTCCCCGTCGTAACTCGAGAAGACCTGCCGCAACTCGAGAAAATCCAGGAGGTTCTCCCCTCCAGGCGAGATGAGGCCCATTTCCGCTGAGGCGTCTCGAGGCTGATCACACCTCACCTCTGGAACTTCGAAAGGGTCCTTCACACCCTTGGTGCAAATCAAGAAGTTCCCCGACCTAGCCGTCTCCACTCGAGAGGAATCACGAGGGTCCCGCCCACATCCAGAGGAGCCCCGTTTCTGCCTCGTAGCTCGAGATGAGGGATCCTTTCCCTGCTTCGTCGGGAAAGAGTTCCCGGCATTCCCGTCGCATGTCAAGAGGAGGCCCTCTCAACAGGAACGGCGAGAGGAACTCCAGGGTCGTGCCACCGTTCCAAGAGTCCCCCAGATGTCTCAGTCCATTCCAGAGGAACCTCTTTTCCCTTCACCGGCTCGTCTTTCACGCCGAGGATAGACTCACACCAAGGTGGCACGTGGCACAGCCCTGTGGGAAAGCCTCGTGGGAAAGCCTCGAGGGACAGCCTCGAGGGAAAGCCACAGATCCCTTGATCCACGTGATAGGAAGCGTGACACTACTGCTGCAGCTCGGGAGGAAAGCGCACGTGCATGCCCCCACTCGAGACGAGGCCTGACTCCCCTGGGGAGACTCAGAAGCACCCCAAGATCCATGGCAACACTGGAGAGGAATCCTCAGGTTCCGGCCCCGACTCCACACAAGGACTGAGGCCCCGGCATGGACGGGAGAGGAATCCCGAGAGGTCCCCTAGCAACTCGCATGGGGACTGGCCTTTCCTGAGGCCACCAGAGCGGGTCCCTGAGGTCCCCGTCGTAACTCGAGAAGACCTGCCGCAACTCGAGAAAATCCAGGAGGTTCTCCCCTCCAGGCGAGATGAGGCCCATTTCCGCTGAGGCGTCTCGAGGCTGATCACACCTCACCTCTGGAACTTCGAAAGGGTCCTTCACACCCTTGGTGCAAATCAAGAAGTTCCCCGACCTAGCCGTCTCCACTCGAGAGGAATCACGAGGGTCCCGCCCACATCCAGAGGAGCCCCGTTTCTGCCTCGTAGCTCGAGATGAGGGATCCTTTCCCTGCTTCGTCGGGAAAGAGTTCCCGGCGTTCCCGTCGCATCTCAAGAGGAGGCCCTCTCAACAGGAACGGCGAGAGGGACTCCAGGGTCGTGCCACCATTCCAAGAGTCCCCCAGATGTCTCAGTCCATTCCAGAGGAACCTCTTTTCCCTTCACCGGCTCGTCTTTCACGCCGAGGATATACACACACCAAGGTGGCACGTGGCACAGCCCTGTGGGAAAGCCTCGTGTGAAAGCCTCGAGGGACAGCCTCGAGGGAAAGCCACAGATCCCTTGATCCACCTGACAGGAAGCGTGACACTACTGCTGCAGCTCGGGAGGAAAGCGCACGTGCATGCCCCCACTCGAGACGAGGCCTGACTCCCCTGGGGAGACTCAGAAGCACCCCAAGATCCATGGCAACACTGGAGAGGAATCCTCAGGTTCCGGCCCCGACTCCACACAAGGACTGAGGCCCCGGCATGGACGGGAGAGGAATCCCGAGAGGTCCCCTAGCAACTCGCATGGGGACTGGCCTTTCCTGAGGCCACCAGAGCGGGTCCCTGAGGTCCCCGTCGTAACTCGAGAAGACCTGCCGCAACTCGAGAAAATCCAGGAGGTTCTCCCTCCAGGCGAGATGAGGCCCATTTCCGCTGAGGCGTCTCGAGGTTGATCACACCTCACCTCTGGAACTTCGAAAGGTTCCTTCACACCCTTGGTGCAAATCAAGAAGTTCTCCGACATACCCGTCTCCACTCGAGAGGAATCACGAGGGTCCCGCCCACATCCAGAGGAGCCCCGTTTCCGCCTCGTAGCTCGAGATGAGGGATCCTTTCCCGGCTTCGTCGGGAAAGAGTTCCCGGCTTTCCCGTCGCATCTCAAGAGGAGGCCCTCTCAACAGGAACGGCGAGAGGAACTCCAGGGTCGTGCCACCATTCCAAGAGTCCCCCAGATGTCTCAGTCCATTCCAGAGAAACCTCTTTTCCCTTCACCGGCTCGACTTTCACGCCGAGGATCGACTCACACCAAGGTGGCACATGGCACAGCCCTGTGGGAAAGCCTCGTGGGAAAGCCTCGAGGGACAGCCTCGAGGGAAAGCCACAGATCCCTTGATCCACCTGACAGGAAGCGTGACACTACTGCTGCAGCTCGGGAGGAAAGCGCACGTGCATGCCCCCACTCGAGACGAGGCCTGACTCCCCTGGGGAGACTCAGAAGCACCCCAAGATCCATGGCAACACTGGAGAGGAATCCTCAGGTTCCGGCCCCGACTCCACACAAGGACTGAGGCCCCGGCATGGACGGGAGAGGAATCCCGAGAGGTCCCCTAGCAACTCGCATGGGGACTGGCCTTTCCTGAGGCCACCAGAGCGGGTCCCTGAGGTCCCCGTCGTAACTCGAGAAGACCTGCCGCAACTCGAGAAAATCCAGGAGGTTCTCCCCTCCAGGCGAGATGAGGCCCATTTCCGCTGAGGCGTCTCGAGGCTGATCACACCTCACCTCTGGAACTTCGAAAGGGTCCTTCACACCCTTGGTGCAAATCAAGAAGTTCCCCGACCTAGCCGTCTCCACTCGAGAGGAATCACGAGGGTCCCGCCCACATCCAGAGGAGCCCCGTTTCTGCCTCGTAGCTCGAGATGAGGGATCCTTTCCCTGCTTCGTCGGGAAAGAGTTCCCGGCGTTCCCGTCGCATCTCAAGAGGAGGCCCTCTCAACAGGAACGGCGAGAGGGACTCCAGGGTCGTGCCACCATTCCAAGAGTCCCCCAGATGTCTCAGTCCATTCCAGAGGAACCTCTTTTCCCTTCACCGGCTCGTTTTTCACGCCGAGGATAGACACACACCAAGGTGGCACGTGGCACAGCCCTGTGGGAAAGCCTCGTGTGAAAGCCTCGAGGGACAGCCTCGAGGGAAAGCCACAGATCCCTTGATCCACCTGAAAGGAAGCGTGACACTACTGCTGCAGCTCGGGAGGAAAGCGCACGTGCATGCCCCCACTCGAGACGAGGCCTGACTCCCCTGGGGAGACTCAGAAGCACCCCAAGATCCATGGCAACACTGGAGAGGAATCCTCAGGTTCCGGCCCCGACTCCACACAAGGACTGAGGCCCCGGCATGGACGGGAGAGGAATCCCGAGAGGTCCCCTAGCAACTCGCATGGGGACTGGCCTTTCCTGAGGCCACCAGAGCGGGTCCCTGAGGTCCCCGTCGTAACTCGAGAAGACCTGCCGCAACTCGAGAAAATCCAGGAGGTTCTCCCCTCCAGGCGAGATGAGGCCCATTTCCGCTGAGGCGTCTCGAGGCTGATCACACCTCACCTCTGGAACTTCGAAAGGGTGCTTCACACCCTTGGTGCAAATCAAGAAGTTCCCCGACCTAGCCGTCTCCACTCGAGAGGAATCACGAGGGTCCCGCCCACATCCAGAGGAGCCCCGTTTCCGCCTCGTAGCTCGAGATGAGGGATCCTTTCCCTGCTTCGTCGGGAAAGAGTTCCCGGCGTTCCCGTCGCATCTCAAGAGGAGGCCCTCTCAACAGGAACGGCGAGAGGAACTCCAGGGTCGTGCCACCATTCAAGAGTCCCCCAGATGTCTCAGTCCATTCCAGAGGAACCTCTTTTCCCTTCACCGGCTCGTCTTTCACGCCGAGGATCGACTCACACCAAGGTGGCACGTGGCACAGCCCTGTGGGAAAGCCTCGTGGGAAAGCCTCGAGGGACAGCCTCGAGGGAAAGCCACAGATCCCTTGATCCACGTGACAAGAAGCGTGACACTACTGCTGCAGCTCGGGAGGAAAGCGCACGTGCATGCCCCCACTCGAGACGAGGCCTGACTCCCCTGGGGAGACTCAGAAGCACCCCAAGATCCATGGCCACACTGGAGAGGAATCCTCAGGTTCCGGCCCCGATTCCACACAAGGACTGAGGCCCCGGCATGGACGGGAGAGGAATCCCGAGAGGTCCCATAACAACTCGCATGGGGACTGGCCTTTCCTGAGGCCACCAGAGCGGGTCCCTGAGGTCCCCGTCGTAACTCGAGAAGACCTGCCGCAACTCGACAAAATCCAGGAGGTTCTCCCTCCAGGCGAGATGAGGCCCATTTCCGCTGAGGCGTCTCGAGGTTGATCACACCTCACCTCTGGAACTTCGAAAGGGTCCTTCACACCCTTGGTGCAAATCAAGAAGTTCTCCGACATACCCGTCTCCACTCGAGAGGAATCACGAGGGTCCCGCCCACATCCAGAGGAGCCCCGTTTCCGCCTCGTAGCTCGAGATGAGGGATCCTTTCCCGGCTTCGTCGGGAAAGAGTTCCCGGCTTTCCCGTCGCATCTCAAGAGGAGGCCCTCTCAACAGGAACGGCGAGAGGAACTCCAGGGTCGTGCCACCATTCCAAGAGTCCCCCAGATGTCTCAGTCCATTCCAGAGGAACCTCTTTTCCCTTCACAGGCTCGACTTTCACGCCGAGGATCGACTCACACCAAGGTGGCACATGGCACAGCCCTGTGGGAAAGCCTCGTGGGAAAGCCTCGAGGGACAGCCTCGAGGGAAAGCCACAGATCCCTTGATCCACCTGACAGGAAGCGTGACACTACTGCTGCAGCTCGGGAGGAAAGCGCACGTGCATGCCCCCACTCGAGACGAGGCCTGACTCCCCTGGGGAGACTCAGAAGCACCCCAAGATCCATGGCAACACTGGAGAGGAATCCTCAGGTTCCGGCCCCGACTCCACACAAGGACTGAGGCCCCGGCATGGACGGGAGAGGAATCCCGAGAGGTCCCCTAGCAACTCGCATGGGGACTGGCCTTTCCTGAGGCCACCAGAGCGGGTCCCTGAGGTCCCCGTCGTAACTCGAGAAGACCTGCCGCAACTCGAGAAAATCCAGGAGGTTCTCCCCTCCAGGCGAGATGAGGCCCATTTCCGCTGAGGCGTCTCGAGGCTGATCACACCTCACCTCTGGAACTTCGAAAGGGTGCTTCACACCCTTGGTGCAAATCAAGAAGTTCCCCGACCTAGCCGTCTCCACTCGAGAGGAATCACGAGGGTCCCGCCCACATCCAGAGGAGCCCCGTTTCCGCCTCGTAGCTCGAGATGAGGGATCCTTTCCCTGCTTCGTCGGGAAAGAGTTCCCGGCGTTCCCGTCGCATCTCAAGAGGAGGCCCTCTCAACAGGAACGGCGAGAGGAACTCCAGGGTCGTGCCACCATTCAAGAGTCCCCCAGATGTCTCAGTCCATTCCAGAGGAACCTCTTTTCCCTTCACCGGCTCGTCTTTCACGCCGAGGATCGACTCACACCAAGGTGGCACGTGGCACAGCCCTGTGGGAAAGCCTCGTGGGAAAGCCTCGAGGGACAGCCTCGAGGGAAAGCCACAGATCCCTTGATCCACGTGACAAGAAGCGTGACACTACTGCTGCAGCTCGGGAGGAAAGCGCACGTGCATGCCCCCACTCGAGACGAGGCCTGACTCCCCTGGGGAGACTCAGAAGCACCCCAAGATCCATGGCCACACTGGAGAGGAATCCTCAGGTTCCGGCCCCGATTCCACACAAGGACTGAGGCCCCGGCATGGACGGGAGAGGAATCCCGAGAGGTCCCATAACAACTCGCATGGGGACTGGCCTTTCCTGAGGCCACCAGAGCGGGTCCCTGAGGTCCCCGTCGTAACTCGAGAAGACCTGCCGCAACTCGACAAAATCCAGGAGGTTCTCCCTCCAGGCGAGATGAGGCCCATTTCCGCTGAGGCGTCTCGAGGTTGATCACACCTCACCTCTGGAACTTCGAAAGGGTCCTTCACACCCTTGGTGCAAATCAAGAAGTTCTCCGACATACCCGTCTCCACTCGAGAGGAATCACGAGGGTCCCGCCCACATCCAGAGGAGCCCCGTTTCCGCCTCGTAGCTCGAGATGAGGGATCCTTTCCCGGCTTCGTCGGGAAAGAGTTCCCGGCTTTCCCGTCGCATCTCAAGAGGAGGCCCTCTCAACAGGAACGGCGAGAGGAACTCCAGGGTCGTGCCACCATTCCAAGAGTCCCCCAGATGTCTCAGTCCATTCCAGAGGAACCTCTTTTCCCTTCACCGGCTCGACTTTCACGCCGAGGATCGACTCACACCAAGGTGGCACATGGCACAGCCCTGTGGGAAAGCCTCGTGGGAAAGCCTCGAGGGACAGCCTCGAGGGAAAGCCACAGATCCCTTGATCCACCTGACAGGAAGCGTGACACTACTGCTGCAGCTCGGGAGGAAAGCGCACGTGCATGCCCCCACTCGAGACGAGGCCTGACTCCCCTGGGGAGACTCAGAAGCACCCCAAGATCCATGGCAACACTGGAGAGGAATCCTCAGGTTCCGGCCCCGACTCCACACAAGGACTGAGGCCCCGGCATGGACGGGAGAGGAATCCCGAGAGGTCCCCTAGCAACTCGCATCGGGACTGGCCTTTCCTGAGGCCACCAGAGCGGGTCCCTGAGGTCCCCGTCGTAACTCGAGAAGACCTGCCGCAACTCGAGAAAATCCAGGAGGTTCTCCCCTCCAGGCGAGATGAGGCCCATTTCCGCTGAGGCGTCTCGAGGCTGATAACACCTCACCTCTGGAACTTCGAAAGGGTCCTTCACACCCTTGATGCAAATCAAGAAGTTCCCCGACCTAGCCGTCTCCACTCGAGAGGAATCACGAGGGTCCCGCCCACATCCAGAGGAGCCCCGTTTCCGCCTCGTAGCTCGAGATGAGGGATCCTTTCCCTGCTTCGTCGGGAAAGAGTTCCCGGCGTTCCCGTCGCAACTCAAGAGGAGGCCCTCTCAACAGGAACGGCGAGAGGAACTCCAGGGTCGTGCCACCATTCCAAGAGTCCCCCAGATGTCTCAGTCCATTCCAGAGGAAACTCTTTTCCCTTCACCGGCTCGTCTTTCACGCCGAGGATCGACTCACACCAAGGTGGCACGTGGCACAGCCCTGTGGGAAAGCCTCGTGGGAAAGCCTCGAGGGACAGCCTCGAGGGAAAGCCACAGATCCCTTGATCCACCTGACAGGAAGCGTGACACTACTGCTGCAGCTCGGGAGGAAAGCGCACGTGCATGCCCCCACTCGAGACGAGGCCTGACTCCCCTGGGGAGACTCAGAAGCACCCCAAGATCCATGGCAACACTGGAGAGGAATCCTCAGGTTCCGGCCCCGACTCCACACAAGGACTGAGGCCCCGGCATGGACGGGAGAGGAATCCCGAGAGGTCCCCTAGCAACTCGCATGGGGACTGGCCTTTCCTGAGGCCACCAGAGCGGGTCCCTGAGGTCCCCGTCGGAACTCGAGAAGACCTGCCGCAACTCGAGAAAATCCAGGAGGTTCTCCCCTCCAGGCGAGATGAGGCCCATTTCCGCTGAGGCGTCTCGAGGCTGATCACACCTCACCTCTGGAACTTCGAAAGGGTCCTTCACACCCTTGGTGCAAATCAAGAAGTTCCCCGACCTAGCCGTCTCCACTGGAGAGGAATCACGAGGGTCCTGCCCACATCCAGAGGAGCCCCGTTTCCGCCTCGTAGCTCGAGATGAGGGATCCTTTCCCTGCTTCGTCGGGAAAGAGTTCCCGGCGTTCCCGTCGCATCTCAAGAGGAGGCCCTCTCAACAGGAACGGCGAGAGGAACTCCAGGGTCGTGCCACCATTCAAGAGTCCCCCAGATGTCTCAGTCCATTCCAGAGGAACCTCTTTTCCCTTCACCGGCTCGTCTTTCACGCCAAGGATCGACTCACACCAAGGTGGCACGTGGCACAGCCCTGTGGGAAAGCCTCGTGGGAAAGCCTCGAGGGACAGCCTCGAGGGAAAGCCACAGATCCCTTGATCCACGTGACAAGAAGCGTGACACTACTGCTGCAGCTCGGGAGGAAAGCGCACGTGCATGCCCCCACTCGAGACGAGGCCTGACTCCCCTGGGGAGACTCAGAAGCACCCCAAGATCCATGGCCACACTGGAGAGGAATCCTCAGGTTCCGGCCCCGATTCCACACAAGGACTGAGGCCCCGGCATGGACGGGAGAGGAATCCCGAGAGGTCCCATAACAACTCGCATGGGGACTGGCCTTTCCTGAGGCCACCAGAGCGGGTCCCTGAGGTCCCCGTCGTAACTCGAGAAGACCTGCCGCAACTCGACAAAATCCAGGAGGTTCTCCCTCCAGGCGAGATGAGGCCCATTTCCGCTGAGGCGTCTCGAGGTTGATCACACCTCACCTCTGGAACTTCGAAAGGGTCCTTCACACCCTTGGTGCAAATCAAGAAGTTCTCCGACATACCCGTCTCCACTCGAGAGGAATCACGAGGGTCCCGCCCACATCCAGAGGAGCCCCGTTTCCGCCTCGTAGCTCGAGATGAGGGATCCTTTCCCGGCTTCGTCGGGAAAGAGTTCCCGGCTTTCCCGTCGCATCTCAAGAGGAGGCCCTCTCAACAGGAACGGCGAGAGGAACTCCAGGGTCGTGCCACCGTTCCAAGAGTCCCCCAGATGTCTCAGTCCATTCCAGAGGAACCTCTTTTCCCTTCACCGGCTCGTCTTTCACGCCGAGGATAGACTCACACCAAGGTGGCACGTGGCACAGCCCTGTGGGAAAGCCTCGTGGGAAAGCCTCGAGGGACAGCCTCGAGGGAAAGCCACAGATCCCTTGATCCACGTGATAGGAAGCGTGACACTACTGCTGCAGCTCGGGAGGAAAGCGCACGTGCATGCCCCCACTCGAGACGAGGCCTGACTCCCCTGGGGAGACTCAGAAGCACCCCAAGATCCATGGCAACACTGGAGAGGAATCCTCAGGTTCCGGCCCCGACTCCACACAAGGACTGAGGCCCCGGCATGGACGGGAGAGGAATCCCGAGAGGTCCCCTAGCAACTCGCATGGGGACTGGCCTTTCCTGAGGCCACCAGAGCGGGTCCCTGAGGTCCCCGTCGTAACTCGAGAAGACCTGCCGCAACTCGAGAAAATCCAGGAGGTTCTCCCCTCCAGGCGAGATGAGGCCCATTTCCGCTGAGGCGTCTCGAGGCTGATCACACCTCACCTCTGGAACTTCGAAAGGGTCCTTCACACCCTTGGTGCAAATCAAGAAGTTCCCCGACCTAGCCGTCTCCACTCGAGAGGAATCACGAGGGTCCCGCCCACATCCAGAGGAGCCCCGTTTCTGCCTCGTAGCTCGAGATGAGGGATCCTTTCCCTGCTTCGTCGGGAAAGAGTTCCCGGCGTTCCCGTCGCATCTCAAGAGGAGGCCCTCTCAACAGGAACGGCGAGAGGGACTCCAGGGTCGTGCCACCATTCCAAGAGTCCCCCAGATGTCTCAGTCCATTCCAGAGGAACCTCTTTTCCCTTCACCGGCTCGTCTTTCACGCCGAGGATATACACACACCAAGGTGGCACGTGGCACAGCCCTGTGGGAAAGCCTCGTGTGAAAGCCTCGAGGGACAGCCTCGAGGGAAAGCCACAGATCCCTTGATCCACCTGACAGGAAGCGTGACACTACTGCTGCAGCTCGGGAGGAAAGCGCACGTGCATGCCCCCACTCGAGACGAGGCCTGACTCCCCTGGGGAGACTCAGAAGCACCCCAAGATCCATGGCAACACTGGAGAGGAATCCTCAGGTTCCGGCCCCGACTCCACACAAGGACTGAGGCCCCGGCATGGACGGGAGAGGAATCCCGAGAGGTCCCCTAGCAACTCGCATGGGGACTGGCCTTTCCTGAGGCCACCAGAGCGGGTCCCTGAGGTCCCCGTCGTAACTCGAGAAGACCTGCCGCAACTCGAGAAAATCCAGGAGGTTCTCCCTCCAGGCGAGATGAGGCCCATTTCCGCTGAGGCGTCTCGAGGTTGATCACACCTCACCTCTGGAACTTCGAAAGGTTCCTTCACACCCTTGGTGCAAATCAAGAAGTTCTCCGACATACCCGTCTCCACTCGAGAGGAATCACGAGGGTCCCGCCCACATCCAGAGGAGCCCCGTTTCCGCCTCGTAGCTCGAGATGAGGGATCCTTTCCCGGCTTCGTCGGGAAAGAGTTCCCGGCTTTCCCGTCGCATCTCAAGAGGAGGCCCTCTCAACAGGAACGGCGAGAGG
Source organism: Budorcas taxicolor (assembly GCF_023091745.1). Classification (NCBI taxonomy): domain Eukaryota; kingdom Metazoa; phylum Chordata; class Mammalia; order Artiodactyla; family Bovidae; genus Budorcas; species Budorcas taxicolor. Next base: position 70,220 of record NW_026292761.1, on the reverse strand, counting down.
AACTCCAGGGTCGTGCCACCATTCCAAGAGTCCCCCAGATGTCTCAGTCCATTCCAGAGAAACCTCTTTTCCCTTCACCGGCTCGACTTTCACGCCGAGGATCGACTCACACCAAGGTGGCACATGGCACAGCCCTGTGGGAAAGCCTCGTGGGAAAGCCTCGAGGGACAGCCTCGAGGGAAAGCCACAGATCCCTTGATCCACCTGACAGGAAGCGTGACACTACTGCTGCAGCTCGGGAGGAAAGCGCACGTGCATGCCCCCACTCGAGACGAGGCCTGACTCCCCTGGGGAGACTCAGAAGCACCCCAAGATCCATGGCAACACTGGAGAGGAATCCTCAGGTTCCGGCCCCGACTCCACACAAGGACTGAGGCCCCGGCATGGACGGGAGAGGAATCCCGAGAGGTCCCCTAGCAACTCGCATGGGGACTGGCCTTTCCTGAGGCCACCAGAGCGGGTCCCTGAGGTCCCCGTCGTAACTCGAGAAGACCTGCCGCAACTCGAGAAAATCCAGGAGGTTCTCCCCTCCAGGCGAGATGAGGCCCATTTCCGCTGAGGCGTCTCGAGGCTGATCACACCTCACCTCTGGAACTTCGAAAGGGTCCTTCACACCCTTGGTGCAAATCAAGAAGTTCCCCGACCTAGCCGTCTCCACTCGAGAGGAATCACGAGGGTCCCGCCCACATCCAGAGGAGCCCCGTTTCTGCCTCGTAGCTCGAGATGAGGGATCCTTTCCCTGCTTCGTCGGGAAAGAGTTCCCGGCGTTCCCGTCGCATCTCAAGAGGAGGCCCTCTCAACAGGAACGGCGAGAGGGACTCCAGGGTCGTGCCACCATTCCAAGAGTCCCCCAGATGTCTCAGTCCATTCCAGAGGAACCTCTTTTCCCTTCACCGGCTCGTTTTTCACGCCGAGGATAGACACACACCAAGGTGGCACGTGGCACAGCCCTGTGGGAAAGCCTCGTGTGAAAGCCTCGAGGGACAGCCTCGAGGGAAAGCCACAGATCCCTTGATCCACCTGAAAGGAAGCGTGACACTACTGCTGCAGCTCGGGAGGAAAGCGCACGTGCATGCCCCCACTCGAGACGAGGCCTGACTCCCCTGGGGAGACTCAGAAGCACCCCAAGATCCATGGCAACACTGGAGAGGAATCCTCAGGTTCCGGCCCCGACTCCACACAAGGACTGAGGCCCCGGCATGGACGGGAGAGGAATCCCGAGAGGTCCCCTAGCAACTCGCATGGGGACTGGCCTTTCCTGAGGCCACCAGAGCGGGTCCCTGAGGTCCCCGTCGTAACTCGAGAAGACCTGCCGCAACTCGAGAAAATCCAGGAGGTTCTCCCCTCCAGGCGAGATGAGGCCCATTTCCGCTGAGGCGTCTCGAGGCTGATCACACCTCACCTCTGGAACTTCGAAAGGGTGCTTCACACCCTTGGTGCAAATCAAGAAGTTCCCCGACCTAGCCGTCTCCACTCGAGAGGAATCACGAGGGTCCCGCCCACATCCAGAGGAGCCCCGTTTCCGCCTCGTAGCTCGAGATGAGGGATCCTTTCCCTGCTTCGTCGGGAAAGAGTTCCCGGCGTTCCCGTCGCATCTCAAGAGGAGGCCCTCTCAACAGGAACGGCGAGAGGAACTCCAGGGTCGTGCCACCATTCAAGAGTCCCCCAGATGTCTCAGTCCATTCCAGAGGAACCTCTTTTCCCTTCACCGGCTCGTCTTTCACGCCGAGGATCGACTCACACCAAGGTGGCACGTGGCACAGCCCTGTGGGAAAGCCTCGTGGGAAAGCCTCGAGGGACAGCCTCGAGGGAAAGCCACAGATCCCTTGATCCACGTGACAAGAAGCGTGACACTACTGCTGCAGCTCGGGAGGAAAGCGCACGTGCATGCCCCCACTCGAGACGAGGCCTGACTCCCCTGGGGAGACTCAGAAGCACCCCAAGATCCATGGCCACACTGGAGAGGAATCCTCAGGTTCCGGCCCCGATTCCACACAAGGACTGAGGCCCCGGCATGGACGGGAGAGGAATCCCGAGAGGTCCCATAACAACTCGCATGGGGACTGGCCTTTCCTGAGGCCACCAGAGCGGGTCCCTGAGGTCCCCGTCGTAACTCGAGAAGACCTGCCGCAACTCGACAAAATCCAGGAGGTTCTCCCTCCAGGCGAGATGAGGCCCATTTCCGCTGAGGCGTCTCGAGGTTGATCACACCTCACCTCTGGAACTTCGAAAGGGTCCTTCACACCCTTGGTGCAAATCAAGAAGTTCTCCGACATACCCGTCTCCACTCGAGAGGAATCACGAGGGTCCCGCCCACATCCAGAGGAGCCCCGTTTCCGCCTCGTAGCTCGAGATGAGGGATCCTTTCCCGGCTTCGTCGGGAAAGAGTTCCCGGCTTTCCCGTCGCATCTCAAGAGGAGGCCCTCTCAACAGGAACGGCGAGAGGAACTCCAGGGTCGTGCCACCATTCCAAGAGTCCCCCAGATGTCTCAGTCCATTCCAGAGGAACCTCTTTTCCCTTCACCGGCTCGACTTTCACGCCGAGGATCGACTCACACCAAGGTGGCACATGGCACAGCCCTGTGGGAAAGCCTCGTGGGAAAGCCTCGAGGGACAGCCTCGAGGGAAAGCCACAGATCCCTTGATCCACCTGACAGGAAGCGTGACACTACTGCTGCAGCTCGGGAGGAAAGCGCACGTGCATGCCCCCACTCGAGACGAGGCCTGACTCCCCTGGGGAGACTCAGAAGCACCCCAAGATCCATGGCAACACTGGAGAGGAATCCTCAGGTTCCGGCCCCGACTCCACACAAGGACTGAGGCCCCGGCATGGACGGGAGAGGAATCCCGAGAGGTCCCCTAGCAACTCGCATGGGGACTGGCCTTTCCTGAGGCCACCAGAGCGGGTCCCTGAGGTCCCCGTCGTAACTCGAGAAGACCTGCCGCAACTCGAGAAAATCCAGGAGGTTCTCCCCTCCAGGCGAGATGAGGCCCATTTCCGCTGAGGCGTCTCGAGGCTGATCACACCTCACCTCTGGAACTTCGAAAGGGTGCTTCACACCCTTGGTGCAAATCAAGAAGTTCCCCGACCTAGCCGTCTCCACTCGAGAGGAATCACGAGGGTCCCGCCCACATCCAGAGGAGCCCCGTTTCCGCCTCGTAGCTCGAGATGAGGGATCCTTTCCCTGCTTCGTCGGGAAAGAGTTCCCGGCGTTCCCGTCGCATCTCAAGAGGAGGCCCTCTCAACAGGAACGGCGAGAGGAACTCCAGGGTCGTGCCACCATTCAAGAGTCCCCCAGATGTCTCAGTCCATTCCAGAGGAACCTCTTTTCCCTTCACCGGCTCGTCTTTCACGCCGAGGATCGACTCACACCAAGGTGGCACGTGGCACAGCCCTGTGGGAAAGCCTCGTGGGAAAGCCTCGAGGGACAGCCTCGAGGGAAAGCCACGATCCCTTGATCCACGTGACAAGAAGCGTGACACTACTGCTGCAGCTCGGGAGGAAAGCGCACGTGCATGCCCCCACTCGAGACGAGGCCTGACTCCCCTGGGGAGACTCAGAAGCACCCCAAGATCCATGGCCACACTGGAGAGGAATCCTCAGGTTCCGGCCCCGATTCCACACAAGGACTGAGGCCCCGGCATGGACGGGAGAGGAATCCCGAGAGGTCCCATAACAACTCGCATGGGGACTGGCCTTTCCTGAGGCCACCAGAGCGGGTCCCTGAGGTCCCCGTCGTAACTCGAGAAGACCTGCCGCAACTCGACAAAATCCAGGAGGTTCTCCCTCCAGGCGAGATGAGGCCCATTTCCGCTGAGGCGTCTCGAGGTTGATCACACCTCACCTCTGGAACTTCGAAAGGGTCCTTCACACCCTTGGTGCAAATCAAGAAGTTCTCCGACATACCCGTCTCCACTCGAGAGGAATCACGAGGGTCCCGCCCACATCCAGAGGAGCCCCGTTTCCGCCTCGTAGCTCGAGATGAGGGATCCTTTCCCGGCTTCGTCGGGAAAGAGTTCCCGGCTTTCCCGTCGCATCTCAAGAGGAGGCCCTCTCAACAGGAACGGCGAGAGGAACTCCAGGGTCGTGCCACCATTCCAAGAGTCCCCCAGATGTCTCAGTCCATTCCAGAGGAACCTCTTTTCCCTTCACCGGCTCGACTTTCACGCCGAGGATCGACTCACACCAAGGTGGCACATGGCACAGCCCTGTGGGAAAGCCTCGTGGGAAAGCCTCGAGGGACAGCCTCGAGGGAAAGCCACAGATCCCTTGATCCACCTGACAGGAAGCGTGACACTACTGCTGCAGCTCGGGAGGAAAGCGCACGTGCATGCCCCCACTCGAGACGAGGCCTGACTCCCCTGGGGAGACTCAGAAGCACCCCAAGATCCATGGCAACACTGGAGAGGAATCCTCAGGTTCCGGCCCCGACTCCACACAAGGACTGAGGCCCCGGCATGGACGGGAGAGGAATCCCGAGAGGTCCCCTAGCAACTCGCATCGGGACTGGCCTTTCCTGAGGCCACCAGAGCGGGTCCCTGAGGTCCCCGTGGTAACTCGAGAAGACCTGCCGCAACTCGAGAAAATCCAGGAGGTTCTCCCCTCCAGGCGAGATGAGGCCCATTTCCGCTGAGGCGTCTCGAGGCTGATAACACCTCACCTCTGGAACTTCGAAAGGGTCCTTCACACCCTTGATGCAAATCAAGAAGTTCCCCGACCTAGCCGTCTCCACTCGAGAGGAATCACGAGGGTCCCGCCCACATCCAGAGGAGCCCCGTTTCCGCCTCGTAGCTCGAGATGAGGGATCCTTTCCCTGCTTCGTCGGGAAAGAGTTCCCGGCGTTCCCGTCGCAACTCAAGAGGAGGCCCTCTCAACAGGAACGGCGAGAGGAACTCCAGGGTCGTGCCACCATTCCAAGAGTCCCCCAGATGTCTCAGTCCATTCCAGAGGAAACTCTTTTCCCTTCACCGGCTCGTCTTTCACGCCGAGGATCGACTCACACCAAGGTGGCACGTGGCACAGCCCTGTGGGAAAGCCTCGTGGGAAAGCCTCGAGGGACAGCCTCGAGGGAAAGCCACAGATCCCTTGATCCACCTGACAGGAAGCGTGACACTACTGCTGCAGCTCGGGAGGAAAGCGCACGTGCATGCCCCCACTCGAGACGAGGCCTGACTCCCCTGGGGAGACTCAGAAGCACCCCAAGATCCATGGCAACACTGGAGAGGAATCCTCAGGTTCCGGCCCCGACTCCACACAAGGACTGAGGCCCCGGCATGGACGGGAGAGGAATCCCGAGAGGTCCCCTAGCAACTCGCATGGGGACTGGCCTTTCCTGAGGCCACCAGAGCGGGTCCCTGAGGTCCCCGTCGGAACTCGAGAAGACCTGCCGCAACTCGAGAAAATCCAGGAGGTTCTCCCCTCCAGGCGAGATGAGGCCCATTTCCGCTGAGGCGTCTCGAGGCTGATCACACCTCACCTCTGGAACTTCGAAAGGGTCCTTCACACCCTTGGTGCAAATCAAGAAGTTCCCCGACCTAGCCGTCTCCACTGGAGAGGAATCACGAGGGTCCTGCCCACATCCAGAGGAGCCCCGTTTCCGCCTCGTAGCTCGAGATGAGGGATCCTTTCCCTGCTTCGTCGGGAAAGAGTTCCCGGCGTTCCCGTCGCATCTCAAGAGGAGGCCCTCTCAACAGGAACGGCGAGAGGAACTCCAGGGTCGTGCCACCATTCAAGAGTCCCCCAGATGTCTCAGTCCATTCCAGAGGAACCTCTTTTCCCTTCACCGGCTCGTCTTTCACGCCAAGGATCGACTCACACCAAGGTGGCACGTGGCACAGCCCTGTGGGAAAGCCTCGTGGGAAAGCCTCGAGGGACAGCCTCGAGGGAAAGCCACAGATCCCTTGATCCACGTGACAAGAAGCGTGACACTACTGCTGCAGCTCGGGAGGAAAGCGCACGTGCATGCCCCCACTCGAGACGAGGCCTGACTCCCCTGGGGAGACTCAGAAGCACCCCAAGATCCATGGCCACACTGGAGAGGAATCCTCAGGTTCCGGCCCCGATTCCACACAAGGACTGAGGCCCCGGCATGGACGGGAGAGGAATCCCGAGAGGTCCCATAACAACTCGCATGGGGACTGGCCTTTCCTGAGGCCACCAGAGCGGGTCCCTGAGGTCCCCGTCGTAACTCGAGAAGACCTGCCGCAACTCGACAAAATCCAGGAGGTTCTCCCTCCAGGCGAGATGAGGCCCATTTCCGCTGAGGCGTCTCGAGGTTGATCACACCTCACCTCTGGAACTTCGAAAGGGTCCTTCACACCCTTGGTGCAAATCAAGAAGTTCTCCGACATACCCGTCTCCACTCGAGAGGAATCACGAGGGTCCCGCCCACATCCAGAGGAGCCCCGTTTCCGCCTCGTAGCTCGAGATGAGGGATCCTTTCCCGGCTTCGTCGGGAAAGAGTTCCCGGCTTTCCCGTCGCATCTCAAGAGGAGGCCCTCTCAACAGGAACGGCGAGAGGAACTCCAGGGTCGTGCCACCATTCCAAGAGTCCCCCAGATGTCTCAGTCCATTCCAGAGGAACCTCTTTTCCCTTCACCGGCTCGACTTTCACGCCGAGGATCGACTCACACCAAGGTGGCACATGGCACAGCCCTGTGGGAAAGCCTCGTGGGAAAGCCTCGAGGGACAGCCTCGAGGGAAAGCCACAGATCCCTTGATCCACCTGACAGGAAGCGTGACACTACTGCTGCAGCTCGGGAGGAAAGCGCACGTGCATGCCCCCACTCGAGACGAGGCCTGACTCCCCTGGGGAGACTCAGAAGCACCCCAAGATCCATGGCAACACTGGAGAGGAATCCTCAGGTTCCGGCCCCGACTCCACACAAGGACTGAGGCCCCGGCATGGACGGGAGAGGAATCCCGAGAGGTCCCCTAGCAACTCGCATGGGGACTGGCCTTTCCTGAGGCCACCAGAGCGGGTCCCTGAGGTCCCCGTCGTAACTCGAGAAGACCTGCCGCAACTCGAGAAAATCCAGGAGGTTCTCCCCTCCAGGCGAGATGAGGCCCATTTCCGCTGAGGCGTCTCGAGGCTGATCACACCTCACCTCTGGAACTTCGAAAGGGTCCTTCACACCCTTGGTGCAAATCAAGAAGTTCCCCGACCTAGCCGTCTCCACTCGAGAGGAATCACGAGGGTCCCGCCCACATCCAGAGGAGCCCCGTTTCCGCCTCGTAGCTCGAGATGAGGGATCCTTTCCCTGCTTCGTCGGGAAAGAGTTCCCGGCGTTCCCGTCGCATCTCAAGAGGAGGCCCTCTCAACAGGAACGGCGAGAGGAACTCCAGGGTCGTGCCACCATTCCAAGAGTCCCCCAGATGTCTCAGTCCATTCCAGAGGAACCTCTTTTCCCTTCACCGGCTCGTCTTTCACGCCGAGGATCGACTCACACCAAGGTGGCACGTGGCACAGCCCTGTGGGAAAGCCTCGTGGGAAAGCCTCGAGGGACAGCCTCGAGGGAAAGCCACAGATCCCTTGATCCACGTGACAGGAAGCGTGACACTACTGCTGCAGCTCGGGAGGAAAGCGCACGTGCATGCCCCCACTCGAGACGAGGCCTGACTCCCCTGGGGAGACTCAGAAGCACCCCAAGATCCATGGCAACACTGGAGAGGAATCCTCAGGTTCCGGCCCCGACTCCACACAAGGACTGAGGCCCCGGCATGGACGGGAGAGGAATCCCGAGAGGTCCCCTAGCAACTCGCATGGGGACTGGCCTTTCCTGAGGCCACCAGAGCGGGTCCCTGAGGTCCCCGTCGTAACTCGAGAAGACCTGCCGCAACTCGAGAAAATCCAGGAGGTTCTCCCCTCCAGGCGAGATGAGGCCCATTTCCGCTGAGGCGTCTCGAGGCTGATCACACCTCACCTCTGGAACTTCGAAAGGGTCCTTCACACCCTTGGTGCAAATCAAGAAGTTCCCCGACCTAGCCGTCTCCACTCGAGAGGAATCACGAGGGTCCCGTCCACATCCAGAGGAGCCCCGTTTCCGCCTCGTAGCTCGAGATGAGGGATCCTTTCCCTGCTTCGTCGGGAAAGAGTTCCCGGCGTTCCCGTCGCATCTCAAGAGGAGGCCCTCTCAACAGGAACGGCGAGAGGAACTCCAGGGTCGTGCCACCATTCCAAGAGTCCCCCAGATGTCTCAGTCCATTCCAGAGGAACCTCTTTTCCCTTCACCGGCTCGTCTTTCACGCCGAGGATCGACTCACACCAAGGTGGCACGTGGCACAGCCCTGTGGGAAAGCCTCGTGGGAAAGCCTCGAGGGACAGCCTCGAGGGAAAGCCACAGATCCCTTGATCCACGTGACAGGAAGCGTGACACTACTGCTGCAGCTCGGGAGGAAAGCGCACGTGCATGCCCCCACACGAGACGAGGCCTGACTCCCCTGGGGAGACTCAGAAGCACCCCAAGATCCATGGCAACACTGGAGAGGAATCCTCAGGTTCTGGCCCCGACTCCACACAAGGACTGAGGCCCCGGCATGGACGGGAGAGGAATCCCGAGAGGTCCCCTAGCAACTCGCATGGGGACTGGCCTTTCCTGAGGCCACCAGAGCGGGTCCCTGAGGTCCCCGTCGTAACTCGAGAAGACCTGCCGCAACTCGAGAAAATCCAGGAGGTTCTCCCCTCCAGGCAAGATGAGGCCCATTTCCGCTGAGGCGTCTCGAGGCTGATCACACCTCACCTCTGGAACTTCGAAAGGGTCCTTCACACCCTTGGTGCAAATCAAGAAGTTCCCCGACCTAGCCGTCTCCACTCGAGAGGAATCTCGAGGGTCCCGCCCACATCCAGAGGAGCCCCGTTTCCGCCTCGTAGCTCGAGATGAGGGATCCTTTCCCTGCTTCGTCGGGAAAGAGTTCCCGGCGTTCCCGTCGCATCTCAAGAGGAGGCCCTCTCAACAGGAACGGCGAGAGGAACTCCAGGATCGTGCCACCATTCCAAGACTCCCCCAGATGTCTCAGTCCATTCCAGAGGAACCTCTTTTCCCTTCACCGGCTCGTCTTTCACGCCGAGGATCGACTCACACCAAGGTGGCACGTGGCACAGCCATGTGGGAAAGCCTCGTGGGAAAGCCTCGAGGGACAGCCTCGAGGGAAAGCCACAGATCCCTTGATCCACGTGACAGGAAGCGTGACACTACTGCTGCAGCTCGGGAGGAAAGCGCACGTGCATGCCCCCACTCGAGACGAGGCCTGACTCCCCTGGGGAGACTCAGAAGCACCCCAAGATCCATGGCAACACTGGAGAGGAATCCTCAGGTTCCGGCCCCGTCTCCACACAAGGACTGAGGCCCCGGCATGGACGGGAGAGGAATCCCGAGAGGTCCCCTAGCAACACGCATGGGGACTGGCCTTTCCTGAGGCCACCAGAGCGGGTCCCTGAGGTCCCCGTCGTAACTCGAGAAGACCTGCCGCAACTCGAGAAAATCCAGGAGGTTCTCCCCTCCAGGCGAGATGAGGCCCATTTCCGCTGAGGCGTCTCGAGGCTGATCACACCTCACCTCTGGAACTTCGAAAGGGTCCTTCACACCCTTGGTGCAAATCAAGAAGTTCCCCGACCTAGCCGTCTCCACTCGAGAGGAATCACGAGGGTCCCGCCCACATCCAGAGGAGCCCCGTTTCCGCCTCGTAGCTCGAGATGAGGGATCCTTTCCCTGCTTCGTCGGGAAAGAGTTCCCGGCGTTCCCGTCGCATCTCAAGAGGAGGCCCTCTCAACAGGAACGGCGAGAGGAACTCCAGGGTCGTGCCACCATTCCAAGAGTCCCCCAGATGTCTCAGTCCATTCCAGAGGAACCTCTTTTCCCTTCACCGGCTCGTCTTTCACGCCGAGGATCGACTCACACCAAGGTGGCACGTGGCACAGCCCTGTGGGAAAGCCTCGTGGGAAAGCCTCGAGGGACAGCCTCGAGGGAAAGCCACAGATCCCTTGATCCACGTGACAGGAAGCGTGACACTACTGCTGCAGCTCGGGAGGAAAGCGCACGTGCATGCCCCCACTCGAGACGAGGCCTGACTCCCCTGGGGAGACTCAGAAGCACCCCAAGATCCATGGCAACACTGGAGAGGAATCCTCAGGTTCCGGCCCCGAATCCACACAAGGACTGAGGCCCCGGCATGGACGGGAGAGGAATCCCGAGAGGTCCCCTAGCAACTCGCATGGGGACTGGCCTTTCCTGAGGCCACCAGAGCGGGTCCCTGAGGTCCCCGTCGGAACTCGAGAAGACCTGCCGCAACTCGAGAAAATCCAGGAGGTTCTCCCCTCCAGGCGAGATGAGGCCCATTTCCGCTGAGGCGTCTCGAGGCTGATCACACCTCACCTCTGGAACTTCGAAAGGGTCCTTCACACCCTTGGTGCAAATCAAGAACTTCCCCGACCTAGCCGTCTCCACTCGAGAGGAATCACGAGGGTCCCGTCCACATCCAGAGGAGCCCCGTTTCCGCCTCGTAGCTCGAGATGAGGGATCCTTTCCCTGCTTCGTCGGGAAAGAGTTCCCGGCGTTCCTGTCGCATCTCAAGAGGAGGCCCTCTCAACAGGAACGGCGAGAGGAACTCCAGGGTCGTGCCACCATTCCAAGAGTCCCCCAGATGTCTCAGTCCATTCCAGAGGAACCTCTTTTCCCTTCACCGGCTCGTCTTTCACGCCGAGGATCGACTCACACCAAGGTGGCACGTGGCACAGCCCTGTGGGAAAGCCTCGTGGGAAAGCCTCGAGGGACAGCCTCGAGGGAAAGCCACAGATCCCTTGATCCACGTGACAGGAAGCGTGACACTACTGCTGCAGCTCGGGAGGAAAGCGCACGTGCATGCCCCCACTCAAGACGAGGCCTGACTCCCCTGGAGAGACTCAGAAGCACCCCAAGATCCATGGCAACACTGGAGAGGAATCCTCAGGTTCCGGCCCCGACTCCACACAAGGACTGAGGCCCCGGCATGGACGGGAGAGGAATCCCGAGAGGTCCCCTAGCAACTCGCATGGGGACTGGCCTTTCCTGAGGCCACCAGAGCGGGTCCCTGAGGTCCCCGTCGTAACTCGAGAAGACCTGCCGCAACTCGAGAAAATCCAGGAGGTTCTCCCCTCCAGGCGAGATGAGGCCCATTTCCGCTGAGGCGTCTCGAGGCTGATCACACCTCACCTCTGGAACTTCGAAAGGGTCCTTCACACCCTTGGTGCAAATCAAGAAGTTCCCCGACATACCCGTCTCCACTCGAGAGGAATCACGAGGGTCCCGCCCACATCCAGAGGAGCCCCGTTTCCGCCTCGTAGCTCGAGATGAGGGATCCTTTCCCTGCTTCGTCGGGAAAGAGTTCCCGGCGTTCCCGTCGCATCTCAAGAGGAGGCCCTCTCAACAGGAACGGCGAGAGGAACTCCAGGGTCGTGCCACCATTCCAAGAGTCCCCCAGATGTCTCAGTCCATTCCAGAGGAACCTCTTTTCCCTTCACCGGCTCGTCTTTCACGCCGAGGATCGACTCAGACCAAGGTGGCACGTGGCACAGCCCTGTGGGAAAGCCTCGTGGGAAATCCTCGAGGGACAGCCTCGAGGGAAAGCCACAGATCCCTTGATCCACGTGACAGGAAGCGTGACACTACTGCTGCAGCTCGGGAGGAAAGCGCACGTGCAGGCCCCCACTCGAGACGAGGCCTGACTCCCCTGGGGAGACTCAGAAGCACCCCAAGATCCATGGCAACACTGGAGAGGAAACCTCAGGTTCAGGCCCCGACTCCACACAAGGACTGAGGCCCCCGCATGGACATGAGAGGAATCCTGAGAGGTCCCCTAGCAACTCGCATGGGGACTGGCCTTTCCTGAGGCCACCAGAGCGGGTCCCTGAGGTCCCCGTCGTAACTCGAGAAGACCTGCCGCAACTCGAGAAAATCCAGGAGGTTCTCCCCTCCAGGCGAGATGAGGCCCATTTCCGCTGAGGCGTCTCGAGGCTGATCACACCTCACCTCTGGAACTTCGAAAGGGTCCTTCACACCCTTGGTGCAAATCAAGAAGTTCCCCGACCTAGCCGTCTCCACTCGAGAGGAATCACGAGGGTCCCGCCCACATCCAGAGGAGCCCCGTTTCCGCCTCGTAGCTCGAGATGAGGGATCCTTTCCCTGCTTCGTCGGGAAAGAGTTCCCGGCGTTCCCGTCGCATCTCAAGAGGAGGCCCTCTCAACAGGAACGGCGAGAGGAACTCCAGGGTCGTGCCACCATTCCAAGAGTCCCCCAGATGTCTCAGTCCATTCCAGAGGAACCTCTTTTCCCTTCACCGGCTCGTCTTTCACGCCGAGGATCGACTCACACCAAGGTGGCACGTGGCACAGCCCTGTGGGAAAGCCTCGTGGGAAAGCCTCGAGGGACAGCCTCGAGGGAAAGCCACAGATCCCTTGATCCACCTGACAGGAAGCGTGACACTACTGGTGCAGCTCGGGAGGAAAGCGCACGTGCATGCCCCCACTCGAGACGAGGCCTGACTCCCCTGGGGAGACTCAGAAGCACCCCAAGATCCATGGCAACACTGGAGAGGAATCCTCAGGTTCCGGCCCCGACTCCACACAAGGACTGAGGCCCCGGCATGGACGGGAGAGGAATCCCGAGAGGTCCCCTAGCAACTCGCATGGGGACTGGCCTTTCCTGAGGCCACCAGAGCGGGTCCCTGAGGTCCCCGTCGTAACTCGAGAAGACCTGCCGCAACTCGAGAAAATCCAGGAGGTTCTCCCCTCCAGGCGAGATGAGGCCCATTTCCGCTGAGGCGTCTCGAGGCTGATCACACCTCACCTCTGGAACTTCGAAAGGGTCCTTCACACCCTTGGTGCAAATCAAGAAGTTCCCCGACATACCCGTCTCCACTCGAGAGGAATCACGAGGGTCCCGCCCACATCCAGAGGAGCCCCGTTTCCGCCTCGTAGCTCGAGATGAGGGATCCTTTCCCTGCTTCGTCGGGAAAGAGTTCCCGGCGTTCCCGTCGCATCTCAAGAGGAGGCCCTCTCAACAGGAACGGCGAGAGGAACTCCAGGGTCGTGCCACCATTCCAAGAGTCCCCCAGATGTCTCAGTCCATTCCAGAGGAACCTCTTTTCCCTTCACCGGCTCGTCTTTCACGCCGAGGATCGACTCACACCAAGGTGGCACGTGGCACAGCCCTGTGGGAAAGCCTCGTGGGAAAGCCTCGAGGGACAGCCTCGAGGGAAAGCCACAGATCCCTTGATCCACGTGACAGGAAGCGTGACACTACTGCTGCAGCTCGGGAGGAAAGCGCACGTGCAGGCCCCCACTCGAGACGAGGCCTGACTCCCCTGGGGAGACTCAGAAGCACCCCAAGATCCATGGCAACACTGGAGAGGAAACCTCAGGTTCCGACCCCGACTCCACACAAGGACTGAGGCCCCGGCATGGACGGGAGAGGAATCCCGAGAGGTCCCCTAGCAACTCGCATGGGGACTGGCCTTTCCTGAGGCCACCAGAGCGGGTCCCTGAGGTCCCCGTCGTAACTCGAGAAGACCTGCCGCAACTAGAGAAAATCCAGGAGGTTCTCCCCTCCAGGCGAGATGAGGCCCATTTCCGCTGAGGCGTCTCGAGGCTGATCACACCTCACCTCTGGAACTTCGAAAGGGTCCTTCACACCCTTGGTGCAAATCAAGAAGTTCCCCGACCTAGCCGCCTCCACTCGAGAGGAATCACGACGGTCCCGCCCACATCCAGAGGAGCCCCGTTTCCACCTCGTAGCTCGAGATGAGGGATCCTTTCCCTGCTTCGTCGGGAAAGAGTTCCCGGCGTTCCCGTCGCATCTCAAGAGGAGGCCCTCTCAACAGGAACGGCGAGAGGAACTCCAGGGTCGTGCCACCATTCCAAGAGTCCCCCAGATGTCTCAGTCCATTCCAGAGGAACCTCTTTTCCCTTCACCGGCTCGTCTTTCACGCCGAGGATCGACTCAGACCAAGGTGGCACGTGGCACAGCCCTGTGGGAAAGCCTCGTGGGAAATCCTCGAGGGACAGCCTCGAGGGAAAGCCACAGATCCCTTGATCCACGTGACAGGAAGCGTGACACTACTGCTGCAGCTCGGGAGGAAAGCGCACGTGCAGGCCCCCACTCGAGACGAGGCCTGACTCCCCTGGGGAGACTCAGAAGCACCCCAAGATCCATGGCAACACTGGAGAGGAAACCTCAGGTTCCGGCCCCGACTCCACACAAGGACTGAGGCCCCCGCATGGACATGAGAGGAATCCTGAGAGGTCCCCTAGCAACTCGCATGGGGACTGGCCTTTCCTGAGGCCACCAGAGCGGGTCCCTGAGGTCCCCGTCGTAACTCGAGAAGACCTGCCGCAACTCGAGAAAATCCAGGAGGTTCTCCCCTCCAGGCGAGATGAGGCCCATTTCCGCTGAGGCGTCTCGAGGCTGATCACACCTCACCTCTGGAACTTCGAAAGGGTCCTTCACACCCTTGGTGCAAATCAAGAAGTTCCCCGACCTAGCCGTCTCCACTCGAGAGGAATCACGAGGGTCCCGCCCACATCCAGAGGAGCCCCGTTTCCGCCTCGTAGCTCGAGATGAGGGATCCTTTCCCTGCTTCGTCGGGAAAGAGTTCCCGGCGTTCCCGTCACATCTCAAGAGGAGGCCCTCTCAACAGGAACGGCGAGAGGAACTCCAGGGTCGTGCCACCATTCCAAGAGTCCCCCAGATGTCTCAGTCCATTCCAGAGGAACCTCTTTTCCCTTCACCGGCTCGTCTTTCACGCCGAGGATCGACTCACACCAAGGTGGCACGTGGCACAGCCCTGTGGGAAAGCCTCGTGGGAAAGCCTCGAGGGACAGCCTCGAGGGAAAGCCACAGATCCCTTGATCCACCTGACAGGAAGCGTGACACTACTGCTGCAGCTCGGGAGGAAAGCGCACGTGCATGCCCCCACTCGAGACGAGGCCTGACTCCCCTGGGGAGACTCAGAAGCACCCCAAGATCCATGGCAACACTGGAGAGGAATCCTCAGGTTCCGGCCCCGACTCCACACAAGGACTGAGGCCCCGGCATGGACGGGAGAGGAATCCCGAGAGGTCCCCTAGCAACTCGCATGGGGACTGGCCTTTCCTGAGGCCACCAGAGCGGGTCCCTGAGGTCCCCGTCATAACTCGAGAAGACCTGCCGCAACTCGAGAAAATCCAGGAGGTTCTCCCCTCCAAGCGAGATGAGGCCCATTTCCGCTGAGGCGTCTCGAGGCTGATCACACCTCACCTCTGGAACTTCGAAAGGGTCCTTCACACCCTTGGTGCAAATCAAGAAGTTCCCCGACCTAGCCGTCTCCACTCGAGAGGAATCTCGAGGGTCCCGCCCACATCCAGAGGAGCCCCGTTTCCGCCTCGTAGCTCGAGATGAGGGATCCTTTCCCTGCTTCGTCGGGAAAGAGTTCCCGGCGTTCCCATTGCATCTCAAGAGGAGGCCCTCTCAACAGGAACGGCGAGAGGAACTCCAGGGTCGTGCCACCATTCCAAGAGTCCCCCAGATGTCTCAGTCCATTCCAGAGGAACCTCTTTTCCCTTCACCGGCTCGTCTTTCACGCCGAGGATCGACTCAGACCAAGGTGGCACGTGGCACAGCCCTGTGGGAAAGCCTCGTGGGAAAGCCTCGAGGGACAGCCTCGAGGGAAAGCCACAGATCCCTTGATCCACGTGACAGGAAGCGTGACACTACTGCTGCAGCTCGGGAGGAAAGCGCACGTGCAGGCCCCCACTCGAGACGAGGCCTGACTCCCCTGGGGAGACTCAGAAGCACCCCAAGATCCATGGCAACACTGGAGAGGAAACCTCAGGTTCCGACCCCGACTCCACACAAGGACTGAGGCCCCGGCATGGACGGGAGAGGAATCCCGAGAGGTCCCCTAGCAACTCGCATGGGGACTGGCCTTTCCTGAGGCCACCAGAGCGGGTCCCTGAGGTCCCCGTCGTAACTCGAGAAGACCTGCCGCAACTAGAGAAAATCCAGGAGGTTCTCCCCTCCAGGCGAGATGAGGCCCATTTCCGCTGAGGCGTCTCGAGGCTGATCACACCTCACCTCTGGAACTTCGAAAGGGTCCTTCACACCCTTGGTGCAAATCAAGAAGTTCCCCGACCTAGCCGTCTCCACTCGAGAGGAATCACGACGGTCCCGCCCACATCCAGAGGAGCCCCGTTTCCACCTCGTAGCTCGAGATGAGGGATCCTTTCCCTGTTTCGTCGGGAAAGAGTTCCCGGCGTTCCCGTCGCATCTCAAGAGGAGGCCCTCTCAACAGGAACGGCGAGAGGAACTCCAAGGTCGTGCCACCATTCCAAGAGTCCCCCAGATGTCTCAGTCCATTCCAGAGGAACCTCTTTTCCCTTCACCGGCTCGTCTTTCACGCCGAGGATCGACTCACACCAAGGTGGCACGTGGCACAGCCATGTGGGAAAGCCTCGTGGGAAAGCCTCGAGGGACAGCCTCGAGGGAAAGCCACAGATCCCTTGATCCACGTGACAGGAAGCGTGACACTACTGCTGCAGCTCGGGAGGAAATCGCACGTGCAGGCCCCCACTCGAGACGAGGCCTGACTCCCCTGGGGAGACTCAGAAGCACCCCAAGATCCATGGCAACACTGGAGAGGAAACATCAGGTTCCGGCCCCGACTCCACACAAGGACTGAGGCCCCGGCATGGACGGGAGAGGAATCCCGAGAGGTCCACTAGCAACTCGCATGGGGACTGGCCTTTCCTGAGGCCACCAGAGCGGGTCCCTGAGGTCCCCGTCGTAACTCGAGAAGACCTGCCGCAACTCGAGAAAATCCAGGAGGTTCTCCCCTCCAGGCGAGATGAGGCCCATTTCCGCTGAGGCGTCTCGAGGCTGATCACACCTCACCTCTGGAACTTCGAAAGGGTCCTTCACACCCTTGGTGCAAATCAAGAAGTTCCCCGACCTAGCCGTCTCCACTCGAGAGGAATCACGAGGGTCCCGCCCACATCCAGAGGAGCCCCGTTTCCGCCTCGTAGCTCGAGATGAGGGATCCTTTCCCTGCTTCGTCGGGAAAGAGTTCCCGGCGTTCCCGTCGCATCTCAAGAGGAGGCCCTCTCAACAGGAACGGCGAGAGGAACTCCAGGGTCGTGCCACCATTCCAAGAGTCCCCCAGATGTCTCAGTCCATTCCAGAGGAACCTCTTTTCCCTTCACCGGCTCGTCTTTCACGCCGAGGATCGACTCACACCAAGGTGGCACGTGGCACAGCCCTGTGGGAAAGCCTCGTGGGAAAGCCTCAAAGGACAGCCTCGAGGGAAAGCCACAGATCCCTTGATCCACGTGACAGGAAGCGTGACACTACTGCTGCAGCTCGGGAGGAAAGCGCACGTGCATGCCCCCACTCGAGACGAGGCCTGACTCCCCTGGGGAGACTCAGAAGCACCCCAAGATCCATGGCAACACTGGAGAGGAATCCTCAGGTTCCGGCCCCGACTCCACACAAGGACTGAGGCCCCGGCATGGACGGGAGAGGAATCCCGAGAGGTCCCCTAGCAACTCGCATGGGGACTGGCCTTTCCTGAGGCCACCAGAGCGGGTCCCTGAGGTCCCCGTCGTAACTCGAGAAGACCTGCCACAACTCGAGAAAATCCAGGAGTTTCTCCCCTCCAGGCGAGATGAGGCCCATTTCCGCTGAGGCGTCTCGAGGCTGATCACACCTCACCTCTGGAACTTCGAAAGGGTCCTTCACACCCTTGGTGCAAATCAAGAAGTTCCCCGACCTAGCCGTCTCCACTCGAGAGGAATCACGAGGGTCCCGCCCACATCCAGAGGAGCCCCATTTCCGCCTCGTAGCTCGAGATGAGGGATCCTTTCCCTGCTTCGTCGGGAAAGAGTTCCCGGCGTTCCCGTCGCATCTCAAGAGGAGGCCCTCTCAACAGGAACGGCGAGAGGAACTCCAGGGTCGTGCCACCATTCCAAGAGTCCCCCAGATGTCTCAGTCCATTCCAGAGGAACCTCTTTTCCCTTCACCGGCTCGTCTTTCACGCCGAGGATCGACTCAGACCAAGGTGGCACGTGGCACAGCCCTGTGGGAAAGCCTCGTGGGAAAGCCTCGAGGGACAGCCTCGAGGGAAAGCCACAGATCCCTTGATCCACGTGACAGGAAGCGTGACACTACTGCTGCAGCTTGGGAGGAAAGCGCACGTGCAGGCCCCCACTCGAGACGAGGCCTGACTCCCCTGGGGAGACTCAGAAGCACCCCAAGATCCATGGCAACACTGGAGAGGAAACCTCAGGTTCCGACCCCGACTCCACACAAGGACTGAGGCCCCGGCATGGACGGGAGAGGAATCCCGAGAGGTCCCCTAGCAACTCGCATGGGGACTGGCCTTTCCTGAGGCCACCAGAGCGGGTCCCTGAGGTCCCCGTCGTAACTCGAGAAGACCTGCCACAACTCGAGAAAATCCAGGAGGTTCTCCCCTCCAGGCGAGATGAGGCCCATTTCCGCTGAGGCGTCTCGAGGCTGATCACACCTCACCTCTGGAACTTCGAAAGGGTCCTTCACACCCTTGGTGCAAATCAAGAAGTTCCCCGACCTAGCCGTCTCCACTCGAGAGGAATCACGACGGTCCCGCCCACATCCAGAGGAGCCCCGTTTCCACCTCGTAGCTCGAGATGAGGGATCCTTTCCCTGCTTCGTCGGGAAAGAGTTCCCGGCGTTCCCGTCGCATCTCAAGAGGAGGCCCTCTCAACAGGAACGGCGAGAGGAACTCCAGGGTCGTGCCACCATTCCAAGAGTCCCCCAGATATCTCAGTCCATTCCAGAGGAACCTCTTTTCCCTTCACCGGCTCGTCTTTCACGCCGAGGATCGACTCAGACCAAGGTGGCACGTGGCACAGCCCTGTGGGAAAGCCTCGTGGGAAATCCTCGAGGGACAGCCTCGAGGGAAAGCCACAGATCCCTTGATCCACGTGACAGGAAGCGTGACACTACTGCTGCAGCTCGGGAGGAAAGCGCACGTGCAGGCCCCCACTCGAGACGAGGCCTGACTCCCCTGCGGAGACTCAGAAGCACCCCAAGATCCATGGCAACACTGGAGAGGAAACCTCAGGTTCCGGCCCCGACTCCACACAAGGACTGAGGCCCCCGCATGGACATGAGAGGAATCCTGAGAGGTCCCCTAGCAACTCGCATGGGGACTGGCCTTTCCTGAGGCCACCAGAGCGGGTCCCTGAGGTCCCCGTCGTAACTCGAGAAGACCTGCCGCAACTCGAGAAAATCCAGGAGGTTCTCCCCTCCAGGCGAGATGAGGCCCATTTCCGCTGAGGCGTCTCGAGGCTGATCACACCTCACCTCTGGAACTTCGAAAGGGTCCTTCACACCCTTGGTGCAAATCAAGAAGTTCCCCGACCTAGCCGTCTCCACTCGAGAGGAATCACGAGGGTCCCGCCCACATCCAGAGGAGCCCCGTTTCCGCCTCGTAGCTCGAGATGAGGGATCCTTTCCCTGCTTCGTCGCCAAAGAGTTCCCGGCGTTCCCGTCGCATCTCAAGAGGAGGCCCTCTCAACAGGAACGGCGAGAGGAACTCCAGGGTCGTGCCACCATTCCAAGAGTCCCCCAGATGTCTCAGTCCATTCCAGAGGAACCTCTTTTCCCTTCACCGGCTCGTCTTTCACGCCGAGGATCGACTCAGACCAAGGTGGCACGTCTCACAGCCCTGTGGGAAAGCCTCGTGGGAAAGCCTCGAGGGACAGCCTCGAGGGAAAGCCACAGATCCCTTGATCCACCTGACAGGAAGCGTGACACTACTGCTGCAGCTCGGGAGGAAAGCGCACGTGCAGGCCCCCACTCGAGACGAGGCCTGACTCCCCTGGGGAGACTCAGAAGCACCCCAAGATCCATGGCAACACTGGAGAGGAAACCTCAGGTTCCGACCCCGACTCCACACAAGGACTGAGGCCCCGGCATGGACGGGAGAGGAATCCCGAGAGGTCCCCTAGCAACTCGCATGGGGACTGGCCTTTCCTGAGGCCACCAGAGCGGGTCCCTGAGGTCCCCGTCGTAACTCGAGAAGACCTGCCGCAACTAGAGAAAATCCAGGAGGTTCTCCCCTCCAGGCGAGATGAGGCCCATTTCCGCTGAGGCGTCTCGAGGCTGATCACACCTCACCTCTGGAACTTCGAAAGGGTCCTTCACACCCTTGGTGCAAATCAAGAAGTTCCCCGACCTAGCCGTCTCCACTCGAGAGGAATCACGACGGTCCCGCCCACATCCAGAGGAGCTCCGTTTCCACCTCGTAGCTCGAGATGAGGGATCCTTTCCCTGCTTCGTCGGGAAAGAGTTCCCGGCGTTCCCGTCGCATCTCAAGAGGAGGCCCTCTCAACAGGAACGGCGAGAGGAACTCCAAGGTCGTGCCACCATTCCAAGAGTCCCCCAGATGTCTCAGTCCATTCCAGAGGAACCTCTTTTCCCTTCACCGGCTCGTCTTTCACGCCGAGGATCGACTCACACCAAGGTGGCACGTGGCACAGCCATGTGGGAAAGCCTCGTGGGAAAGCCTCGAGGGACAGCCTCGAGGGAAAGCCACAGATCCCTTGATCCACGTGACAGGAAGCGTGACACTACTGCTGCAGCTCGGGAGGAAAGCGCACGTGCAGGCCCCCACTCGAGACGAGGCCTGACTCCCCTGGGGAGACTCAGAAGCACCCCAAGATCCATGGCAACACTGGAGAGGAAACATCAGGTTCCGGCCCCGACTCCACACAAGGACTGAGGCCCCGGCATGGACGGGAGAGGAATCCCGAGAGGTCCACTAGCAACTCGCATGGGGACTGGCCTTTCCTGAGGCCACCAGAGCGGGTCCCTGAGGTCCCCGTCGTAACTCGAGAAGACCTGCCGCAACTCGAGAAAATCCAGGAGGTTCTCCCCTCCAGGCGAGATGAGGCCCATTTCCGCTGAGGCGTCTCGAGGCTGATCACACCTCACCTCTGGAACTTCGAAAGGGTCCTTCACACCCTTGGTGCAAATCAAGAAGTTCCCCGACCTAGCCGTCTCCACTCGAGAGGAATCACGAGGGTCCCGCCCACATCCAGAGGAGCCCCGTTTCCGCCTCGTAGCTCGAGATGAGGGATCCTTTCCCTGCTTCGTCGGGAAAGAGTTCCCGGCGTTCCCGTCGCATCTCAAGAGGAGGCCCTCTCAACAGGAACGGCGAGAGGAACTCCAGGGTCGTGCCACCATTCCAAGAGTCCCCCAGATGTCTCAGTCCATTCCAGAGGAACCTCTTTTCCCTTCACCGGCTCGTCTTTCACGCCGAGGATCGACTCACACCAAGGTGGCACGTGGCACAGCCCTGTGGGAAAGCCTCGTGGGAAAGCCTCAAAGGACAGCCTCGAGGGAAAGCCACAGATCCCTTGATCCACGTGACAGGAAGCGTGACACTACTGCTGCAGCTCGGGAGGAAAGCGCACGTGCATGCCCCCACTCGAGACGAGGCCTGACTCCCCTGGGGAGACTCAGAAGCACCCCAAGATCCATGGCAACACTGGAGAGGAATCCTCAGGTTCCGGCCCCGACTCCACACAAGGACTGAGGCCCCGGCATGGACGGGAGAGGAATCCCGAGAGGTCCCCTAGCAACTCGCATGGGGACTGGCCTTTCCTGAGGCCACCAGAGCGGGTCCCTGAGGTCCCCGTCGTAACTCGAGAAGACCTGCCGCAACTCGAGAAAATCCAGGAGTTTCTCCCCTCCAGGCGAGATGAGGCCCATTTCCGCTGAGGCGTCTCGAGGCTGATCACACCTCACCTCTGGAACTTCGAAAGGGTCCTTCACACCCTTGGTGCAAATCAAGAAGTTCCCCGACCTAGCCGTCTCCACTCGAGAGGAATCACGAGGGTCCCGCCCACATCCAGAGGAGCCCCATTTCCGCCTCGTAGCTCGAGATGAGGGATCCTTTCCCTGCTTCGTCGGGAAAGAGTTCCCGGCGTTCCCGTCGCATCTCAAGAGGAGGCCCTCTCAACAGGAACGGCGAGAGGAACTCCAGGGTCGTGCCACCATTCCAAGAGTCCCCCAGATGTCTCAGTCCATTCCAGAGGAACCTCTTTTCCCTTCACCGGCTCGTCTTTCACGCCGAGGATCGACTCAGACCAAGGTGGCACGTGGCACAGCCCTGTGGGAAAGCCTCGTGGGAAAGCCTCGAGGGACAGCCTCGAGGGAAAGCCACAGATCCCTTGATCCACGTGACAGGAAGCGTGACACTACTGCTGCAGCTTGGGAGGAAAGCGCACGTGCAGGCCCCCACTCGAGACGAGGCCTGACTCCCCTGGGGAGACTCAGAAGCACCCCAAGATCCATGGCAACACTGGAGAGGAAACCTCAGGTTCCGACCCCGACTCCACACAAGGACTGAGGCCCCGGCATGGACGGGAGAGGAATCCCGAGAGGTCCCCTAGCAACTCGCATGGGGACTGGCCTTTCCTGAGGCCACCAGAGCGGGTCCCTGAGGTCCCCGTCGTAACTCGAGAAGACCTGCCACAACTCGAGAAAATCCAGGAGGTTCTCCCCTCCAGGCGAGATGAGGCCCATTTCCGCTGAGGCGTCTCGAGGCTGATCACACCTCACCTCTGGAACTTCGAAAGGGTCCTTCACACCCTTGGTGCAAATCAAGAAGTTCCCCGACCTAGCCGTCTCCACTCGAGAGGAATCACGACGGTCCCGCCCACATCCAGAGGAGCCCCGTTTCCACCTCGTAGCTCGAGATGAGGGATCCTTTCCCTGCTTCGTCGGGAAAGAGTTCCCGGCGTTCCCGTCGCATCTCAAGAGGAGGCCCTCTCAACAGGAACGGCGAGAGGAACTCCAGGGTCGTGCCACCATTCCAAGAGTCCCCCAGATATCTCAGTCCATTCCAGAGGAACCTCTTTTCCCTTCACCGGCTCGTCTTTCACGCCGAGGATCGACTCAGACCAAGGTGGCACGTGGCACAGCCCTGTGGGAAAGCCTCGTGGGAAATCCTCGAGGGACAGCCTCGAGGGAAAGCCACAGATCCCTTGATCCACGTGACAGGAAGCGTGACACTACTGCTGCAGCTCGGGAGGAAAGCGCACGTGCAGGCCCCCACTCGAGACGAGGCCTGACTCCCCTGCGGAGACTCAGAAGCACCCCAAGATCCATGGCAACACTGGAGAGGAAACCTCAGGTTCCGGCCCCGACTCCACACAAGGACTGAGGCCCCCGCATGGACATGAGAGGAATCCTGAGAGGTCCCCTAGCAACTCGCATGGGGACTGGCCTTTCCTGAGGCCACCAGAGCGGGTCCCTGAGGTCCCCGTCGTAACTCGAGAAGACCTGCCGCAACTCGAGAAAATCCAGGAGGTTCTCCCCTCCAGGCGAGATGAGGCCCATTTCCGCTGAGGCGTCTCGAGGCTGATCACACCTCACCTCTGGAACTTCGAAAGGGTCCTTCACACCCTTGGTGCAAATCAAGAAGTTCCCCGACCTAGCCGTCTCCACTCGAGAGGAATCACGAGGGTCCCGCCCACATCCAGAGGAGCCCCGTTTCCGCCTCGTAGCTCGAGATGAGGGATCCTTTCCCTGCTTCGTCGGGAAAGAGTTCCCGGCGTTCCCGTCGCATCTCAAGAGGAGGCCCTCTCAACAGGAACGGCGAGAGGAACTCCAGGGTCGTGCCACCATTCCAAGAGTCCCCCAGATGTCTCAGTCCATTCCAGAGGAACCTCTTTTCCCTTCACCGGCTCGTCTTTCACGCCGAGGATCGACTCACACCAAGGTGGCACGTGGCACAGCCCTGTGGGAAAGCCTCGTGGGAAAGCCTCGAGGGACAGCCTCGAGGGAAAGCCACAGATCCCTTGATCCACCTGACAGGAAGCGTGACACTACTGCTGCAGCTCGGGAGGAAAGCGCACGTGCATGCCCCCACTCGAGACGAGGCCTGACTCCCCTGGGGAGACTCAGAAGCACCCCAAGATCCATGGCAACACTGGAGAGGAATCCTCAGGTTCCGGCCCCGACTCCACACAAGGACTGAGGCCCCGGCATGGACGGGAGAGGAATCCCGAGAGGTCCCCTAGCAACTCGCATGGGGACTGGCCTTTCCTGAGGCCACCAGAGCGGGTCCCTGAGGTCCCCGTCGTAACTCGAGAAGACCTGCCGCAACTCGAGAAAATCCAGGAGGTTCTCCCCTCCAAGCGAGATGAGGCCCATTTCCGCTGAGGCGTCTCGAGGCTGATCACACCTCACCTCTGGAACTTCGAAAGGGTCCTTCACACCCTTGGTGCAAATCAAGAAGTTCCCCGACCTAGCCGTCTACACTCGAGAGGAATCACGAGGGTCCCGCCCACATCCAGAGGAGCCCCGTTTCCGCCTCGTAGCTCGAGATGAGGGATCCTTTCCCTGCTTCGTCGGGAAAGAGTTCCCGGCGTTCCCATTGCATCTCAAGAGGAGGCCCTCTCAACAGGAACGGCGAGAGGAACTCCAGGGTCGTGCCACCATTCCAAGAGTCCCCCAGATGTCTCAGTCCATTCCAGAGGAACCTCTTTTCCCTTCACCGGCTCGTCTTTCACGCCGAGGATCGACTCACACCAAGGTGGCACGTGGCACAGCCCTGTGGGAAAGCCTCGTGGGAAAGCCTCGAGGGACAGCCTCGAGGGAAACCAAAGATCCCTTGATCCACGTGACAGGAAGCGTGACACTACTGCTGCAGCTCGGGAGGAAAGCGCACGTGCAGGCCCCCACTCGAGACGAGGCCTGACTCCCCTGGAGAGACTCAGAAGCACCCCAAGATCCTTGGCAATACTGGAGAGGAATCCTCAGGTTCCGGCCCCGACTCCACACAAGGACTGAGGCCCCGGCATGGACGGGAGAGGAATCCCGAGAGGTCCCCTAGCAACTCGCATGGGGACTGGCCTTTCCTGAGGCCACCAGAGCGGGTCCCTGAGGTCCCCGTCGTAACTCGAGAAGACGTGCCGCAACTCGAGAAAATCCAGGAGGTTCTCCCCTCCAGGCGAGATGAGGCCCATTTCCGCTGAGGCGTCTCGAGGCTGATCACACCTCACCTCTGGAACTTCGAAAGGGTCCTTCACACCCTTGGTGCAAATCAAGAAGTTCCCCGACCTAGCCGTCTCCACTCGAGAGGAATCACGAGGGTCCCGCCCACATCCAGAGGAGCCCCGTTTCCGCCTCGTAGCTCGAGATGAGGGATCCTTTCCCTGCTTCGTCGGGAAAGAGTTCCCGGCGTTCCCGTCGCATCTCAAGAGGAGGCCCTCTCAAAAGGAACGGCGAGAGGAACTCCAGGGTCGTGCCACCATTCCAAGAGTCCCCCAGATGTCTCAGTCCATTCCAGAGGAACCTCTTTTCCCTTCACCGGCTCGTCTTTCACGCCGAGGATCGACTCACCTCAAGGTGGCACGTGGCACAGCCGTGTGGGAAAGCCTCGTGGGAAAGCCTCGAGGGACAGCCTCGAGGGAAAGCCACAGATCCCTTGATCCACGTGACAGGAAGCGTGACACTATTGCTGCTGCTCGGGAGGAAAGCGCACGTGCAGGCCCCCACTCGAGACGAGGCCTGACTCCCCTGGGGAGACTCAGAAGCACCCCAAGATCCATGGCAACACTGGAGAGGAATCCTCAGGTTCCGGCCCCGACTCCACACAAGGACTGAGGCCCCGGCATGGACGGGAGAGGAATCCCGAGAGGTCCCCTAGCAACTCGCATGGGGACTGGCCTTTCCTGAGGCCACCAGAGCGGGTCCCTGAGGTCCCCGTCGTAACTCGAGAAGACCTGCCGCAACTCGAGAAAATCCAGGAGGTTCTCCCCTCCAGGCGAGATGAGGCCCATTTCCGCTGAGGCGTCTCGAGGCTGATCACACCTCACCTCTGGAACTTCGAAAGGGTCCTTCACACCCTTGGTGCAAATCAAGAAGTTCCCCGACCTAGCCGTCTCCACTCGAGAGGATTCACGAGGGTCCCGCCCACATCCAGAGGAGCCCCGTTTCCGCCTCGTAGCTCGAGATGAGGGATCCTTTCCCTGCTTCGTCGGGAAAGAGTTCCCGGCGTTCCCGTCGCATCTCAAGAGGAGGCCCTCTCAACAGGAACGGCGAGAGGAACTCCAGGGTCGTGCCACCATTCCAAGAGTCCCCCAGATGTCTCAGTCCATTCCAGAGGAACCTCTTTTCCCTTCACCGGCTCGTCTTTCACGCCGAGGATCGACTCACACCAAGGTGGCACGTGGCACAGCCCTGTGGGAAAGCCTCGTTGGAAAGCCTCGAGGGACAGCCTCGAGGCAAAGCCACAGATCCCTTGATCCACGTGACAGGAAGCGTGACACTACTGCTGCAGCTCGGGAGGAAAGCGCACGTGCAGGCCCCCACTCGAGACGAGGCCTGACTCCCCTGGGGAGACTCAGAAGCACCCCAAGATCCATGGCAACACTGGAGAGGAAACCTCAGGTTCCGGCCCCGACTCCACACAAGGACTGAGGCCCCGGCATGGACGGGAGAGGAATCCCGAGAGGTCCCCTAGCAACTCGCATGGGGACTGGCCTTTCCTGAGGCCACCAGAGCGGGTCCCTGAGGTCCCCGTCGTAACTCGAGAAGACCTGCCGCAACTCGAGAAAATCCAGGAGGTTCTCCCCTCCAGGCGAGATGAGGCCCATTTCCGCTGAGGCGTCTCGAGGCTGATCACACCTCACCTCTGGAACTTCGAAAGGGTCCTTCACACCCTTGGTGCAAATCAAGAAGTTCCCCGACCTAGCCGTCTCCACTCGAGAGGATTCACGAGGGTCCCGCCCACATCCAGAGGAGCCCCGTTTCCGCCTCGTAGCTCGAGATGAGGGATCCTTTCCCTGCTTCGTCAGGAAAGAGTTCCCGGCGTTCCCGTCGCATCTCAAGAGGAGGCCCTATCAACAGGAACGGCGAGAGGAACTCCAGGGTCGTGCCACCATTCCAAGAGTCCCCCAGATGTCTCAGTCCATTCCAGAGGAACCTCTTTTCCCTTCACCGGCTCGTCTTTCACGCCGAGGATCGACTCACACCAAGGTGGCACGTGGCACAGCCCTGTGGGAAAGCCTCGTGGGAAAGCCTCGAGGGACAGCCTCGAGGGAAAGCCACAGATCCCTTGATCCACGTGACAGGAAGCGTGACATTACTGCTGCAGCTCGGGAGGAAAGCGCACGTGCAGGCCCCCACTCGAGACGAGGCCTGACTCCCCTGGGGAGACTCAGAAGCACCCCAAGATCCATGGCAACACTGGAGAGGAATCCTCAGGTTCCGGCCCCGACTCCACACAAGGACTGAGGCCCCGGCATGGACGGGAGAGGAATCCCGAGTGGTCCCTTAGCAACTCGCATGGGGACTGGCCTTTCCTGAGGCCACCAGAGCGGGTCCCTGAGGTCCCCGTCGTAACTCGAGAAGACCTGCCGCAACTCGAGAAAATCCAGGAGGTTCTCCCCTCCAGGCGAGATGAGGCCCATTTCCGCTGAGGCGTCTCGAGGCTGATCACACCTCACCTCTGGAACTTCGAAAGGGTCCTTCACACCCTTGGTGCAAATCAAGAAGTTCCCCGACCTAGCCGTCTCCACTCGAGAGGAATCACGAGGGTCCCGCCCACATCCAGAGGAGCCCCGTTTCCGCCTCGTAGCTCGAGATGAGGGATCCTTTCCCTGCTTCGTCGGGAAAGAGTTCCCGGCGTTCCCGTCGCATCTCAAGAGGAGGCCCTCTCAACAGGAACGGCGAGAGGAACTCCAGGGTCGTGCCACCATTCCAAGAGTCCCCCAGATGTCTCAGTCCATTCCAGAGGAACCTCTTTTCCCTTCACCGGCTCGTCTTTCACGCCGAGGATCGACTCACCTCAAGGTGGCACGTGGCACAGCCCTGTGGGAAAGCCTCGTTGGAAAGCCTCGAGGGACAGCCTCGAGGGAAAGCCACAGATCCCTTGATCCACGTGACAGGAAGCGTGACACTACTGCTGCAGCTCGGGAGGAAAGCGCACGTGCATGCCCCCACTCGAGACGAGTCCTGACTCCACTGGGGAGACTCAGAAGCACCCCAAGATCCATGGCAACACTGGAGAGGAATCCTCAGGTTCCGGCCCCGACTCCACACAAGGACTGAGGCCCCCGCATGGACATGAGAGGAATCCCGAGAGGTCCCCTAGCAACTCGCATGGGGACTGGCCTTTCCTGAGGCCACCAGAGCGGGTCCCTGAGGTCCCCGTCGTAACTCGAGAAGACCTGCCGCAACTCGAGAAAATCCAGGAGGTTCTCCCCTCCAGGCGAGATGAGGCCCATTTCCGCTGAGGCGTCTCGAGGCTGATCACACCTCACCTCTGGAACTTCGAAAGGGTCCTTCACACCCTTGGTGCAAATCAAGAAGTTCCCCGACCTAGCCGTCTCCACTCGAGAGGAATCACGAGGGTCCCGCCCACATCCAGAGGAGCCCCGTTTCCGCCTCGTAGCTCGAGATGAGGGATCCTTTCCCTGCTTCGTCGGGAAAGAGTTCCCGGCGTTCCCGTCGCATCTCAAGAGGAGGCCCTCTCAACAGGAACGGCGAGAGGAACTCCAGGGTCGTGCCACCATTCCAAGAGTCCCCAGATGTCTCAGTCCATTCCAGAGGAACCTCTTTTCCCTTCACCGGCTCGTCTTTCACGCCGAGGATCGACTCACACCAAGGTGGCACGTGGCACAGCCCTGTGGGAAAGCCTCGTGGGAAAGCCTCGAGGGACAGCCTCGAGGGAAAGCCACAGATCCCTTGATCCACGTGACAGGAAGCGTGACACTACTGCTGCAGCTCGGGAGGAAAGCGCACGTGCAGGCCCCCACTCGAGACGAGGCCTGACTCCACTGGGGAGACTCAGAAGCACCCCAAGATCCATGGCAACACTGGAGAGGAATCCTCAGGTTCCGGCCCCGACTCCACACAAGGACTGAGGCCCCCGCATGGATATGAGAGGAATCCTGAGAGGTCCCCTAGCAACTCGCATGGGGACTGGCCCTTCCTGAGGCCACCAGAGCGGGTCCCTGAGGTCCCCGTCCTAACTCGAGAAGACCTGCCGCAACTCGAGAAAATCCAGGAGGTTCTCCCCTCCAGGCGAGATGAGGCCCATTTCCGCTGAGGCGTCTCGAGGCTGATCACACCTCACCTCTGGAACTTCGAAAGGGTCCTTCACACCCTTGGTGCAAATCAAGAAGTTCCCCGACCTAGCCGTCTCCACTCGAGAGGAATCACGAGGGTCCCGCCCACATCCAGAGGAGCCCCGTTTCCGCCTCGTAGATCGAGATGAGGGATCCTTTCCCTGCTTCGTCGGGAAAGAGTTCCCGGCGTTCCCGTCGCATCTCAAGAGGAGGCCCTCTCAACAGGAACGGCGAGAGGAACTCCAGGGTCGTGCCACCATTCCAAGAGTCCCCAGATGTCTCAGTCCATTCCAGAGGAACCTCTTTTCCCTTCACCGGCTCGTCTTTCACGCCGAGGATCGACTCACACCAAGGTGGCACGTGGCACAGCCCTGTGGGAAAGCCTCGTGGGAAAGCCTCGAGGGACAGCCTCGAGGGAAAGCCACAGATCCCTTGATCCACGTGACAGGAAGCGTGACACTACTGCTGCAGCTCGGGAGGAAAGCGCACGTGCCGGCCCCCACTCAAGACGAGGCCTGACTCCCCTGGGGAGACTCAGAAGCACCCCAAGATCCATGGCAACACTGGAGAGGAATCCTCAGGTTCCGGCCCCGACTCCACACAAGGACTGAGGCCCCGGGATGGACGGGAGAGGAATCCCAAGAGGTCCCCTAGCAACTCGCATGGGGACTGGCCTTTCCTGAGGCCACCAGAGCGGGTCCCTGAGGTCCCCGTCGTAACTCGAGAAGACCTGCCGCAACTCGAGATAATCCAGGAGGTTCTCCCCTCCAGGCGAGATGAGGCCCATTTCCGCTGAGGCGTCTCGAGGCTGATCACACCTCACCTCTGGAACTTCGAAAGGGTCCTTCACACCCTTGGTGCAAATCAAGAAGTTCCCCGACCTAACCGTCTCCACTCGAGAGGATTCACGAGGGTCCCGCCCACATCCAGAGGAGCCCCGTTTCCGCCTCGTAGCTCGAGATGAGGGATCCTTTCCCTGCTTCGTCGGGAAAGAGTTCCCGGCGTTCCCGTCGCATCTCAAGAGGAGGCCCTCTCAACAGGAACGGCGAGAGGAACTCCAGGGTCGTGCCACCATTCCAAGAGTCCCCCAGATGTCTCAGTCCATTCCAGAGGAACCTCTTTTCCCTTCACCGGCTCGTCTTTCACGCCGAGGATCGACTCACACCAAGGTGGCACGTGGCACAGCCCTGTGGGAAAGCCTCGTGGGAAAGCCTCGAGGGACAGCCTCGAGGGAAAGCCACAGATCCCTTGATCCACGTGACAGGAAGCGTGACACTACTGCTGCAGCTCGGGAGGAAAGCGCACGTGCAGGCCCCCACTCGAGACGAGGCCTGACTCCCCTGGGGAGACTCAGAAGCACCCCAAGATCCATGGCAACACTGGAGAGGAAACCTCAGGTTCCGGCCCCGACTCCACACAAGGACTGAGGCCCCGGCATGGACGGGAGAGGAATCCCGAGAGGTCCCCTAGCAACTCGCATGGGGACTGGCCTTTCCTGAGGCCACCAGAGCGGGTCCCTGAGGTCCCCGTCGTAACTCGAGAAGACCTGCCGCAACTCGAGAAAATCCAGGAGGTTCTCCCCTCCAGGCGAGATGAGGCCCATTTCCGCTGAGGCGTCTCGAGGCTGATCACACCTCACCTCTGGAACTTCGAAAGGGTCCTTCACACCCTTGGTGCAAATCAAGAAGTTCCCCGACCTAGCCGTCTCCACTCGAGAGGAATCACGAGGGTCCCGCCCACATCCAGAGGAGCCCCGTTTCCGCCTCGTAGCTCGAGTTGAGGGATCCTTTCCCTGCTTCGTCGGGAAAGAGTTCCCGGCGTTCCCGTCGCATCTCAAGAGGAGGCCCTCTCAACAGGAACGGCGAGAGGAACTCCAGGGTCGTGCCACCATTCCAAGAGTCCCCCAGATGTCTCAGTCCATTCCAGAGGAACCTCTTTTCCCTTCACCGGCTCGTCTTTCACGCCGAGGATCGACTCACACCAAGGTGGCACGTGGCACAGCCCTGTGGGAAAGCCTCGTGGGAAAGCCTCGAGGGACAGCCTCGAGGGAAAGCCACAGATCCCTTGATCCACGTGACAGGAAGCGTGACATTACTGCTGCAGCTCGGGAGGAAAGCGCACGTGCAGGCCCCCACTCGAGACGAGGCCTGACTCCCCTGGGGAGACTCAGAAGCACCCCAAGATCCATGGCAACACTGGAGAGGAATCCTGAGGTTCCGGCCCCGACTCCACACAAGGACTGAGGCCCCGGCATGGACGGGAGAGGAATCCCGAGAGGTCCCCTAGCAACTCGCATGGGGACTGGCCTTTCCTGAGGCCACCAGAGCGGGTCCCTGAGGTCCCCGTCGTAACTCGAGAAGACCTGCCGCAACTCGAGAAAATCCAGGAGGTTCTCCCCTCCAAGCGAGATGAGGCCCATTTCCGCTGAGGCGTCTCGAGGCTGATCACACCTCACCTCTGGAACTTCGAAAGGGTCCTTCACACCCTTGGTGCAAATCAAGAAGTTCCCCGACCTACCCGTCTCCACTCGAGAGGAATCACGAGGGTCCCGCCCACATCCAGAGGAGCCCCGTTTCCGCCTCGTAGCTCGAGATGAGGGATCCTTTCCCTGCTTCGTCGGGAAAGAGTTCCCGGCGTTCCCGTCGCATCTCAAGAGGAGGCCCTCTCAACAGGAACGGCGAGAGGAACTCCAGGGTCGTGCCACCATTCCAAGAGTCCCCCAGATGTCTCAGTCCATTCCAGAGGAACCTCTTTTCCCTTCACCGGCTCGTCTTTCACGCCGAGGATCGACTCACACCAAGGTGGCACGTGGCACAGCCGTGTGGGAAAGCCTCGTGGGAAAGCCTCGAGGGACAGCCTCGAGGGAAAGCCACAGATCCCTTGATCCAAGTGACAGGAAGCGTGACACTACTGCTGCAGCTCGGGAGGAAAGCGCACGTGCAGGCCCCCACTCGAGACGAGGCCTGACTCCCCTGGGGAGACTCAGAAGCACCCCAAGATCCATGGCAACACTGGAGAGGAATCCTCAGGTTCCGGCCCCGACTCCACACAAGGACTGAGGCCCCGGCATGGACGGGAGAGGAATCCCGAGAGGTCCCCTAGCAACTCGCATGGGGACTGGCCTTTCCTGAGGCCACCAGAGCGGGTCCCTGAGGTCCCCGTCGTAACTCGAGAAGACCTGCCGCAACTCGAGAAAATCCAGGAGGTTCTCCCCTCCAGGCGAGATGAGGCCCATTTCCGCTGAGGCGTCTCGAGGCTGATCACACCTCACCTCTGGAACTTCGAAAGGGTCCTTCACACCCTTGGTGCAAATCAAGAAGTTCCCCGACCTAGCCGTCTCCACTCGAGAGGAATCACGAGGGTCCCGCCCACATCCAGAGGAGCCCCGTTTCCGCCTCGTAGCTCGAGATGAGGGATCCTTTCCCTGCTTCGTCGGGAAAGAGTTCCCGGCGTTCCCATCGCATCTCAAGAGGAGGCCCTCTCAACAGGAACGGCGAGAGGAACTCCAGGGTCGTGCCACCATTCCAAGAGTCCCCCAGATGTCTCAGTCCATTCCAGAGGAACCTCTTTTCCCTTCACCGGCTCGTCTTTCACGCCGAGGATCGACTCACACCAAGGTGACACGTGGCACAGCCCTGTGGGAAAGCCTCGTGGGAAAGCCTCGAGGGACAGCCTCGAGGGAAACCAAAGATCCCTTGATCCACGTGACAGGAAGCGTGACACTACTGCTGCAGCTCGGGAGGAAAGCGCACGTGCAGGCCCCCACTCGAGACGAGGCCTGACTCCCCTGGGGAGACTCAGAAGCACCCCAAGATCCATGGCAACACTGGAGAGGAATCCTCAGGTTCCGGCCCCGACTCCACACAAGGACTGAGGCCCCGGCATGGACGGGAGAGGAATCCCGAGAGGTCCCCTAGCAACTCGCATGGGGACTGGCCTTTCCTGAGGCCACCAGAGCGGGTCCCTGAGGTCCCCGTCGTAACTCGAGAAGACCTGCCGCAACTCGAGAAAATCCAGGAGGTTCTCCCCTCCAGGCGAGATGAGGCCCATTTCCGCTGAGGCGTCTCGAGGCTGATCACACCTCACCTCTGGAACTTCGAAAGGGTCCTTCACACCCTTGGTGCAAATCAAGAAGTTCCCCGACCTAGCCGTCTACACTCGAGAGGAATCACGAGGGTCCCGCCCACATCCAGAGGAGCCCCGTTTCCGCCTCGTAGCTCGAGATAAGGGATCCTTTCCCTGCTTCATCGGGAAAGAGTTCCCGGCGTTCCCGTCGCATCTCAAGAGGAGGCCCTCTCAACAGGAACGGCGAGAGGAACTCCAGGGTCGTGCCACCATTCCAAGAGTCCCCCAGATGTCTCAGTCCATTCCAGAGGAACCTCTTTTCCCTTCACCGGCTCGTCTTTCACGCCGAGGATCGACTCACACCAAGGTGGCACGTGGCACAGCCCTGTGGGAAAGCCTCGTGGGAAAGCCTCGAGGGACAGCCTCGAGGGAAACCAAAGATCCCTTGATCCACGTGACAGGAAGCGTGACACTACTGCTGCAGCTCGGGAGGAAAGCGCACGTGCAGGCCCCCACTCGAGACGAGGCCTGACTCCCCTGGGGAGACTCAGAAGCACCCCAAGATCCATGGCAACACTGGAGAGGAATCCTCAGGTTCCGGCCCCGACTCCACACAAGGACTGAGGCCCCGGCATGGACGGGAGAGGAATCCCGAGAGGTCCCCTAGCAACTCGCATGGGGACTGGCCTTTCCTGAGGCCACCAGAGCGGGTCCCTGAGGTCCCCGTCGTAACTCGAGAAGACCTGCCGCAACTCGAGAAAATCCAGGAGGTTCTCCCCTCCAGGCGAGATGAGGCCCATTTCCGCTGAGGCGTCTCGAGGCTGATCACACCTCACCTCTGGAACTTCGAAAGGGTCCTTCACACCCTTGGTGCAAATCAAGAAGTTCCCCGACCTAGCCGTCTACACTCGAGAGGAATCACGAGGGTCCCGCCCACATCCAGAGGAGCCCCGTTTCCGCCTCGTAGCTCGAGATAAGGGATCCTTTCCCTGCTTCATCGGGAAAGAGTTCCCGGCGTTCCCGTCGCATCTCAAGAGGAGGCCCTCTCAACAGGAACGGCGAGAGGAACTCCAGGGTCGTGCCACCATTCCAAGAGTCCCCCAGATGTCTCAGTCCATTCCAGAGGAACCTCTTTTCCCTTCACCGGCTCGTCTTTCACGCCGAGGATCGACTCACACCAAGGTGGCACGTGGCACAGCCCTGTGGGAAAGCCTCGTGGGAAAGCCTCGAGAGACAGCCTCGAGGGAAAGCCACAGATCCCTTGATCCACCTGACAGGAAGCGTGACACGACTGCTGCAGCTCGGGAGGAAAGCGCACGTGCATGCCCCCACTCGAGACGAGGCCTGACTCCCCTGGGGAGACTCAGAAGCACCCCAAGATCCATGGCAACACTGGAGAGGAATCCTCAGGTTCCGGCCCCGACTCCACACAAGGACTGAGGCCCCGGCATGGACGGGAGAGGAATCCCGAGAGGTCCCCTAGCAACTCGCATGGGGACTGGCCTTTCCTGAGGCCACCAGAGCGGGTCCCTGAGGTCCCCGTCGTAACTCGAGAAGACCTGCCGCAACTCGAGAAAATCCAGGAGGTTCTCCCCTCCAGGCGAGATGAGGCCCATTTCCGCTGAGGCGTCTCGAGGCTGATCACACCTCACCTCTGGAACTTCGAAAGGGTCCTTCACACCCTTGGTGCAAATCAAGAAGTTCCCCGACCTAGCCGTCTCCACTCGAGAGGAATCACGAGGGTCCCGCCCACATCCAGAGGAGCCCCGTTTCCGCCTCGTAGCTCGAGTTGAGGGATCCTTTCCCTGCTTCGTCGGGAAAGAGTTCCCGGCGTTCCCGTCGCATCTCAAGCGGAGGCCCTCTCAACAGGAACGGCGAGAGGAACTCCAGGGTCGTGCCACCATTCCAAGAGTCCCCCAGATGTCTCAGTCCATTCCAGAGGAACCTCTTTTCCCTTCACCGGCTCGTCTTTCACGCCGAGGATCGACTCACACCAAGGTGGCACGTGGCACAGCCCTGTGGGAAAGCCTCGTGGGAAAGCCTCAAGGGACAGCCTCGAGGGAAAGCCACAGATCCCTTGATCCACGTGACAGGAAGCGTGACACTACTGCTGCAGCTCGGGAGGAAAGCGCACGTGCAGGCCCCCACTCGAGACGAGGCCTGACTCCCCTGGGGAGACTCAGAAGCACCCCAAGATCCATGGCAACACTGGAGAGGAATCCTCAGGTTCCGGCCCCGACTCCACACAAGGACTGAGGCCCCGGCATGGACGGGAGAGGAATCCCGAGAGGTCCCCTAGCAACTCGCATGGGGACTGGCCTTTCCTGAGGCCACCAGAGCGGGTCCCTGAGGTCCCCGTCGTAACTCGAGAAGACCTGCCGCAACTCGAGAAAATCCAGGAGGTTCTCCCCTCCAGGCGAGATGAGGCCCATTTCCGCTGAGGCGTCTCGAGGCTGATCACACCTCACCTCTGGAACTTCGAAAGGGTCCTTCACACCCTTGGTGCAAATCAAGAAGTTCCCCGACCTAGCCGTCTCCACTCGAGAGGAATCACGAGGGTCCCGCCCACATCCAGAGGAGCCCCGTTTCCGCCTCGTAGCTCGAGATGAGGGATCCTTTCCCTGCTTCGTCGGGAAAGAGTTCCCGGAGTTCCCGTCGCATCTCAAGAGGAGGCCCTCTCAACAGGAACGGCGAGAGGAACTCCAGGGTGCTGCCACCATTCCAAGAGTCCCCCAGATGTCTCAGTCCATTCCAGAGGAACCTCTTTTCCCTTCACCGGCTCGTCTTTCACGCCGAGGATCGACTCACACCAAGGTGGCACGTGGCACAGCCCTGTGGGAAAGCCTCGTGGGAAAGCCTCGAGGGACAGCCTCGAGGGAAACCAAAGATCCCTTGATCCACGTGACAGGAAGCGTGACACTACTGCTGCAGCTCGGGAGGAAAGCGCACGTGCAGGCCCCCACTCGAGACGAGGCCTGACTCCCCTGGGGAGACTCAGAAGCACCCCAAGATCCTTGGCAACACTGGAGAGGAATCCTCAGGTTCCGGCCCCGAATCCACACAAGGACTGAGGCCCTGGCATGGACGGGTGAGGAATCCCGAGAGGTCCCCTAGCAACTCGCATGGGGACTGGCCTTTCCTGAGGCCAGCAGAGCGGGTCCTTGAGGTCCCCGTCGTAACTCGAGAAGACCTGCCGCAACTCGAGAAAATCCAGGAGATTCTCCCCTCCAGGCGAGATGAGGCCCATTTCCGCTGAGGCGTCTCGAGGCTGATCACACCTCACCTCTGGAACTTCGAAAGGGTCCTTCACACCCTTGGTGCAAATCAAGAAGTTCCCCGACCTAGCCGTCTCCACTCGAGAGGATTCACGAGGGTCCCGCCCACATCCAGAGGAGCCCCGTTTCCGCCTCGTAGCTCGAGATGAGGGATCCTTTCCCTGCTTCGTCGGGAAAGAGTTCCCGGCGTTCCCGTCGCATCTCAAGCGGAGGCCCTCTCAACAGGAACGGCGAGAGGAACTCCAGGGTCGTGCCACCATTCCAAGAGTCCCCCAGATGTCTCAGTCCATTCCAGAGGAACCTCTTTTCCCTTCACTGGCTCGTCTTTCACGCCGAGGATCGACTCACCTGAAGGTGGCACGTGGCACAGCCCTGTGGGAAAGCCTCGTGGGAAAGCCTCGAGGGACAGCCTCGAGGGAAAGCCACAGATCCCTTGATCCACGTGACAGGAAGCGTGACACTACTGCTGCTGCTCGGGAGGAAAGCGCACGTGCAGGCCCCCACTCGAGACGAGGCCTGACTCCCCTGGGGAGACTCAGAAGCACCCCAAGATCCATGGCAACACTGGAGAGGAATCCTCAGGTTCCGGCCCCGACTCCACACAAGGACTGAGGCCCCGGCATGGACGGGAGAGGAATCCCGAGAGGTCCCCTAGCAACTCGCATGGGGACTGGCCTTTCCTGAGGCCACCAGAGCGGGTCCCTGAGGTCCCCGCCGTAACTCGAGACGACCTGCCGCAACTCGAGAAAATCCAGGAGGTTCTCCCCTCCAGGCGAGATGAGGCCCATTTCCGCTGAGGCGTCTCGAGGCTGATCACACCTCACCTCTGGAACTTCGAAAGGGTCCATCACACCCTTGGTGCAAATCAAGAAGTTCCCCGACCTAGCCGTCTCCACTCGAGAGGAATCACGAGG
The DNA here is from genome assembly GCF_023091745.1 of Budorcas taxicolor. Taxonomy (NCBI): domain Eukaryota; kingdom Metazoa; phylum Chordata; class Mammalia; order Artiodactyla; family Bovidae; genus Budorcas; species Budorcas taxicolor. Next base: position 32,837 of record NW_026292761.1, on the reverse strand, counting down.
GTCCCGCCCACATCCAGAGGAGCCCCGTTTCCGCCTCGTAGCTCGAGATGAGGGATCCTTTCCCTGCTTCGTCGGGAAAGAGTTCCCGGCGTTCCCGTCGCATCTCAAGAGGAGGCCCTCTCAAAAGGAACGGCGAGAGGAACTCCAGGGTCGTGCCACCATTCCAAGAGTCCCCCAGATGTCTCAGTCCATTCCAGAGGAACCTCTTTTCCCTTCACCGGCTCGTCTTTCACGCCGAGGATCGACTCACCTCAAGGTGGCACGTGGCACAGCCGTGTGGGAAAGCCTCGTGGGAAAGCCTCGAGGGACAGCCTCGAGGGAAAGCCACAGATCCCTTGATCCACGTGACAGGAAGCGTGACACTATTGCTGCTGCTCGGGAGGAAAGCGCACGTGCAGGCCCCCACTCGAGACGAGGCCTGACTCCCCTGGGGAGACTCAGAAGCACCCCAAGATCCATGGCAACACTGGAGAGGAATCCTCAGGTTCCGGCCCCGACTCCACACAAGGACTGAGGCCCCGGCATGGACGGGAGAGGAATCCCGAGAGGTCCCCTAGCAACTCGCATGGGGACTGGCCTTTCCTGAGGCCACCAGAGCGGGTCCCTGAGGTCCCCGTCGTAACTCGAGAAGACCTGCCGCAACTCGAGAAAATCCAGGAGGTTCTCCCCTCCAGGCGAGATGAGGCCCATTTCCGCTGAGGCGTCTCGAGGCTGATCACACCTCACCTCTGGAACTTCGAAAGGGTCCTTCACACCCTTGGTGCAAATCAAGAAGTTCCCCGACCTAGCCGTCTCCACTCGAGAGGATTCACGAGGGTCCCGCCCACATCCAGAGGAGCCCCGTTTCCGCCTCGTAGCTCGAGATGAGGGATCCTTTCCCTGCTTCGTCGGGAAAGAGTTCCCGGCGTTCCCGTTGCATCTCAAGAGGAGGCCCTCTCAACAGGAACGGCGAGAGGAACTCCAGGGTCGTGCCACCATTCCAAGAGTCCCCCAGATGTCTCAGTCCATTCCAGAGGAACCTCTTTTCCCTTCACCGGCTCGTCTTTCACGCCGAGGATCGACTCACACCAAGGTGGCACGTGGCACAGCCCTGTGGGAAAGCCTCGTTGGAAAGCCTCGAGGGACAGCCTCGAGGCAAAGCCACAGATCCCTTGATCCACGTGACAGGAAGCGTGACACTACTGCTGCAGCTCGGGAGGAAAGCGCACGTGCAGGCCCCCACTCGAGACGAGGCCTGACTCCCCTGGGGAGACTCAGAAGCACCCCAAGATCCATGGCAACACTGGAGAGGAAACCTCAGGTTCCGGCCCCGACTCCACACAAGGACTGAGGCCCCGGCATGGACGGGAGAGGAATCCCGAGTGGTCCCCTAGCAACTCGCATGGGGACTGGCCTTTCCTGAGGCCACCAGAGCGGGTCCCTGAGGTCCCCGTCGTAACTCGAGAAGACCTGCCGCAACTCGAGAAAATCCAGGAGGTTCTCCCCTCCAGGCGAGATGAGGCCCATTTCTGCTGAGGCGTCTCGAAGCTGATCACACCTCACCTCTGGAACTTCGAAAGGGTCCTTCACACCCTTGGTGCAAATCAAGAAGTTCCCCGACCTAGCCGTCTCCACTCGAGAGGATTCACGAGGGTCCCGCCCACATCCAGAGGAGCCCCGTTTCCGCCTCGTAGCTCGAGATGAGGGATCCTTTCCCTGCTTCGTCGGGAAAGAGTTCCCGGCGTTCCCGTCGCATCTCAAGAGGAGGCCCTCTCAACAGGAACGGCGAGAGGAACTCCAGGGTCGTGCCACCATTCCAAGAGTCCCCCAGATGTCTCAGTCCATTCCAGAGGAACCTCTTTTCCCTTCACCGGCTCGTCTTTCACGCCGAGGATCGACTCACACCAAGGTGGCACGTGGAACAGCCCTGTGGGAAAGCCTCGTGGGAAAGCCTAGAGGGACAGCCTCGAGGGAAAGCCACAGATCCCTTGATCCACGTGACAGGAAGCGTGACATTACTGCTGCAGCTCGGGAGGAAAGCGCACGTGCAGGCCCCCACTCGAGACGAGGCCTGACTCCCCTGGGGAGACTCAGAAGCACCCCAAGATCCATGGCAACACTGGAGAGGAATCCTGAGGTTCCGGCCCCGACTCCACACAAGGACTGAGGCCCCGGCATGGACGGGAGAGGAATCCCGAGAGGTCCCCTAGCAACTCGCATGGGGACTGGCCTTTCCTGAGGCCACCAGAGCGGGTCCCTGAGGTCCCCGTCGGAACTCGAGAAGACCTGCCGCAACTCGAGAAAATCCAGGAGGTTCTCCCCTCCAAGCGAGATGAGGCCCATTTCCGCTGAGGCGTCTCGAGGCTGATCACACCTCACCTCTGGAACTTCGAAAGGGTCCTTCACACCCTTGGTGCAAATCAAGAAGTTCCCCGACCCTAGCCGTCTCCACTCGAGAGGAATCACGAGGGTCCCGCCCACATCCAGAGGAGCCCCGTTTCCGCCTCGTAGCTCGAGATGAGGGATCCTTTCCCTGCTTCGTCGGGAAAGAGTTCCCGGCGTTCCCGTCGCATCTCAAGAGGAGGCCCTCTCAACAGGAACGGCGAGAGGAACTCCAGGGTCGTGCCACCATTCCAAGAGTCCCTCAGGTATCTCAGTCCATTCCAGAGGAACCTCTTTTCCCTTCACCGGCTCGTCTTTCACGCCGAGGATCGACTAACACCAAGGTGGCACGTGGCACAGCCGTGTGGGAAAGCCTCGTGGGAAAGCCTCGAGGGACAGCCTCGAGGGAAAGCCACAGATCCCTTGATCCACGTGACAGGAAGCGTGACACTACTGCTGCAGCTCGGGAGGAAAGCGCACGTGCCGGCCCCCACTCAAGACGAGGCCTGACTCCCCTGGGGAGACTCAGAAGCACCCCAAGATCCATGGCAACACTGGAGAGGAATCCTCAGGTTCCGGCCCCGACTCCACACAAGGACTGAGGCCCAGGCATGGACGGGAGAGGAATCCCAAGAGGTCCCCTAGCAACTCGCATGGGGACTGGCCTTTCCTGAGGCCACCAGAGCGGGTCCCTGAGGTCCCCGTCGTAACTCGAGAAGACCTGCCGCAACTCGAGATAATCCAGGAGGTTCTCCCCTCCAGGCGAGATGAGGCCCATTTCCACTGAGGCGTCTCGAGGCTGATCACACCTCACCTCTGGAACTTCGAAAGGGTCCTTCACACCCTTGGTGCAAATCAAGAAGATCCCCGACCTAGCCGTCTCCACTCGAGAGGATTCACGAGGGTCCCGCCCACATCCAGAGGAGCCCCTTTTCCGCCTCGTAGCTCGAGATGAGGGATCCTTTCCCTGCTTCGTCGGGAAAGAGTTCCCGGCGTTCCCGTCGCATCTCAAGAGGAGGCCCTCTCAACAGGAACGGCGAGAGGAACTCCAGGGTCGTGCCACCATTCCAAGAGTCCCCCAGATGTCTCAGTCCATTCCAGAGGAACCTCTTTTCCCTTCACCGGCTCGTCTTTCACGCCGAGGATCGACTCACACCAAGGTGGCACGTGGCACAGCCCTGTGGGAAAGCCTCGTGGGAAAGCCTCGAGGGACAGCCTCGAGGGAAAGCCACAGATCCCTTGATCCACGTGACAGGAAGCGTGACACTACTGCTGCAGCTCGGGAGGAAAGCGCACGTGCAGGCCCCCACTCGAGACGAGGCCTGACTCCCCTGGGGAGACTCAGAAGCACCCCAAGATCCATGGCAACACTGGAGAGGAATCCTCAGGTTCCGGCCCCGACTCCACACAAGGACTGAGGCCCCGGCATGGACGGGAGAGGAATCCCGAGAGGTCCCCTAGCAACTCGCATGGGGACTGGCCTTTCCTGAGGCCACCAGAGCGGGTCCCTGAGGTCCCCGTCGTAACTCGAGAAGACCTGCCGCAACTCGAGAAAATCCAGGAGGTTCTCCCCTCCAGGCGAGATGAGGCCCATTTCCGCTGAGGCGTCTCGAGGCTGATCACACCTCACCTCTGGAACTTCGAAAGGGTCCTTCACACCCTTGGTGCAAATCAAGAAGTTCCCCGACCTAGCCGTCTCCACTCGAGAGGAATCACGAGGGTCCCGCCCACATCCAGAGGAGCCCCGTTTCCGCCTCGTAGCTCGAGTTGAGGGATCCTTTCCCTGCTTCGTCGGGAAAGAGTTCCCGGCGTTCCCGTCGCATCTCAAGAGGAGGCCCTCTCAACAGGAACGGCGAGAGGAACTCCAGGGTCGTGCCACCATTCCAAGAGTCCCCCAGATGTCTCAGTCCATTCCAGAGGAACCTCTTTTCCCTTCACCGGCTCGTCTTTCACGCCGAGGATCGACTCACACCAAGGTGGCACGTGGCACAGCCCTGTGGGAAAGCCTCGTGGGAAAGCCTCGAGGGACAGCCTCGAGGGAAAGCCACAGATCCCTTGATCCACGTGACAGGAAGCGTGACATTACTGCTGCAGCTCGGGAGGAAAGCGCACGTGCAGGCCCCCACTCGAGACGAGGCCTGACTCCCCTGGGGAGACTCAGAAGCACCCCAAGATCCATGGCAACACTGGAGAGGAATCCTCAGGTTCCGGCCCCGACTCCACACAAGGACTGAGGCCCCGGCATGGACGGGAGAGGAATCCCGAGAGGTCCCCTAGCAACTCGCATGGGGACTGGCCTTTCCTGAGGCCACCAGAGCGGGTCCCTGAGGTCCCCGTCGTAACTCGAGAAGACCTGCCGCAACTCGAGAAAATCCAGGAGGTTCTCCCCTCCAGGCGAGATGAGGCCCATTTCCGCTGAGGCGTCTCGAGGCTGATCACACCTCACCTCTGGAACTTCGAAAGGGTCCTTCACACCCTTGGTGCAAATCAAGAAGTTCCCCGACCTAGCCGTCTCCACTCGAGAGGAATCACGAGGGTCCCGCCCACATCCAGAGGAGCCCCGTTTCCGCCTCGTAGCTCGAGATGAGGGATCCTTTCCCTGCTTCGTCGGGAAAGAGTTCCCGGCGTTCCCGTCGCATCTCAAGAGGAGGCCCTCTCAACAGGAACGGCGAGAGGAACTCCAGGGTCGTGCCACCATTCCAAGAGTCCCCCAGATGTCTCAGTCCATTCCAGAGGAACCTCTTTTCCCTTCACCGGCTCGTCTTTCACGCCGAGGATCGACTCACACCAAGGTGGCACGTGGCACAGCCGTGTGGGAAAGCCTCGTGGGAAAGCCTCGAGGGACAGCCTCGAGGGAAAGCCACAGATCCCTTGATCCAAGTGACAGGAGGCGTGACACTACTGCTGCAGCTCGGGAGGAAAGCGCACGTGCAGGCCCCCACTCGAGACGAGGCCTGACTCCCCTGGGGAGACTCAGAAGCACCCCAAGATCCATGGCAACACTGGAGAGGAATCCTCAGGTTCCGGCCCCGACTCCACACAAGGACTGAGGCCCCGGCATGGACGGGAGAGGAATCCCGAGAGGTCCCCTAGCAACTCGCATGGGGACTGGCCTTTCCTGAGGCCACCAGAGCGGGTCCCTGAGGTCCCCGTCGTAACTCGAGAAGACCTGCCGCAACTCGAGAAAATCCAGGAGGTTCTCCCCTCCAGGCGAGATGAGGCCCATTTCCGCTGAGGCGTCTCGAGGCTGATCACACCTCACCTCTGGAACTTCGAAAGGGTCCTTCACACCCTTGGTGCAAATCAAGAAGTTCCCCGACCTAGCCGTCTCCACTCGAGAGGAATCACGAGGGTCCCGCCCACATCCAGAGGAGCCCCGTTTCCGCCTCGTAGCTCGAGATGAGGGATCCTTTCCCTGCTTCGTCGGGAAAGAGTTCCCGGCGTTCCCGTCGCATCTCAAGAGGAGGCCCTCTCAACAGGAACGGCGAGAGGAACTCCAGGGTCGTGCCACCATTCCAAGAGTCCCCCAGATGTCTCAGTCCATTCCAGAGGAACCTCTTTTCCCTTCACCGGCTCGTCTTTCACGCCGAGGATCGACTCACACCAAGGTGGCACGTGGCACAGCCCTGTGGGAAAGCCTCGTGGGAAAGCCTCGAGAGACAGCCTCGAGGGAAAGCCACAGATCCCTTGATCCACCTGACAGGAAGCGTGACACGACTGCTGCAGCTCGGGAGGAAAGCGCACGTGCATGCCCCCACTCGAGACGAGGCCTGACTCCCCTGGGGAGACTCAGAAGCACCCCAAGATCCATGGCAACACTGGAGAGGAATCCTCAGGTTCCGGCCCCGACTCCACACAAGGACTGAGGCCCCGGCATGGACGGGAGAGGAATCCCGAGAGGTCCCCTAGCAACTCGCATGGGGACTGGCCTTTCCTGAGGCCACCAGAGCGGGTCCCTGAGGTCCCCGTCGTAACTCGAGAAGACCTGCCGCAACTCGAGAAAATCCAGGAGGTTCTCCCCTCCAGGCGAGATGAGGCCCATTTCCGCTGAGGCGTCTCGAGGCTGATCACACCTCACCTCTGGAACTTCGAAAGGGTCCTTCACACCCTTGGTGCAAATCAAGAAGTTCCCCGACCTAGCCGTCTCCACTCGAGAGGAATCACGAGGGTCCCGCCCACATCCAGAGGAGCCCCGTTTCCGCCTCGTAGCTCGAGTTGAGGGATCCTTTCCCTGCTTCGTCGGGAAAGAGTTCCCGGCGTTCCCGTCGCATCTCAAGAGGAGGCCCTCTCAACAGGAACGGCGAGAGGAACTCCAGGGTCGTGCCACCATTCCAAGAGTCCCCCAGATGTCTCAGTCCATTCCAGAGGAACCTCTTTTCCCTTCACCGGCTCGTCTTTCACGCCGAGGATCGACTCACACCAAGGTGGCACGTGGCACAGCCCTGTGGGAAAGCCTCGTGGGAAAGCCTCGAGGGACAGCCTCGAGGGAAACCAAAGATCCCTTGATCCACGTGACAGGAAGCGTGACACTACTGCTGCAGCTCGGGAGGAAAGCGCACGTGCATGCCCCCACTCGAGACGAGGCCTGACTCCCCTGGGGAGACTCAGAAGCACCCCAAGATCCTTGGCAACACTGTAGAGGAATCCTCAGGTTCCGGCCCCGACTCCACACAAGGACTGAGGCCCTGGCATGGACGGGAGAGGAATCCCGAGAGGTCCCCTAGCAACTCGCATGGGGACTGGCCTTTCCTGAGGCCACCAGAGCGGGTCCCTGAGGTCCCCGTCGTAACTCGAGAAGACCTGCCGCAACTCGAGAAAATCCAGGAGGTTCTCCCCTCCAGGCGAGATGAGGCCCATTTCCGCTGAGGCGTCTCGAGGCTGATCACACCTCAACTCTGGAACTTCGAAAGGTTCCTTCACACCCTTGGTACAAATCAAGAAATTCCCCGACATACCCGTCTCCACTCGAGAGGAATCACGAGGGTCCCGCCCACATCCAGAGGAGCCCCGTTTCCGCCTCGTAGCTCGAGATGAGGGATCCTTTCCCTGCTTCGTCGGGAAAGAGTTCCCGGCGTTCCCGTCGCATCTCAAGCGGAGGCCCTCTCAACAGGAACGGCGAGAGGAACTCCAGGGTCGTGCCACCATTCCAAGAGTCCCCCAGATGTCTCAGTCCATTCCAGAGGAACCTCTTTTCCCTCCACTGGCTCGTCTTTCACGCCGAGGATCGACTCACCTCAAGGGGGCACGTGGCACAGCCCTGTGGGAAAGCCTCGTGGGAAAGCCTCGAGGGACAGCCTCGAGGGAAAGCCACAGATCCCTTGATCCACGTGACAGGAAGCGTGACACTACTGCTGCTGCTCGGGAGGAAAGCGCACGTGCATGCCCCCACTCGAGACGAGGCCTGACTCCCCTGGGGAGACTCAGAAGCACCCCAAGATCCATGGCAACACTGGAGAGGAATCCTCAGGTTCCGGCCCCGAATCCAAACAAGGACTGAGGCCCCGGCATGGACGGGAGAGGAATCCCGAGAGGTCCCCTAGCAACTCGCATGGGGACTGGCCTTTCCTGAGGCCACCAGAGCGGGTCCCTGAGGTCCCCGTCGTAACTCGAGAAGACCTGCCGCAACTCGAGAAAATCCAGGAGGTTCTCCCCTCCAGGCGAGATGAGGCCCATTTCCGCTGAGGCGTCTCGAGGCTGATCACACCTCACCTCTGGAACTTCGAAAGGGTCCTTCACACCCTTGGTGCAAATCAAGAAGTTCCCCGACCTAGCCGTCTCCACTCGAGAAGATTCACGAGGGTCCCGCCCACATCCAGAGGAGCCCCGTTTCCACCTCGTAGCTCGAGATGAGGGATCCTTTCCCTGCTTCGTCGGGAAAGAGTTCCCGGCGTTCCCGTCGCATCTCAAGAGGAGGCCCTCTCAACAGGAACGGCGAGAGGAACTCCAGGGTCGTGCCACCATTCCAAGAGTCCCCCAGATGTCTCAGTCCATTCCAGAGGAACCTCTTTTCCCTTCACCGGCTCGTCTTTCACGCCGAGGATCGACTCACACCAAGGTGGCACGTGGCACAGCCCTGTGGGAAAGCCTCGTGGGAAAGCCTCGAGGGACAGCCTCGAGGGAAAGCCACAGATCCCTTGATCCACGTGACAGGAAGCGTGACACTACTGCTGCAGCTCGGGAGGAAAGCGCACGTGCAGGCCCCCACTCGAGACGAGGCCTGACTCCCCTGGGGAGACTCAGAAGCACCCCAAGATCCATGGCAACACTGGAGAGGAATCCTCAGGTTCCGGCCCCGACTCCACACAAGGACTGAGGCCCCGGCATGGACGGGAGAGGAATCCCGAGAGGTCCCCTAGCAACTCGCATGGGGACTGGCCTTTCCTGAGGCCACCAGAGCGGGTCCCTGAGGTCCCCGTCGTAACTCGAGAAGACCTGCCGCAACTCGAGAAAATCCAGGAGGTTCTCCCCTCCAGGCGAGATGAGGCCCATTTCCGCTGAGGCGTCTCGAGGCTGATCACACCTCACCTCTGGAACTTCGAAAGGGTCCTTCACACCCTTGGTGCAAATCAAGAAGTTCCCCGACCTAGCCGTCTCCACCCGAGAGGATTCACGTGGGTCCCGCCCACATCCAGAGGAGCCCCGTTTCCGCCTCGTAGCTCGAGATGAGGGATCCTTTCCCTGCTTCGTCGGGAAAGAGTTCCCGGCGTTCCCGTCGCATCTCAAGAGGAGGCCCTCTCAACAGGAACGGCGAGAGGAACTCCAGGGTCGTGCCACCATTCCAAGAGTCCCCCAGATGTCTCAGTCCATTCCAGAGGAACCTCTTTTCCCTTCACCGGCTCGTCTTTCACGCCGAGGATCGACTCACACCAAGGTGGCACGTGGCACAGCCGTGTGGGAAAGCCTCGTGGGAAAGCCTCGAGGGACAGCCTCGAGGGAAAGCCACAGATCCCTTGATCCACGTGACAGGATGCGTGACACTACTGCTGCTGCTCGGGAGGAAAGCGCACGTGCAGGCCCCCACTCGAGACGAGGCCTGACTCCCCTGGGGAGACTCAGAAGCACCCCAAGATCCATGGCAACACTGGAGAGGAATCCTCAGGTTCCGGCCCCGACTCCACACAAGGACTGAGGCCCCGGCATGGACGGGAGAGGAATCCCGAGAGGTCCCCTAGCAACTCGCATGGGGACTGGACTTTCCTGAGGCCACCAGAGCGGGTCCCTGAGGTCCCCGTCGTAACTCGAGAAGACCTGCCGCAACTCGAGAATATCCAGGAGGTTCTCCCCTCCAGGCGAGATGAGGCCCATTTCCGCTGAGGCGTCTCGAGGCTGATCACACCTCACCTCTGGAACTTCGAAAGGGTCCTTCACACCCTTGGTGCAAATCAAGAAGTTCCCCGACCTAGCCGTCTCCACTCCAGAGGATTCACGAGGGTCCCGCCCACATCCAGAGGAGCCCCGTTTCCGCCTCGTAGCTCGAGATGAGGAATCCTTTCCCTGCTTCATCGGGAAAGAGTTCCCGGCGTTCCCGTCGCATCTCAAGAGGAGGCCCTCTCAACAGGAACGGCGAGAGGAACTCCAGGGTCGTGCCACCATTCCAAGAGTCCCCCAGATGTCTCAGTCCATTCCAGAGGAACCTCTTTTCCCTTCACCGGCTCGTCTTTCACGCCGAGGATCGACTCACACCAAGGTGGCACGTGGCACAGCCCTGTGGGAAAGCCTCGTGGGAAAGCCTCGAGGGACAGCCTCGAGGGAAAGCCACAGATCCCTTGATCCACGTGACAGGAAGCGTGACACTACTGCTGCAGCTCGGGAGGAAAGCGCACGTGCAGGCCCCCACTCGAGACGAGGCCTGACTCCCCTGGGGAGACTCAGAAGCACCCCAAGATCCATGGCAACACTGGAGAGGAATCCTCAGGTTCCGGCCCCGACTCCACACAAGGACTGAGGCCCCGGCATGGACGGGAGAGGAATCCCGAGAGGTCCCCTAGCAACTCGCATGGGGACTGGCCTTTCCTGAGGCCACCAGAGCGGGTCCCTGAGGTCCCCGTCGTAACTCGAGAAGACCTGCCGCAACTCGAGAAAATCCAGGAGGTTCTCCCCTCCAGGCGAGATGAGGCCCATTTCCGCTGAGGCGTCTCGAGGCTGATCACACCTCACCTCTGGAACTTCGAAAGGGTCCTTCACACCCTTGGTGCAAATCAAGAAGTTCCCCGACCTAGCCGTCTCCACCCGAGAGGATTCACGTGGGTCCCGCCCACATCCAGAGGAGCCCCGTTTCCGCCTCGTAGCTCGAGATGAGGGATCCTTTCCCTGCTTCGTCGGGAAAGAGTTCCCGGCGTTCCCGTCGCATCTCAAGAGGAGGCCCTCTCAACAGGAACGGCGAGAGGAACTCCAGGGTCGTGCCACCATTCCAAGAGTCCCCCAGATGTCTCAGTCCATTCCAGAGGAACCTCTTTTCCCTTCACCGGCTCGTCTTTCACGCCGAGGATCGACTCACACCAAGGTGGCACGTGGCACAGCCCTGTGGGAAAGCCTCGTGGGAAAGCCTCGAGGGACAGCCTCGAGGGAAAGCCACAGATCCCTTGATCCACGTGACAGGATGCGTGACACTACTGCTGCTGCTCGGGAGGAAAGCGCACGTGCAGGCCCCCACTCGAGACGAGGCCTGACTCCCCTGGGGAGACTCAGAAGCACCCCAAGATCCATGGCAACACTGGAGAGGAATCCTCAGGTTCCGGCCCCGACTCCACACAAGGACTGAGGCCCCGGCATGGACGGGAGAGGAATCCCGAGAGGTCCCCTAGCAACTCGCATGGGGACTGGACTTTCCTGAGGCCACCAGAGCGGGTCCCTGAGGTCCCCGTCGTAACTCGAGAAGACCTGCCGCAACTCGAGAATATCCAGGAGGTTCTCCCCTCCAGGCGAGATGAGGCCCATTTCCGCTGAGGCGTCTCGAGGCTGATCACACCTCACCTCTGGAACTTCGAAAGGGTCCTTCACACCCTTGGTGCAAATCAAGAAGTTCCCCGACCTAGCCGTCTCCACTCGAGAGGATTCACAAGGGTCCCGCCCACATCCAGAGGAGCCCCGTTTCCGCCTCGTAGCTCGAGATGAGGAATCCTTTCCCTGCTTCATCGGGAAAGAGTTCCCGGCGTTCCCGTCGCATCTCAAGAGGAGGCCCTCTCAACAGGAACGGCGAGAGGAACTCCAGGGTCGTGCCACCATTCCAAGAGTCCCCCAGATGTCTCAGTCCATTCCAGAGGAACCTCTTTTCCCTTCACCGGCTCGTCTTTCACGCCGAGGATCGACTCACACCAAGGTGGCACGTGGCACAGCCCTGTGGGAAAGCCTCGTGGGAAAGCCTCGAGGGACAGCCTCGAGGGAAAGCCACAGATCCCTTGATCCACGTGACAGGAAGCGTGACACTACTGCTGCAGCTCGGGAGGAAAGCGCACGTGCAGGCCCCCACTCGAGACGAGGCCTGACTCCCCTGGGGAGACTCAGAAGCACCCCAAGATCCATGGCAACACTGGAGAGGAATCCTCAGGTTCCGGCCCCGACTCCACACAAGGACTGAGGCCCCGGCATGGACGGGAGAGGAATCCCGAGAGGTCCCCTAGCAACTCGCATGGGGACTGGCCTTTCCTGAGGCCAACAGAGCGGGTCCCTGAGGTCCCCGTCGTAACTCGAGAAGACCTGCCGCAACTCGAGAAAATCCAGGAGGTTCTCCCCTCCAGGCGAGATGAGGCCCATTTCCGCTGAGGCGTCTCGAGGCTGATCACACCTCACCTCTGGAACTTCGAAAGGGTCCTTCACACCCTTGGTGCAAATCAAGAAGTTCCCCGACCTAGCCGTCTCCACTCGAGAGGAATCACGAGGGTCCCGCCCACATCCAGAGGAGCCCCGTTTCCGCCTCGTAGCTCGAGATGAGGGATCCTTTCCCTGCTTCGTCGGGAAAGAGTTCCCGGCGTTCCCGTCGCATCTCAAGAGGAGGCCCTCTCAACAGGAACGGCGAGAGGAACTCCAGGGTGGTGCCACCATTCCAAGAGTCCCCCAGATGTCTCAGTCCATTCCAGAGGAACCTCTTTTCCCTTCACCGGCTCGTCTTTCACGCCGAGGATCGACTCACACCAAGGTGGCACGTGGCACAGCCCTGTGGGAAAGCCTCGTGGGAAAGCCTCGAGGGACAGCCTCGAGGGAAACCAAAGATCCCTTGATCCACGTGACAGGAAGCGTGACACTACTGCTGCAGCTCGGGAGGAAAGCGCACGTGCAGGCCCCCACTCGAGACGAGGCCTGACTCCCCTGGGGAGACTCAGAAGCACCCCAAGATCCTTGGCAACACTGGAGAGGAATCCTCAGGTTCCGGCCCCGAATCCACACAAGGACTGAGGCCCTGGCATGGACGGGAGAGGAATCCCGAGAGGTCCCCTAGCAACTCGCATGGGGACTGGCCTTTCCTGAGGCCACCAGAGCGGGTCCTTGTGGTCCCCGTCGTAACTCGAGAAGACCTGCCGCAACTCGAGAAAATCCAGGAGATTCTCCCCTCCAGGCGAGATGAGGCCCATTTCCGCTGAGGCGTCTCGAGGCTGATCACACCTCACCTCTGGAACTTCGAAAGGGTCCTTCACTCCCTTGGTGCAAATCAAGAAGTTCCCCGACCTAGCCGTCTCCACTCGAGAGGATTCACGAGGGTCCCGCCCACATCCAGAGGAGCCCCGTTTCCGCCTCGTAGCTCGAGATGAGGGATCCTTTCCCTGCTTCGTCGGGAAAGAGTTCCCGGCGTTCCCGTCGCATCTCAAGCGGAGGCCCTCTCAACAGGAACGGCGAGAGGAACTCCAGGGTCGTGCCACCATTCCAAGAGTCCCCCAGATGTCTCAGTCCATTCCAGAGGAACCTCGTTTCCCTTCACTGGCTCGTCTTTCACGCCGAGGATCGACTCACACCAAGGTGGCACGTGGCACAGCCCTGTGGGAAAGCCTCGTGGGAAAGCCTCGAGGGACAGCCTCGAGGGAAAGCCACAGATCCCTTGATCCACGTGACAGGAAGCGTGACACTACTGCTGCTGCTCGGGAGGAAAGCGCACGTGCAGGCCCCCACTCGAGACGAGGCCTGACTCCCCTGGGGAGACTCAGAAGCACCCCAAGATCCATGGCAACCCTGGAGAGGAATCCTCAGGTTCCGGCCCCGACTCCACACAAGGACTGAGGCCCCGGCATGGACGGGAGAGGAATCCCGAGAGGTCCCCTAGCAACTCGCATGGGGACTGGCCTTTCCTGAGGCCACCAGAGCGGGTCCCTGAGGTCCCCGTCGTAACTCGAGAAGACCTGCCGCAACTCGAGAAAATCCAGGAGGTTCTCCCCTCCAGGCGAGATGAGGCCCATTTCCGCTGAGGCGTTTCGAGGCTGATCACACCTCACCTCTGGAACTTCGAAAGGGTCCTTCACACCCTTGGTGCAAATCAAGAAGTTCCCCGACCTAGCCGTCTCCACCCGAGAGGATTCACGTGGGTCCCGCCCACATCCAGAGGAGCCCCGTTTCCGCCTCGTAGCTCGAGATGAGGGATCCTTTCCCTGCTTCGTCGGGAAAGAGTTCCCGGCGTTCCCGTCGCATCTCAAGAGGAGGCCCTCTGAACAGGAACGGCGAGAGGAACTCCAGGGTCGTGCCACCATTCCAAGAGTCCCCCAGATGTCTCAGTCCATTCCAGAGGAACCTCTTTTCCCTTCACCGGCTCGTCTTTCACGCCGAGGATCGACTCACACCAAGGTGGCACGTGGCATAGCCCTGTGGGAAAGCCTCGTGGGAAAGCCTCGAGGGACAGCCTCGAGGGAAAGCCACAGATCCCTTGATCCACGTGACAGGAAGCGTGACACTACTGCTGCTGCTCGGGAGGAAAGCGCACGTGCAGGCCCCCACTCGAGACGAGGCCTGACTCCCCTGGGGAGACTCAGAAGCACCCCAAGATCCATGGCAACACTGGAGAGGAATCCTCAGGTTCCGGCCCTGACTCCACACAAGGACTGAGGCCCCGGCATGGACGGGAGAGGAATCCCGAGAGGTCCCCTAGCAACTCGCATGGGGACTGGCCTTTCCTGAGGCCACCAGAGCGGGTCCCTGAGGTCCCCGTCGTAACTCGAGAAGACCTGCCGCAACTCGAGAAAATCCAGGAGGTTCTCCCCTCCAGGCGAGATGAGGCCCATTTCCGCTGAGGCGTCTCGAGGCTGATCACACCTCACCTCTGGAACTTCGAAAGGGTCCTTCACACCCTTGGTGCAAATCAAGAAGTTCCCCGACCTAGCCGTCTCCACTCGAGAGGAATCACGAGGGTCCCGCCCACATCCAGAGGAGCCCCGTTTCCGCCTCGTAGCTCGAGATGAGGGATCCTTTCCCTGCTTCGTCGGGAAAGAGTTCCCGGAGTTCCCGTCGCATCTCAAGAGGAGGCCCTCTCAACAGGAACGGCGAGAGGAACTCCAGGGTGGTGCCACCATTCCAAGAGTCCCCCAGATGTCTCAGTCCATTCCAGAGGAACCTCTTTTCCCTTCACCGGCTCGTCTTTCACGCCGAGGATCGACTCACACCAAGGTGGCACGTGGCACAGCCCTGTGGGAAAGCCTCGTGGGAAAGCCTCGAGGGACAGCCTCGAGGGAAACCAAAGATCCCTTGATCCACGTGACAGGAAGCGTGACACTACTGCTGCAGCTCGGGAGGAAAGCGCACGTGCAGGCCCCCACTCGAGACGAGGCCTGACTCCCCTGGGGAGACTCAGAAGCACCCCAAGATCCTTGGCAACACTGGAGAGGAATCCTCAGGTTCCGGCCCCGACTCCACACAAGGACTGAGGCCCTGGCATGGACGGCAGAGGAATCCCGAGAGGTCCCCTAGCAACTCGCATGGGGACTGGCCTTTCCTGAGGCCACCAGAGCGGGTCCTTGAGGTCCCCGTCGTAACTCGAGAAGACCTGCCACAACTCGAGAAAATCCAGGAGGTTCTCCCCTCCAGGCGAGATGAGGCCCATTTCCGCTGAGGCGTCTCGAGGCTGATCACACCTCACCTCTGGAACTTCGAAAGGGTCCTTCACACCCTTGGTGCAAATCAAGAAGTTCCCCGACCTAGCCGTCTCCACTCGAGAGGGTTCACGAGGGTCCCGCCCACATCCAGAGGAGCCCCGTTTCCGCCTCGTAGCTCGAGATGAGGGATCCTTTCCCTGCTTCGTCGGGAAAGAGTTCCCGGCGTTCCCGTCGCATCTCAAGAGGAGGCCCTCTCAACAGGAACGGCGAGAGGAACTCCAGGGTCGTGCCACCATTCCAAGAGTCCCCCAGATATCTCAGTCCATTCCAGAGGAACCTCTTTTCCCTTCACCGGCTCGTCTTTCACGCCGAGGATCGACTCACACCAAGGTGGCACGTGGCACAGCCCTGTGGGAAAGCCTCGTGGGAAAGCCTCGAGGGACAGCCTCGAGGGAAAGCCACAGATCCCTTGATCCACGTGACAGGAAGCGTGACACTACTGCTGCAGCTCGGGAGGAAAGCGCACGTGCAGGCCCCCACTCGAGACGAGGCCTGACTCCCCTGGGGAGACTCAGAAGCACCCCAAGATCCATGGCAACACTGGAGAGGAATCCTCAGGTTCCGGCCCCGACTCCACACAAGGACTGAGGCCCCGGCATGGACGGGAGAGGAATCCCGAGAGGTCCCCTAGCAACTCGCATGGGGACTGGCCTTTCCTGAGGCCACCAGAGCGGGTCCCTGAGGTCCCCGTCGTAACTCGAGAAGACCTGCCGCAACTCGAGAAAATCCAGGAGGTTCTCCCCTCCAGGCGAGATGAGGCCCATTTCCGCTGAGGCGTCTCGAGGCTGATCACACCTCACCTCTGGAACTTCGAAAGGGTCCTTCACACCCTTGGTGCAAATCAAGAAGTTCCCCGACCTAGCCGTCTCCACTCGAGAGGAATCACGAGGGTCCCGCCCACATCCAGAGGAGCCCCGTTTCCGCCTCGTAGCTCGAGATGAGGGATCCTTTCCCTGCTTCGTCGGGAAAGAGTTCCCGGCGTTCCCGTCGCATCTCAAGAGGAGGCCCTCTCAACAGGAACGGCGAGAGGAACTCCAGGGTCGTGCCACCATTCCAAGAGTCCCCCAGATGTCTCAGTCCATTCCAGAGGAACCTCTTTTTCCTTCACCGGCTCGTCTTTCACGCCGAGGATCGACTCACACCAAGGTGGCACGTGGCACAGCCCTGTGGGAAAGCCTCGTGGGAAAGCCTCGAGAGACAGCCTTGAGGGAAAGCCACAGATCCCTTGATCCACCTGACAGGAAGCGTGACACGACTGCTGCAGCTCGGGAGGAAAGCGCACGTGCATGCCCCCACTCGAGACGAGGCCTGACTCTCCTGGGGAGACTCAGAAGCACCCCAGATCCATGGCAACACTGGAGAGGAACCCTCAGGTTCCGGCCCCGACTCCACACAAGGACTGAGGCCCCGGCATGGACGGGAGAGGAATCCCGAGAGGTCCCCTAGCAACTCGCATGGGGACTGGCCTTTCCTGAGGCCACCAGAGCGGGTCCCTGAGGTCCCCGTCGTAACTCGAGAAGACCTGCCGCAACTCGAGAAAATCCAGGAGGTTCTCCCCTCCAAGCGAGATCAGGCCCATTTCCGCTGAGGCGTCTCGAGGCTGATCACACCTCACCTCTGGAACTTCGAAAGGGTCCTTCACACCCTTGGTGCAAATCAAGAAGTTCCCCGACCTAGCCGTCTCCACTCGAGAGGAATCACGAGGGTCCCGCCCACATCCAGAGGAGCCCCGTTTCCGCCTCGTTTCTCGAGATGAGGGATCCTTTCCCTGCTTCGTCGGGAAAGAGTTCCCGGCGTTCCCGTCGCATCTCAAGAGGAGGCCCTCTCAACAGGAACGGCGAGAGGAACTCCAGGGTCGTCCCACCATTCCAAGAGTCCCCCAGATGTCTCAGTCCATTCCAGAGGAACCTCTTTTCCCTTCACCGGCTCGTCTTTCACGCCGAGGATCGACTCACACCAAGGTGGCACGTGGCACAGCCCTGTGGGAAAGCCTCGTGGGAAAGCCTCGAGGGACAGCCTCGAGGGAAACCAAAGATCCCTTGATCCACGTGACAGGAAGCGTGACACTACTGCTGCAGCTCGGGAGGAAAGCGCACGTTCAGGCCCCCACTCGAGACGAGGCCTGACTCCCCTGGGGAGACTCAGAAGCACCCCAAGATCCTTGGCAACACTCTAGAGGAATCCTCAGGTTCCGGCCCCGACTCCACACAAGGACTGAGGCCCTGGCATGGACGGGAGAGGAATCCCGAGAGGTCCCCTAGCAACTCGCATGGGGACTGGCCTTTCCTGAGGCCACCAGAGCGGGTCCCTGAGGTCCCCGTCGTAACTCGAGAAGACCTGCCGCAACTCGAGAAAATCCAGGAGGTTCTCCCATCCAGGCGAGATGAGGCCCATTTCCGCTGAGGCGTCTCGAGGCTGATCACACCTCAACTCTGGAACTTCGAAAGGGTCCTTCACACCCTTGGTGCAAATCAAGAAATTCCCCGACATACTCGTCTCCACTCGAGAGGAATCACGAGGGTCCCGCCCACATCCAGAGGAGCCCCGTTTCCGCCTCGTAGCACGAGATGAGGGATCCTTTCCCTGCTTCTTCGGGAAAGAGTTCCCGGCGTTCCCGTCGCATCTCAAGCGGAGGCCCTCTGAACAGGAACGGCGAGAGGAACTCCAGGGTCGTGCCACCATTCCAAGAGTCCCCCAGATGTCTCAGTCCATTCCAGAGGAACCTCTTTTCCCTTCACTGGCTCGTCTTTCACGCCGAGGATCGACTCACCTCAAGGTGGCACGTGGCACAGCCCTGTGGGAAAGCCTCGTGGGAAAGCCTCGAGGGACAGCCTCGAGGGAAAGCCACAGATCCCTTGATCCACGTGACAGGAAGCGTGACACTACTGCTGCTGCTCGGGAGGAAAGCGCACGTGCAGGCCCCCACTCGAGACGAGGCCTGACTCCCCTGGGGAGACTCAGAAGCACCCCAAGATCCATGGCAACACTGGAGAGGAATCCTCAGGTTCCGGCCCCGACTCCACACAAGGACTGAGGCCCCGGCATGGACGGGAGAGGAATCCCGAGAGGTCCCCTAGCAACTCGCATGGGGACTGGCCTTTCCTGAGGCCACCAGAGCGGGTCCCTGAGGTCCCCGTCGTAACTCGAGAAGACCTGCCGCAACTCGAGAATATCCAGGAGGTTCTCCCCTCCAGGCGAGATGAGGCCCATTTCCGCTGAGGCGTCTCGAGGCTGATCACACCTCACCTCTGGAACTTCGAAAGGGTCCTTCACACCCTTGGTGCAAATCAAGAAGTTCCCCGACCTAGCCGTCTCCACTCGAGAGGATTCACGAGGGTCCCGCCCACATCCAGAGGAGCCCCGTTTCCGCCTCGTAGCTCGAGATGAGGGATCCTTTCCCTGCTTCGTCGGGAAAGAGTTCCCGGCGTTCCCGTCGCATCTCAAGAGGAGGCCCTCTCAACAGGAACGGCGAGAGGAACTCCAGGGTCGTGCCACCATTCCAAGAGTCCCCCAGATGTCTCAGTCCATTCCAGAGGAACCTCTTTTCCCTTCACCGGCTCGTCTTTCACGCCGAGGATCGACTCACACCAAGGTGGCACGTGGCACAGCCTTGTGGGAAAGCCTCGTGGGAAAGCCTCGAGGGACAGCCTCGAGGGAAAGCCACAGATCCCTTGATCCACGTGACAGGAAGCGTGACACTACTGCTGCAGCTCGGGAGGAAAGCGCACGTGCAGGCCCCCACTCGAGACGAGGCCTGACTCCCCTGGGGAGACTCAGAAGCACCCCAAGATCCATGGCAACACTGGAGAGGAATCCTCAGGTTCCGGCCCCGACTCCACACAAGGACTGAGGCCCCGGCATGGACGGGAGAGGAATCCCGAGAGGTCCCCTAGCAACTCGCATGGGGACTGGCCTTTCCTGAGGCCACCAGAGCGGGTCCCTGAGGTCCCCGTCGTAACTCGAGAAGACCTGCCGCAACTCGAGAAAATCCAGGAGGTTCTCCCCTCCAGGCGAGATGAGGCCCATTTCCGCTGAGGCGTCTCGAGGCTGATCACACCTCACCTCTGGAACTTCGAAAGGGTCCTTCACACCCTTGGTGCAAATCAAGAAGTTCCCCGACCTAGCCGTCTCCACTCGAGAGGAATCACGAGGGTCCCGCCCACATCCAGAGGAGCCCCGTTTCCGCCTCGTAGCTCGAGATGAGGGATCCTTTCCCTGCTTCGTCGGGAAAGAGTTCCCGGAGTTCCCGTCGCATCTCAAGAGGAGGCCCTCTCAACAGGAACGGCGAGAGGAACTCCAGGGTGGTGCCACCATTCCAAGAGTCCCCCAGATGTCTCAGTCCATTCCAGAGGAACCTCTTTTCCCTTCACCGGCTCGTCTTTCACGCCGAGGATCGACTCACACCAAGGTGGCACGTGGCACAGCCCTGTGGGAAAGCCTCGTGGGAAAGCCTCGAGGGACAGCCTCGAGGGAAACCAAAGATCCCTTGATCCACGTGACAGGAAGCGTGACACTACTGCTGCAGCTCGGGAGGAAAGCGCACGTGCAGGCCCCCACTCGAGACGAGGCCTGACTCCCCTGGGGAGACTCAGAAGCACCCCAAGATCCATGGCAACACTGGAGAGGAATCCTCAGGTTCCGGCCCCGACTCCACACAAGGACTGAGGCCCCGGCATGGACGGGAGAGGAATCCCGAGAGGTCCCCTAGCAACTCGCATGGGGACTGGCCTTTCCTGAGGCCACCAGAGCGGGTCCCTGAGGTCCCCGTCGTAACTCGAGAAGACCTGCCGCAACTCGAGAAAATCCAGGAGGTTCTCCCCTCCAGGCGAGATGAGGCCCATTTCCGCTGAGGCGTCTCGAGGCTGATCACACCTCACCTCTGGAACTTCGAAAGGGTCCTTCACACCCTTGGTGCAAATCAAGAAGTTCCCCGACCTAGCCGTCTCCACTCGAGAGGAATCACGAGGGTCCCGCCCACATCCAGAGGAGCCCCGTTTCCGCCTCGTAGCTCGAGATGAGGGATCCTTTCCCTGCTTCGTCGGGAAAGAGTTCCCGGCGTTCCCGTCGCATCTCAAGAGGAGGCCCTCTCAACAGGAACGGCGAGAGGAACTCCAGGGTCGTGCCACCATTCCAAGAGTTCCCCAGATGTCTCAGTCCATTCCAGAGGAACCTCTTTTTCCTTCACCGGCTCGTCTTTCACGCCGAGGATCGACTCACACCAAGGTGGCACGTGGCACAGCCCTGTGGGAAAGCCTCGTGGGAAAGCCTCGAGAGACAGCCTCGAGGGAAAGCCACAGATCCCTTGATCCACCTGACAGGAAGCGTGACACGACTGCTGCAGCTCGGGAGGTAAGCGCACGTGCATGCCCCCACTCGAGACGAGGCCTGACTCTCCTGGGGAGACTCAGAAGCACCCCAGATCCATGGCAACACTGGAGAGGAACCCTCAGGTTCCGGCCCCGACTCCACACAAGGACTGAGGCCCCAGCATGGACGGGAGAGGAATCCCGAGAGGTCCCCTAGCAACTCGCATGGGGACTGGCCTTTCCTGAGGCCACCAGAGCGGGTCCCTGAGGTCCCCGTCGTAACTCGAGAAGACCTGCCGCAACTCGAGAAAATCCAGGAGGTTCTCCCCTCCAAGCGAGATGAGGCCCATTTCCGCTGAGGCGTCTCGAGGCTGATCACACCTCACCTCTGGAACTTCGAAAGGGTCCTTCACAACCCTTGGTGCAAATCAAGAAGTTCCCCGACCTAGCCGTCTCCACTCGAGAGGAATCACGAGGGTCCCGCCCACATCCAGAGGAGCCCCGTTTCCGCCTCGTAGCTCGAGATGAGGGATCCTTTCCCTGCTTCGTCGGGAAAGAGTTCCCGGCGTTCCCGTCGCATCTCAAGAGGAGGCCCTCTCAACAGGAACGGCGAGGGAACTCCAGGGTCGTCCCACCATTCCAAGAGTCCCCCAGATGTCTCAGTCCATTCCAGAGGAACCTCTTTTCCCTTCACCGGCTCGTCTTTCACGCCGAGGATCGACTCACACCAAGGTGGCACGTGGCACAGCCCTGTGGGAAAGCCTCGTGGGAAAGCCTCGAGGGACAGCCTCGAGGGAAACCAAAGATCCCTTGATCCACGTGACAGGAAGCGTGACACTACTGCTGCAGCTCGGGAGGAAAGCGCACGTGCAGGCCCCCACTCGAGACGAGGCCTGACTCCCCTGGGGAGACTCAGAAGCACCCCAAGATCCTTGGCAACACTCTAGAGGAATCCTCAGGTTCCGGCCCCGACTCCACACAAGGACTGAGGCCCTGGCATGGACGGGAGAGGAATCCCGAGAGGTCCCCTAGCAACTCGCATGGGGACTGGCCTTTCCTGAGGCCACCAGAGCGGGTCCCTGAGGTCCCCGTCGTAACTCGAGAAGACCTGCCGCAACTCGAGAAAATCCAGGAGGTTCTCCCCTCCAGGCGAGATGAGGCCCATTTCCGCTGAGGCGTCTCGAGGCTGATCACACCTCAACTCTGGAACTTCGAAAGGGTCCTTCACACCCTTGGTGCAAATCAAGAAATTCCCCGACATACTCGTCTCCACTCGAGAGGAATCACGAGGGTCCCGCCCACATCCAGAGGAGCCCCGTTTCCGCCTCGTAGCACGAGATGAGGGATCCTTTCCCTGCTTCTTCGGGAAAGAGTTCCCGGCGTTCCCGTCGCATCTCAAGCGGAGGCCCTCTCAACAGGAACGGCGAGAGGAACTCCAGGGTCGTGCCACCATTCCAAGAGTCCCCCAGATGTCTCAGTCCATCCAGAGGAACCTCTTTTCCCTTCACTGGCTCGTCTTTCACGCCGAGGATCGACTCACCTCAAGGTGGCACGTGGCACAGCCCTGTGGGAAAGCCTCGTGGGAAAGCCTCGAGGGACAGCCTCGAGGGAAAGCCACAGATCCCTTGATCCACGTGACAGGAAGCGTGACACTACTGCTGCTGCTCGGAGGAAAGCGCACGTGCAGGCCCCCACTCGAGACGAGGCCTGACTCCCATGGGGAGACTCAGAAGCACCCCAAGATCCATGGCAACACTGGAGAGGAATCCTCAGGTTCCGGCCCCGACTCCACACAAGGACTGAGGCCCCGGCATGGACGGGAGAGGAATCCCGAGAGGTCCCCTAGCAACTCGCATGGGGACTGGCCTTTCCTGAGGCCACCAGAGCGGGTCCCTGAGGTCCCCGTCGTAACTCGAGAAGACCTGCCGCAACTCGAGAATATCCAGGAGGTTCTCCCCTCCAGGCGAGATGAGGCCCATTTCCGCTGAGGCGTCTCGAGGCTGATCACACCTCACCTCTGGAACTTCGAAAGGGTCCTTCACACCCTTGGTGCAAATCAAGAAGTTCCCCGACCTAGCCGTCTCCACTCGAGAGGATTCACGAGGGTCCCGCCCACATCCAGAGGAGCCCCGTTTCCGCCTCGTAGCTCGAGATGAGGGATCCTTTCCCTGCTTCATCGGGAAAGAGTTCCCGGCGTTCCCGTCGCATCTCAAGAGGAGGCCCTCTCAACAGGAACGGCGAGAGGAACTCCAGGGTCGTGCCACCATTCCAAGAGTCCCCCAGATGTCTCAGTCCATTCCAGAGGAACCTCTTTTCCCTTCACCGGCTCGTCTTTCACGCCGAGGATCGACTCACACCAAGGTGGCACGTGGCACAGCCCTGTGGGAAAGCCTCGTGGGAAAGCCTCGAGGGACAGCCTCGAGGGAAAGCCACAGATCCCTTGATCCACGTGACAGGAAGCGTGACACTACTGCTGCAGCTCGGGAGGAAAGCGCACGTGCAGGCCCCCACTCGAGACGAGGCCTGACTCCCCTGGGGAGACTCAGAAGCACCCCAAGATCCATGGCAACACTGGAGAGGAATCCTCAGGTTCCGGCCCCGACTCCACACAAGGACTGAGGCCCCGGCATGGACGGGAGAGGAATCCCGAGAGGTCCCCTAGCAACTCGCATGGGGACTGGCCTTTCCTGAGGCCACCAGAGCGGGTCCCTGAGGTCCCCGTCGTAACTCGAGAAGACCTGCCGCAACTCGAGAAAATCCAGGAGGTTCTCCCCTCCAGGCGAGATGAGGCCCATTTCCGCTGAGGCGTCTCGAGGCTGATCACACCTCCCCTCTGGAACTTCGAAAGGGTCCTTCACACCCTTGGTGCAAATCAAGAAGTTCCCCGACCTAGCCGTCTCCACTCGAGAGGAATCACGAGGGTCCCGCCCACATCCAGAGGAGCCCCGTTTCCGCCTCGTAGCTCGAGATGAGGGATCCTTTCCCTGCTTCGTCGGGAAAGAGTTCCCGGAGTTCCCGTCGCATCTCAAGAGGAGGCCCTCTCAACAGGAACGGCGAGAGGAACTCCAGGGTGGTGCCACCATTCCAAGAGTCCCCCAGATGTCTCAGTCCATTCCAGAGGAACCTCTTTTCCCTTCACCGGCTCGTCTTTCACGCCGAGGATCGACTCACACCAAGGTGGCACGTGGCACAGCCCTGTGGGAAAGCCTCGTGGGAAAGCCTCGAGGGACAGCCTCGAGGGAAACCAAAGATCCCTTGATCCACGTGACAGGAAGCGTGACACTACTGCTGCAGCTCGGGAGGAAAGCGCACGTGCAGGCCCCCACACGAGACGAGGCCTGACTCCCCTGGGGAGACTCAGAAGCACCCCAAGATCCTTGGCAACACTGGAGAGGAATCCTCAGGTTCCGGCCCCGACTCCACACAAGGACTGAGGCCCTGGCATGGACGGGAGAGGAATCCCGAGAGGTCCCCTAGCAACTCGCATGGGGACTGGCCTTTCCTGAGGCCACCAGAGCGGGTCCTTGAGGTCCCCGTCGTAACTCGAGAAGACCTGCCACAACTCGAGAAAATCCAGGAGGTTCTCCCCTCCAGGTGAGATGAGGCCCATTTCCGCTGAGGCGTCTCGAGGCTGATCACACCTCACCTCTGGAACTTCGAAAGGGTCCTTCACACCCTTGGTGCAAATCAAGAAGTTCCCCGACCTAGCCGTCTCCACTCGAGAGGGTTCACGAGGGTCCCGCCCACATCCAGAGGAGCCCCGTTTCCGCCTCGTAGCTCGAGATGAGGGATCCTTTCCCTGCTTCGTCGGGAAAGAGTTCCCGGCGTTCCCGTCGCATCTCAAGAGGAGGCCCTCTCAACAGGAACGGCGAGAGGAACTCCAGGGTCGTGCCACCATTCCAAGAGTCCCCCAGATATCTCAGTCCATTCCAGAGGAACCTCTTTTCCCTTCACCGGCTCGTCTTTCACGCCGAGGATCGACTCACACCAAGGTGGCACGTGGCACAGCCCTGTGGGAAAGCCTCGTGGGAAAGCCTCGAGGGACAGCCTCGAGGGAAAGCCACAGATCCCTTGATCCACGTGACAGGAAGCGTGACACTACTGCTGCAGCTCGGGAGGAAAGCGCACGTGCAGGCCCCCACTCGAGACGAGGCCTGACTCCCTGGGGAGACTCAGAAGCACCCCAAGATCCATGGCAACACTGGAGAGGAATCCTCAGGTTCCGGCCCCGACTCCACACAAGGACTGAGGCCCCGGCATGGACGGGAGAGGAATCCCGAGAGGTCCCCTAGCAACTCGCATGGGGACTGGCCTTTCCTGAGGCCACCAGAGCGGGTCCCTGAGGTCCCCGTCGTAACTCGAGAAGACCTGCCGCAACTCGAGAAAATCCAGGAGGTTCTCCCCTCCAGGCGAGATGAGGCCCATTTCCGCTGAGGCGTCTCGAGGCTGATCACACCTCACCTCTGGAACTTCGAAAGGGTCCTTCACACCCTTGGTGCAAATCAAGAAGTTCCCCGACCTAGCCGTCTCCACTCGAGAGGAATCACGAGGGTCCCGCCCACATCCAGAGGAGCCCCGTTTCCGCCTCGTAGCTCGAGATGAGGGATCCTTTCCCTGCTTCGTCGGGAAAGAGTTCCCGGCGTTCCCGTCGCATCTCAAGAGGAGGCCCTCTCAACAGGAACGGCGAGAGGAACTCCAGGGTCGTGCCACCATTCCAAGAGTCCCCAGATGTCTCAGTCCATTCCAGAGGAACCTCTTTTTCCTTCACCGGCTCGTCTTTCACGCCGAGGATCGACTCACACCAAGGTGGCACGTGGCACAGCCCTGTGGGAAAGCCTCGTGGGAAAGCCTCGAGAGACAGCCTCGAGGGAAAGCCACAGATCCCTTGATCCACCTGACAGGAAGCGTGACACGACTGCTGCAGCTCGGGAGGAAAGCGCACGTGCATGCCCCCACTCGAGACGAGGCCTGACTCTCCTGGGGAGACTCAGAAGCACCCCAGATCCATGGCAACACTGGAGAGGAACCCTCAGGTTCCGGCCCCGACTCCACACAAGGACTGAGGCCCCGGCATGGACGGGAGAGGAATCCCGAGAGGTCCCCTAGCAACTCGCATGGGGACTGGCCTTTCCTGAAGCCACCAGAGCGGGTCCCTGAGGTCCCCGTCGTAACTCGAGAAGACCTGCCGCAACTCGAGAAAATCCAGGAGGTTCTCCCCTCCAAGCGAGATGAGGCCCATTTCCGCTGAGGCGTCTCGAGGCTGATCACACCTCACCTCTGGAACTTCGAAAGGGTCCTTCACACCCTTGGTGCAAATCAAGAAGTTCCCCGACCTAGCCGTCTCCACTCGAGAGGAATCACGAGGGTCCCGCCCACATCCAGAGGAGCCCCGTTTCCGCCTCGTAGCTCGAGATGAGGGATCCTTTCCCTGCTTCGTCGGGAAAGAGTTCCCGGCGTTCCCGTCGCATCTCAAGAGGAGGCCCTCTCAACAGGAACGGCGAGAGGAACTCCAGGGTCGTCCCACCATTCCAAGAGTCCCCCAGATGTCTCAGTCCATTCCAGAGGAACCTCTTTTCCCTTCACCGGCTCGTCTTTCACGCCGAGGATCGACTCACACCAAGGTGGCACGTGGCACAGCCCTGTGGGAAAGCCTCGTGGGAAAGCCTCGAGGGACAGCCTCGAGGGAAACCAAAGATCCCTTGATCCACGTGACAGGAAGCGTGACACTACTGCTGCAGCTCGGGAGGAAAGCGCACGTGCAGGCCCCCACTCGAGACGAGGCCTGACTCCCCTGGGGAGACTCAGAAGCACCCCAAGATCCTTGGCAACACTCTAGAGGAATCCTCAGGTTCCGGCCCCGACTCCACACAAGGACTGAGGCCCTGGCATGGACGGGAGAGGAATCCCGAGAGGTCCCCTAGCAACTCGCATGGGGACTGGCCTTTCCTGAGGCCACCAGAGCGGGTCCCTGAGGTCCCCGTCGTAACTCGAGAAGACCTGCCACAACTCGAGAAAATCCAGGAGGTTCTCCCCTCCAGGCGAGATGAGGCCCATTTCCGCTGAGGCGTCTCGAGGCTGATCACACCTCAACTCTGGAACTTCGAAAGGGTCCTTCACACCCTTGGTGCAAATCAAGAAATTCCCCGACATACTCGTCTCCACTCGAGAGGAATCACGAGGGTCCCGCCCACATCCAGAGGAGCCCCGTTTCCGCCTCGTAGCACGAGATGAGGGATCCTTTCCCTGCTTCTTCGGGAAAGAGTTCCCGGCGTTCCCGTCGCATCTCAAGCGGAGGCCCTCTCAACAGGAACGGCGAGAGGAACTCCAGGGTCGTGCCACCATTCCAAGAGTCCCCCAGATGTCTCAGTCCATTCCAGAGGAACCTCTTTTCCCTTCACTGGCTCGTCTTTCACGCCGAGGATCGACTCACCTCAAGGTGGCACGTGGCACAGCCCTGTGGGAAAGCCTCGTGGGAAAGCCTCGAGGGACAGCCTCGAGGGAAAGCCACAGATCCCTTGATCCACGTGACAGGAAGCGTGACACTACTGCTGCTGCTCGGGAGGAAAGCGCACGTGCAGGCCCCCACTCGAGACGAGGCCTGACTCCCCTGGGGAGACTCAGAAGCACCCCAAGATCCATGGCAACACTGGAGAGGAATCCTCAGGTTCCGGCCCCGACTCCACACAAGGACTGAGGCCCCGGCATGGACGGGAGAGGAATCCCGAGAGGTCCCCTAGCAACTCGCATGGGGACTGGCCTTTCCTGAGGCCACCAGAGCGGGTCCCTGAGGTCCCCGTCGTAACTCGAGAAGACCTGCCGCAACTCGAGAAAATCCAGGAGGTTCTCCCCTCCAGGCGAGATGAGGCCCATTTCCGCTGAGGCGTCTCGAGGCTGATCACACCTCACCTCTGGAACTTCGAAAGGGTCCTTCACACCCTTGGTGCAAATCAAGAAGTTCCCCGACCTAGCCGTCTCCACTCGAGAGGAATCACGAGGGTCCCGCCCACATCCAGAGGAGCCCCGTTTCCGCCTCGTAGCTCGAGATGAGGGATCCTTTCCCTGCTTCGTCGGGAAAGAGTTCCCGGAGTTCCCGTCGCATCTCAAGAGGAGGCCCTCTCAACAGGAACGGCGAGAGGAACTCCAGGGTGGTGCCACCATTCCAAGAGTCCCCCAGATGTCTCAGTCCATTCCAGAGGAACCTCTTTTCCCTTCATCGGCTCGTCTTTCACGCCGAGGATCGACTCACACCAAGGTGGCACGTGGCACAGCCCTGTGGGAAAGCCTCGTGGGAAAGCCTCGAGGGACAGCCTCGAGGGAAACCAAAGATCCCTTGATCCACATGACAGGAAGCGTGACACTACTGCTGCAGCTCGGGAGGAAAGCGCACGTGCAGGCCCCCACTCGAGACGAGGCCTGACTCCCCTGGGGAGACTCAGAAGCACCCCAAGATCCATGGCAACACTGGAGAGGAATCCTCAGGTTCCGGCCCCGACTCCACACAAGGACTGAGGCCCCGGCATGGACGGGAGAGGAATCCTGAGAGGTCCCCTAGCAACTCGCATGGGGACTGGCCTTTCCTGAGGCCACCAGAGCGGGTCCCTGAGGTCCCCGTCATAACTCGAGAAGACCTGCCGCAACTCGAGAAAATCCAGGAGGTTCTCCCCTCCAGGCGAGATGAGGCCCATTTCCGCTGAGGCGTCTCGAGGCTGATCACACCTCACCTCTGGAACTTCGAAAGGGTCCTTCACACCCTTGGTGCAAATCAAGAAGTTCCCCGACCTAGCCGTCTCCACTCGAGAGGAATCACGAGGGTCCCGCCCACATCCAGAGGAGCCCCGTTTCCGCCTCGTAGCTCGAGATGAGGGATCCTTTCCCTGCTTCGTCGGGAAAGAGTTCCCGGCGTTCCCGTCGCATCTCAAGAGGAGGCCCTCTCAACAGGAACGGCGAGAGGAACTCCAGGGTCGTGCCACCATTCCAAGAGTCCCCCAGATGTCTCAGTCCATTCCAGAGGAACCTCTTTTTCCTTCACCGGCTCGTCTTTCACGCCGAGGATCGACTCACACCAAGGTGGCACGTGGCACAGCCCTGTGGGAAAGCCTCGTGGGAAAGCCTCGAGAGACAGCCTGGAGGGAAAGCCACAGATCCCTTGATCCACCTGACAGGAAGCGTGACACGACTGCTGCAGCTCGGGAGGAAAGCGCACGTGCATGCCCCCACTCGAGACGAGGCCTGACTCTCCTGGGGAGACTCAGAAGCACCCCAGATCCATGGCAACACTGGAGAGGAACCCTCAGGTTCCGGCCCCGACTCCACACAAGGACTGAGGCCCCGGCATGGACGGGAGAGGAATCCCGAGAGGTCACCTAGCAACTCGCATGGGGACTGGCCTTTCCTGAGGCCACCAGAGCGGGTCCCTGAGGTCCCCGTCGTAACTCGAGAAGACCTGCCGCAACTCGAGAAAATCCAGGAGGTTCTCCCCTCCAAGCGAGATGAGGCCCATTTCCGCTGAGGCGTCTCGAGGCTGATCACACCTCACCTCTGGAACTTCGAAAGGGTCCTTCACACCCTTGGTGCAAATCAAGAAGTTCCCCGACCTAGCCGTCTCCACTCGAGAGGAATCACGAGGGTCCCGCCCACATCCAGAGGAGCCCCGTTTCCGCCTCGTAGCTCGAGATGAGGGATCCTTTCCCTGCTTCGTCGGGAAAGAGTTCCCGGCGTTCCCGTCGCATCTCAAGAGGAGGCCCTCTCAACAGGAACGGCGAGAGGAACTCCAGGGTCGTGCCACCATTCCAAGAGTCCCCCAGATGTCTCAGTCCATTCCAGAGGAACCTCTTTTCCCTTCACCGGCTCGTCTTTCACGCCGAGGATCGACTCACACCAAGGTGGCACGTGGCACAGCCCTGTGGGAAAGCCTCGTGGGAAAGCCTCGAGGGACAGCCTCGAGGGAAACCAAAGATATCCCTTGATCCACGTGACAGGAAGCGTGACACTACTGCTGCAGATCGGGAGGAAAGCGCACGTGCAGGCCCCCACTCGAGACGAGGCCTGACTCCCCTGGGGAGACTCAGAAGCACCCCAAGATCCTTGGCAACACTCTAGAGGAATCCTCAGGTTCCGGCCCCGACTCCACACAAGGACTGAGGCCCTGGCATGGACGGGAGAGGAATCCCGAGAGGTCCCCTAGCAACTCGCATGGGGACTGGCCTTTCCTGAGGCCACCAGAGCGGGTCCCTGAGGTCCCCGTCGTAACTCGAGAAGACCTGCCGCAACTCGAGAAAATCCAGGAGGTTCTCCCCTCCAGGCGAGATGAGGCCCATTTCCGCTGAGGCGTCTCGAGGCTGATCACACCTCAACTCTGGAACTTCGAAAGGGTCCTTCACACCCTTGGTGCAAATCAAGAAATTCCCCCGACATACTCGTCTCCACTCGAGAGGAATCACGAGGGTCCCGCCCACATCCAGAGGAGCCCCGTTTCCGCCTCGTAGCACGAGATGAGGGATCCTTTCCCTGCTTCTTCGGGAAAGAGTTCCCGGCGTTCCCGTCGCATCTCAAGCGGAGGCCCTCTCAACAGGAACGGCGAGAGGAACTCCAGGGTCGTGCCACCATTCCAAGAGTCCCCCAGATGTCTCAGTCCATTCCAGAGGAACCTCTTTTCCCTTCACTGGCTCGTCTTTCACGCCGAGGATCGACTCACCTCAAGGTGGCACGTGGCACAGCCCTGTGGGAAAGCCTCGTGGGAAAGCCTCGAGGGACAGCCTCGAGGGAAAGCCACAGATCCCTTGATCCACGTGACAGGAAGCGTGACACTACTGCTGCTGCTCGGGAGGAAAGCGCACGTGCAGGCCCCCACTCGAGATGAGGCCTGACTCCCATGGGGAGACTCAGAAGCACCCCAAGATCCATGGCAACACTGGAGAGGAATCCTCAGGTTCCGGCCCCGACTCCACACAAGGACTGAGGCCCCGGCATGGACGGGAGAGGAATCCCGAGAGGTCCCCTAGCAACTCGCATGGGGACTGGCCTTTCCTGAGGCCACCAGAGCGGGTCCCTGAGGTCCCCCGTCGTAACTCGAGAAGACCTGCCGCAACTCGAGAATATCCAGGAGGTTCTCCCCTCCAGGCGAGATGAGGCCCATTTCCGCTGAGGCGTCTCGAGGCTGATCACACCTCACCTCTGGAACTTCGAAAGGGTCCTTCACACCCTTGGTGCAAATCAAGAAGTTCCCCGACCTAGCCGTCTCCACTCGAGAGGATTCACGAGGGTCCCGCCCACATCCAGAGGAGCCCCGTTTCCGCCTCGTAGCTCGAGATGAGGGATCCTTTCCCTGCTTCGTCGGGAAAGAGTTCCCGGCGTTCCCGTCGCATCTCAAGAGGAGGCCCTCTCAACAGGAACGGCGAGAGGAACTCCAGGGTCGTGCCACCATTCCAAGAGTCCTCCAGATGTCTCAGTCCATTCCAGAGGAACCTCTTTTCCCTTCACCGGCTCGTCTTACACGCCGAGGATCGACTCACACCAAGGTGGCACGTGGCACAGCCCTGTGGGAAAGCCTCGTGGGAAAGCCTCGAGGGACAGCCTCGAGGGAAAGCCACAGATCCCTTGATCCACGTGACAGGAAGCGTGACACTACTGCTGCAGC
This sequence comes from Budorcas taxicolor, assembly GCF_023091745.1. Taxonomy (NCBI): domain Eukaryota; kingdom Metazoa; phylum Chordata; class Mammalia; order Artiodactyla; family Bovidae; genus Budorcas; species Budorcas taxicolor. Next base: position 1,467 of record NW_026292761.1, on the reverse strand, counting down.
TCGGGAGGAAAGCGCACGTGCAGGCCCCCACTCGAGACGAGGCCTGACTCCCCTGGGGAGACTCAGAAGCACCCCAAGATCCATGGCAACACTGGAGAGGAATCCTCAGGTTCCGGCCCCGACTCCACACAAGGACTGAGGCCCCGGCATGGACGGGAGAGGAATCCCGAGAGGTCCCCTAGCAACTCGCATGGGGACTGGCCTTTCCTGAGGCCACCAGAGCGGGTCCCTGAGGTCCCCGTCGTAACTCGAGAAGACCTGCCGCAACTCGAGAAAATCCAGGAGGTTCTCCCCTCCAGGCGAGATGAGGCCCATTTCCGCTGAGGCGTCTCGAGGCTGATCACACCTCACCTCTGGAACTTCGAAAGGGTCCTTCACACCCTTGGTGCAAATCAAGAAGTTCCCCGACCTAGCCGTCTCCACTCGAGAGGAATCACGAGGGTCCCGCCCACATCCAGAGGAGCCCCGTTTCCGCCTCGTAGCTCGAGATGAGGGATCCTTTCCCTGCTTCGTCGGGAAAGAGTTCCCGGAGTTCCCGTCGCATCTCAAGAGGAGGCCCTCTCAACAGGAACGGCGAGAGGAACTCCAGGGTCGTGCCACCATTCCAAGAGTCCCCCAGATGTCTCAGTCCATTCCAGAGGAACCTCTTTTCCCCTTCACCGGCTCGTCTTTCATGCCGAGGATCGACTCACACCAAGGTGGCACGTGGCACAGCCCTGTGGGAAAGCCTCGTGGGAAAGCCTCGAGGGACAGCCTCGAGGGAAACCAAAGATCCCTTGATCCACGTGACAGGAAGCGTGACACTACTGCTGCAGCTCGGGAGGAAAGCGCACGTGCAGGCCCCCACTCGAGACGAGGCCTGACTCCCCTGGGGAGACTCAGAAGCACCCCAAGATCCTTGGCAACACTGGAGAGGAATCCTCAGGTTCCGGCCCCGAATCCACACAAGGACTGAGGCCCTGGCATGGACGGGAGAGGAATCCCGAGAGGTCCCCTAGCAACTCGCATGGGGACTGGCCTTTCCTGAGGCCACCAGAGCGGGTCCTTGAGGTCCCCGTCGTAACTCGAGAAGACCTGCCGCAACTCGAGAAAATCCAGGAGATTCTCCCCTCCAGGCGAGATGAGGCCCATTTCCGCTGAGGCGTCTCGAGGCTGATCACACCTCACCTCTGGAACTTCGAAAGGGTCCTTCACACCCTTGGTGCAAATCAAGAAGTTCCCCGACCTAGCCGTCTCCACTCGAGAGGATTCACGAGGGTCCCGCCCACATCCAGAGGAGCCCCGTTTCCGCCTCGTAGCTCGAGATGAGGGATCCTTTCCCTGCTTCGTCGGGAAAGAGTTCCCGGCGTTCCCGTCGCATCTCAAGAGGAGGCCCTCTCAACAGGAACGGCGAGAGGAACTCCAGGGTCGTGCCACCATTCCAAGAGTCCCCCAGATGTCTCAGTCCATTCCAGAGGAACCTCTTTT